>NC_037335.1:34186746-34500246 GCF_002263795.3 Bos taurus
GGATTTGCAGTATCAGAAAGCTGGATGACAAGGTAGGAGTTAGCTGAAAATAGGAGATAAAATTTCATATTTCTTCTGACCATTAAAAATATCTACCAGGAAAGAGAAAGTAGCAAAGTCTTTTTTATACAACTCATTGCTTTGTAGGAACTAAAAGGATTTATGTTAATTATTATTAAATATCTTTTTATAAAATCTTGAATTACCATGAGAGTCCCCTGTTTGAAATTAGACAGAACGATGTGAAAGATCTAAACATAAATTTTAACCTTGGCCAAATTGTACATAATTGCCTTGTAATCTCTTATTCTAATTGGATGAAATGAAACTTTTTTATTTTAAACTCAATTTCCAATGAACTGATTGTCATACATGATGCTTAATTTGTCCCTACTTTTACCTAATTAAGAGATATGATAAGTGAATTCAGTAATCTGCAAGTGAGATGTACAAGAACATATGTCAGGCTCCGTAGCTTCCCTAGTACAATATTATTCATGATTTGTATATCTGATAGGCAGTTGAACGAAATTAACTTCATAAAGCATACAATTCTTGCCCTTGAATTTCTCATTTTTAATATCAAATGTAAATTATTTGTCAGACAAGCAGTACTGTGTTATTCAGTTACAGTCATATTGTGTTCAGTTTGCTGGAATAGAACAGTGGATTTCAGTTTGTGGTCATTGAGGCTCATTACCTGTCTGAAATTTCTATCACTTCCCGAATAAGTGGTTATGGAATTTATGTAAGTGTGTTTTACTAATAAAAAACTCAATAAATTCTGAACTGTCTCTAAAACTCTGTGCCTTAGAACAAGTTGATCTAATTTAGCATCTAGAAGAATAAAGTTGTTCTCTCTTATTGAACTATCAATATGTAGCGTATCTGAACACACATTCTAAATCCTGTGTCAACACTTAAAAATGGAAAGATAAATAAGGGAAGAGGTTGCCAATGTTAATATTTCTAATTTGAACAACAAACACCCTTACCTTTTTCCTCAACACTACACCTTCATCAACAACTGTAAGGCTTTACTACATAAGGAAAAGCGTATAAATAGGTAAGCATATAGCTGTAGCTGTAAGTATTGATATTGATTCTGTTATTTTTTTGTGTGTTTAAACCTATACACACATGATTATACTTTATAAAATATTTTGTTCTATTTTACTGGTTTGAAAATAAGAATAAAAATAAGAATGAAAAAAGATATAATGGGCCCAAAATAAATCATGCTCAAGAATAAAGAGGTTTTAGAAACATTGTTCATGTTTCTAAACCTACATTGTACTTTTTCCTGTTATTCTATCTAGCAATAGTTAATATCAACAAATATGTTACCTTTTTATGATAATAACAGACCAAATACTGCATAATTGTGTTTGTGAACCCCAGAAGCTTTATCATTAGATACACAATAACTTTAATATTTAGCATTTTTCAACAGACATGGGGCATAAAGAAGTCATGTTTTTCTTCTCTCAAAGTTCATGGGAATTGGTATCTCAGAAGACGTTAACAGCAAGCATCGTTGAGATTCTACTTTACCTTGTAAATTTGGTGCTTCGTTAAAAATGGTATAAGACAATGATTTTGATCTTGGGAAACCTATTAATTAGAGATAGGGCTAGGATAAATCTTTAAGTACAAAAACTCTAATGTCGCTTGTTTTAGTGATTTTTAAGTGATTCTACTACATTAGTACCTGTGTAATAATAATGCCCTAATCTTTCATCTTCAGAAAAAGTTAATGTGATAAATCATACAGATACACAGTAATCACTGCTAGTTGTTGTTGAACAAGCAATGAAGGAACTCACTTCTTTTAATCTAACTTTCTGTTTTTTAAGAACAGTCTCTTTTTTTTTTTTCTTTTTTCAAGAACAGTCTCTTTAGTAACTAGTTTTTGGAGGTTTTCTGTTTAGTCATATAAACAAGATATAAGCACAGAACTTCAGAAAGCCTAATTATTATTAAGCACAATATATGAAAAAGCCCAATAATTAGATACTATTTTCTTGAATATATGAATTATTCTAAAGTGACAGAGTGTATCTCTCTGAAGTTTGAGTACTTGAGGCCAGCCTTTAAATTATTGCAGATTTTTCAAAATTGTGCTGGATGAATTAGATATATGTGATTGAAAAATGAATCTCAACTCTAGATTATTCCTTATACCAAAAATGGCCTCATAAATTATCATAGACTTAATTTCTAGAAAAAAAACAGGAGAAAATCTGTATGACCTTTGATTTGGTAAAAGCTTTCATATTTAATACCCAAAGTACAGTTCATAAAAGAAAAATGCAGTAAATTGAACCTTATTAAAATCAAAAATTGTTTTGTGAAGCACACTGTTAAGAGAATGAAAAGCAAACCACCATATGGGTGAAAATATTTGCAAATCATATTTCTTACACAGAACTTGTCTCTCAAATATATAAAGAATTCTTAAAACTCAACAATACGGGAACAAACAGCCCTGCAAAAATGTGCAAAAGACTGAACAGACACTTCGCTCAAGAAAATATATGGAGAAAAACATACGAAAAGATGTTCAATAACATTAATCATGGAATTGCAAATCAAATCCACTATGAAATACTGCTACATGTCTATTAGAATGTCTGTAGTTAAAAAAAAGAAATGAATGGTAGCATCAAATGTTGGTGAACATGCAGAGTTACTGAAACTTTCATATGTTGCTGGAAGGAATGTAAAGTGGTACCACCACTTTAAAAGACAGTTTTGCAGTTTCTTATAAAGGTAAAGATACTCATATAATATGACTCAGCAATCCCATTCTCAGGTGTCTTCCTAAGAGAATTATTAACTTATTCAATTAAAATACCCCTATCCATGAATGTGTATGTCCCCTTACTTCATAGTTGGCAACACTGTAAATAATCCACATGTATCTTTCACCATGGAAAGGGTAAATAAATCTGTGCTACATACATACAATGAAATTCTCGTCAGTAATAATAAGGATAGACTGTTGATTTAAACAATAACATGGATGAACCATACATACATTTTTCTAAGTGAAAGAAGTAAGATGCTAAAGGCTGCGTATTACATAATTCTGTTCATGTGACACACATAAAAAGGAAAAATCTTTAGGGAGAAAAACCAATTAGTGGTTGCCAGCAGCTAGGGATAAGTGTTGCTTATAAAAGTGTATAGAGTGAGCATTTTGGAGACATGTGACTGTTCTGTGAAACAGTAGTGATGAACTGTATTCATTTGTCAAACCTATATGATTGTGTACCACAAAGGGTGACATTTGTGTACAGAAATAAAAAAAAACATCAAAATGTGGGGTAAAATATAGAATGCAGGCTGTGACAAATGAATCTGTGTTGAAAATGAATCATATAACTACACTGAATGGGACGGGAAGAAAAGAGCTGACCTAAGTAACTTTGTAAAAATGGTGTTTGAATAAATATTCTAATGCTAAATATAAACAAACAGTATATATACTGGAGTGGGTTGCTGTACCCTGCCTCCTCTAGGGTATATTTCTGACCCATGAATTGAACCTGTGTCTCTTACGCCTCCTGCATTGGCAGATGTGTTCTTTACCATTAGTGCCACCTGAGAAGCCCTATTTATGTATTCATATATATATATATATACACATATTCATGTGTATATATATATGCATATGCATGTATATATATATACATATATATGTATTATACACACACACACATACATATATAGGCATATCAAAAGGACATGGGAGCCAACATGGAAGAACATTCAATGACTAAAGTTGGAGCAGTGAGAGCAGTAAAATGGATGATTATATCATTGAATTATAGTCAAAGAATAAAATATATCCAACATGATATGCACAAATAATTAATAAACGATGAGAGAGAAGTGACAGCTCTTTGTTATAGAACTCCAGCTAGTAACTGTAGAATAATGAGGGAAATATAAAATCACTATCATGACACCATATTAGACATTGTTGCGGGAAGCATTCTCTCATGGGTCCTAAGATGAGTGAGGGAAAATTTATGTGGAAACAAATGATTTACATATTCTTACATCCTCTTCCCCTACATATTTCATATTTAAAAGGAAAAAAATATTAAGTTTACAATGGAGAATTCTAACAGATACCACCTTAACCATAGGATCAAATTTGATTTTGTCAGAAGCAAGTATTAACATCATATACCTTCAAAGTAATGCACCAAGAAGGGTACAATGCCTCTGTGAAATTCCTCTCAAGAATGAGTAATTTCAGTCTAATCATGAGGAAGTATCACATGTACTCAATGCGCATCTTAAAATTGTATTAACCAGTGCTGTTTAGGAATCATGGTCATAAAAGACAAGGAAAGATTGAGGAAGTGTCACAGGTTGGAGGGAACTCTGGAGACATGACAACTAGAGTAACAACAAAAACAAAAAAACATAATACATAGGTGAAACTGATAAAATTCAAGTAAGTTCTTCACTTGGCTAATAGTAAAATACCTGGACTTCCCTGGTGGCTCAATGGATAAGAATCTGCCTGCAATGCAAGAGATGTGGCTTGAGCTGCTCGTTTGATCCCTGGTTCAGGAAGAGCAGTGGTTATAGTAATATAAGGTATATAATGGCAAAATAGGGTAAAGGATATATGAAACTTATCTAAACTATTTTTGCAGCTCTTGTAAAGCTAAGTGTTAGTCACTCAGTCATCTCTGACTCTTAGGGCCCTATGAACTGTAGCTCTCCAGGCTCCTCTGTCTCTGGAAATTTCCAGGCAAGAATCCTGGAGTGGCTTGCCATTTCCTCCTCCAGGGGATCTTCCTGACCTAGGGATGGAATCTGGGTCTCCTGCATTGCAGGCAGATTGTTTACCATCTTGGCCACCAGGGGAGCTAAAATCAACTCAAAATTAAGCAAAATAATCTCAAATCTTTAATAGTACCCACTCCTTCCTGCCTTTCCACTCTCCTGGAATCATTGAGAATCATCACATTCTTCCATAAAATGTTTATTAACAAACATTGCTACTAGCAAGTAATTATGTTTGTACTGTATATGTGTCTTCTAATGAAACCTTGATTTGACATTGGAGTTTCCCTGGTGGCTCAGTGGTAAAGAATCTGCAGGCAATGCAGGAGACTTACCTGCAATGCAGGTATATGCAGGTTCAATCCCTGGGTCATTATTTAGTTACTTGGGGTTTATGTGAGTAATATTATCTTTATAAATGACTTTGTATTTACTTATTTATTTTTAGTCACTAAGTCCTGTTCGACTCTTTTGTGACCCCATGGACTGTAGCCCACCATGTTCCACTGTCCATGGGATTTACAGGGAAGAATACTGGAGTGGGTTGCCATTTCCTTCTCTAGGGATCTTCCTGACTCAGAGATTGAAACTGTGTCTCCTGCATTGCAGGCAGATTCTTTACCACTGAGAATCAGGGAAGCCCTATAAATGACTTACCTCACAGCTATTGTTGCTGAGTTATTAACTCCCTCATTTTTTTAACAGACCTTCCTGTTGATATGTTTGGTAATACGTCAATGCCTTTAATTATCAGTTCAGTTCAGTTCAATCGCTCAGTCGTGTCTGTTTGCGACCCCATGAATAGCAGCACGCCAGGCCTCCCTGTCCATCACCAACTCCTTTGGAGGATTGTCTAAATGTTTTATAAAACATTTTTCATTACAAATCTTCTCAGAACTTTATATTGTATGAGCACTTTCCCTTCCTTGGGATACCAATGACCCCTGATACATAGATCAATTAAAACAGTATTGAATATTTGTTTGATAACATAAAATTATAACTGGGTAGAATCTGAAACTATATGTTTTTCAACTTTCTGCTTTTCTGTTAGAGTAAGATTCAGCTTAAGTGTATGCTTCCTTTGAGTCAGGACATGCCTGGAGAGACATACAAAAAAAAAAAAATGTAAGTTTTATAGCAACCCAGTGCTTCCTAACAGACTTTATCCTGGTTTTTTGAAGGTATGTGTTTCAGTTGTTTCTTGATTACCCAATGGTGGCAGGTGGGAGCTTCACAGCTGTTTGATTTGGTGGCTGATGTGTCTATTCTTTGAGAGTACAATTGGCAGCTTGGCAGTCAGCATTCTTCAATGATCAGTGGGGCTCAAACAGGATCTCTTGTTTTATGCAGCTCTTTCGCGAAGACTTCAATCCATGTGCCAGCTGAAAAATATCATATATAATGAGCCCTAAACTTTAAATCCAGTGAAGTCTAATTGCCTCTCTTTGGAATACTGTCGCTGCTGACTATAACAACACTTCTGCAGTACCTTACATAAGCTGAATGAATTTGAATTAGACTACCTTAATCACATTGAGAAACCAGAGTGAAGGACATTTGTATTCTGCCAGCAGACAATCTACTTGCTACACAAACTTGAATATCTGTTTCTTTTAGGTTTTTCCTTTTTTTTTTTTTTTTCTCCTTTGGCAAGCCCATGATTTCTGACAGTATCCTAGCATCTCTAGCTATGACAGATCCTGCATTAAGACTGACATGGTATCTGAACAAACCAGAATTACTTGACGTGTATTTAGATCCAACATTGTATAATATATGCTACAATTTGGTTTGACTTTATAGCTGCTCAGTAGCCCCCATCTCTCACCCCTTTTAATACTAAGAACACTAAGAGTAGGATCCAATAGCAAGTTGAGTAGTTTCTTCTGGAGGAGAAAAAGAATGTGATGGGAGCAAGAGAATGAAATAGGAGAAAACCTCCATGTATTAAAACTAAGAACGTGGATTTTAGTATCCAGTTCCCCTGTATTTATTATCTATGGGGAAGTCATTTTAAAGTTCTCGGTCTCAGTTCCCTTCTTTGTAAAATGCAAATAAAAGCAACTTTCCTCTTGACCGCACAGGCTTGTGCATTAATGAATTTGGAAGACTTGCTGTGTAAAATGAAAAGTCTAAAACACACTGATGAAGCTGTTGTCTCACTCGAGTTGATTCAGTTCGGGCTCCAACTCTGAAGTGCTCATCTTTGGTAGTTTTCACTAAAAAAGTTTCTGAATGTCCAGAGTTTCTGAGGTGATAATACCATGTGGCAATCACATAAATTCACCTTTCTTTATTTTTTGTTCAGTCGCTAAATTGTGTCTGACTCTGTGACTCCACAGACTGCAGAATGCGTCTTCCCAGCATCAGGGCCTTTTCCAAGCTGGGAAAGATAGAAGGCAAAAGGAGAAGAGGGTGGGCCCTTATACAGAAATTAAGTTTATGCACTAGCCTACTGAGCAGAAACAAAGACAAAAAATGTTTTCCATCATTTAGAGCTGGATATTTTCTAAATTTTAAAACATTGTAAATAAAAAGGCTGTAGGGTGAATTTTAATATTAACTTTAGCATAGCTTACAGTAACATTCATTTTTAAACTGCTGATGTATGGAAAGGAGAGAGTTCAACATTTATATCTTCCTCACTTTAGCAAGTTTCCTTCTCTGTCTCTGGACTTAAAAATCACTATTTCTATGAGATTTTCCTTATGTGTCTTTTTTAAAATTATAGTCCCTTTCCTCACCCAAGACACTTTTCCCCTCCTCCATTGTTGTCCTCCCAAACACCCATAATTAACTCATTTGAAAGTGTTAGTTGCTCATTTGTGACCCCATGGGCCCCATGGACTGTAGTATCCATAGAATTCTCCAGGCAAGAATACTGGAGTGGGTTGCTCATTCCCTTCTCCAGGGGATCTTCTCGACCTGGGGATTGAACCCAGGTCTCCTGCTTTGCACACAGATTCTTTAACATCTAAGCCACCAAAGAAGCCCATTATCTTACTTACTATATGTAATATTTTTTTATCTTTTTCAGTGTCTATCTTTTAGCCAACTAAAATGTAAAGGCCAGGAGGTAATGTAGTTTTGTCTATCAATTTTACTGCTATACATTCGGTACCTACAACAGTGATTGGCATAGCCTCTCAAAATTATTTTTTATTTTGTTGTTATATAAATGATAAAACACTAAGAAAACTTGGGTTAAATATCATTTTCTAAGTCCCCTTTCCCCCTATCTAAACATTTCAAATTGTATTAGGTGCTATTAGGAAATATAGTGATAAAAATAACCAGATTTGAATTGACCCTTTTGGTTTCATTTGGTATTTTTGGTAAAGAGTATTAAGTAAAGTGTATTTATTATATTTGAAAGTGTAATCACTTTGAGTGTCGTATTAATTTACAAGAAAAACTTATAAATCCATCTTTGCTACAAATGGGTTAGTTAGTAATACTGATTGTCATGGAAAAAGGACCTGCTGCTGCTAAGTCGCTTCAGTCGTGTCCGACTCTGTGCGACCCCATAGATGGCAGCCCACCAGGCTCCCCCGTCCCTGGGATTCTCCAGGCAAGAATACTGGAGTGGGTTGCCATTTCCTTCTCCAATGCATAAAAGTGAAAATGAAGTTGCTCAGTCGTGTCCAACTCCTAGCGACCCCATGGACTGCAGCCCACTAGGCTCCTCCATCCATGGGATTTTTCCCGGCAAAAGTACTGGAGTGGGGTGCCATTGCCTTCTCCGAAAAGGACCTGGATTTATCTAATTCATTAAGCTCTCCAAACTTTCCTAGGAAAAACAATCTCTTTGTATTATATTATTATAACATATTATATGTATTATACTACTTCTGTGTCCCAATGAACTCTGTACTCTTCAGTCTCTGGTGAGACCATTCTTTTATTTCTGTTCATTATTATACATTAATATAGAATAGGAAGTTGCTCAGTCGCGTCCAACTCTTTGCAACCCAATGGACGATATAGTCCAGGAATTCTCCAGGCCAGAATCCTGGAGTGGGTAGCCATTCCCTTCTCCAGGGAAAACTTCCCAACCCAGGGATAGAACCCAGGTCTCCTGCATTGCAGGTGGACTCTTTACCAGATGAGCCATAAGGGAAGCCCTATTATACATTAGTCAGATCAAAATGGGAGTAACGGTCACAGTCATAGTACTCATAGTTCAAAATGAAAATTAACATTTTTAAGAAAAGCAAAGATTGTCAGTGATCAAAATGATTTGTTTCAAAGTGAAACAAACATCACAAACTAAACCTAATGAACTCCTCATTGCATTAGTGAGAAAACATTTACTGATTCCTTGATCATTTGCTATGTATACCTATATTTGCTGTGCATGCTTTAGAAAGATGACTCAGAAATTCATTTCAAAATTAAAATTTTGTAATTTTATTACTTTATCATGTTCTTCTCTAAAATACATTCAAGTGAATCTTTTTGTGAATCAAATACATTGTTAGCAGGATAACTATAATCAACAATCTAAGTCTATTAAGTCTGAAATGATTTCATGAATGAAATTCTTGAGTATATATGAGTATTTCCATGCTAATTTAAAAAGTACCTACATATAATATTCTTACTGTGTTGTATGTGGGGGGTCTGTGCTTGCATATTATTGAATATTTCTTTATGGCCTGTTTACCATAATGGAATAGTTGGATTTAAGAGACCTCTGTGCAAAAAATATTTGCGATGGCAGGCAACGTCAAATAGTAGGGTGAAAATTATGCCTACTGGTGTTAACCTTTACTGCCTTCCTGGGTGCTAATGATCAGATACTACAAAACCTTAAATTTGCAAAGAGCTAAATTGCTTATAATAAAAAATAATGCAGTGTTTGGTTTTTGTATAGGTTCCACCTTTGCAATTTCTATACACTGATTAAATCTGAATCTATAAAATTTGCATTATTTCTCTTTATTATTTTGTATCATATTTTAATTACCAGTGTAGTTACAGTTTTTAATACAATCTTAATTTCATTTAATTTTCAGACTATTGGATTTTTTTTCCTGTTTCAGATTTTAAATAGGTTTTGACTAATTTGACAATGTTTATCTAAGCCACCTCTCTTTGCTAATTTGAATTCCAATGTAAATGGTGATTTTTTTTTTTCTGGGCTGTGATTAATTTCACAGCAGCATACTGATTATTCATTAAATTTAAGTTCCAAATTCATTATTATCAGTTCTATAGCAGCGATCCTCAACTCTGCACATTAGAATCTACTAGGGAGCTTCAGAAACACAGTGATGTCAAAACCCTATATTGGACCAATTAGATCAAGATCTCTCATGAGATAGACCCAAGGCAATGGTTCTTTTTGTTTTTAACTTCCTGAGTAGATTCTGATGTGCTTCCAGGATTGATAAGTATTAGTGTCGTCATGATGAACTTGTCAACAAAATAATTAGAGGGAATTTCTTTTGTTATTTTAATCAGAAAGAATACTTCAAGTACCAGTTTGTATATTCTCCCATATGTTGTTTCCTAATCATTATTAGAAAAGCATTGATATCTCATCTCATTATTCTCAAAGATAACTTCCCTTTTCTTTTAACTTCTTCAAGTTTGCTTTCCCCTTGTATATGCTTTCATGCATTGTTTTTCATCATTATTAACGATGAAATTTTCATCATTATTAACAAATGATGTGAACTTTAAGCTTAGTTAACTCTGCTTGGTATGAATGATTAGCTAGATCAGACCTTCAGATTGTCCATGAATCCTCTGAAACTGTAAATTTATGTACATTTTTTTTGGTGGGGGGGTGAAGAAACTGCACATTATATTAAGTTCAGAGTGAAGTCTGTGACCTACAAAGGAGAGAACAATCTCAGGGAGAAGTGCTTGTAGATGCATTTCATTCTGGAAAGTTAGTTTTCTGACTCATAGAAGGCTTGTGAAGATAAAATGAGATAAATGTGTATGAAGGGAAGTATGGATGATAAATACTGCAAGACATATCTCAAAACCATGGTTTCCTATGAGAGAAATAAGTTATTAAAAATATATGTATTTGGTGACTTAAAAAAATCTACTCGGGGAAAAAAAGGGTGATTGTCTTGAAAAGAGTAGCTTTGCTTAGGGAACACAGGAAGAAGATGTGTCATGAGCAAAACTCTAAAGTTAAGATGAGACTATTATTTGTCCCCAGAAAACTCTACTGTTAAAAACTAAAAAAGATGGCAGAATTTTTAAAGTTTTTTAAACAGTTTATTTTAGAAGATATATCTATAACTTGTTAGATAGCTATTTTTAAAAAATTCTACCATTTGCTATGTGAGAGAAAATATTACAGAAAAGTTTCAATAATGAAAAATAATGACAAAGGCAAGCTGCTGCTGCTGCTAAGTCGCTTCAGTCGTGTCCGACTCTGTGTGACCCCATAGATGGCAGTCCACCAGGCTTCCCTGTCCTTGGGATTCTCCAGGCAAGAATACTGGAGTGGGTTACCATTTCTTTCTCCAATGCATGCATGCATGCTAAGTCGCTTCAGTTGTGTCCGACTCTGTGCGACCCTATGGACAGCAGCCCACCAGGCTCTTCTGTCCACGGGATTCTCTAGGCAAGAATACTGGAGTGGGTTGCCATTTCCTTCTCCAGGCAAAGGCAAGAGAATTAAGTAAAATGTGGTGATCATAAGTAACAGGATGAGGACAAAATTTCAAATATATTTGAAAATCAGACCTCAAATTGAATTTACAACCGAGTGTATATTGCTCCTTTAATCACACTGGCTTGTAAATGAACTTTTTATTTCTATTTAGTTATTACAGAACAATCATATAGGATTTGATCAATTTTAGACATTCAAATTTGAAACATTTTTATTAGCCATTCCTGATAACAGTCCCATAAAATTAATAATCTACAGAATTTTTTTAGGAAGAAAATAATGAAGTGTGTCTCTTTATGTGGCCACTATGGTTGACAGTAACTGAGATTTTTAAAAGATTTTGTACAGATTCAAAGAAAGTTAGACATAAGCTGCCTATATAATATTCAGTTATCCCTAGTGAGCAAAAGTAAGGAGTTTATCAGGAATTTTTTGTTGTAAAATCACAAGTTTCATTTGTATAATGAAGGGTAAAATTATAATGGCTGGGTAGACTGTTCAGTTTCATTATATGCCTTGAGTTTGTCTGAATTTTCTTTGGTAATGGTTTATAATATTAACTAATATATAAATGAACATCCTTTTGTTTGGGTAATGGAGGTTGGAAAAGATTGTTTTTTACTTTTATTTTGGGATTTTTAGTATGTTTGTTGTGAAAATTTTAATTACTCTTTCTAAGAGAATATTAATTTTTCTTTCCACATTTTTCCTTGTCTCAAGCTATAAAATATATATGATAGTCAAATAATTTTAAATCTTGGTTTATTCAAAAATATACATATTTTAAAAGTAATATTTTTATGTTATAGATTTGAGAAAATATTTATAATAGAAAGATTATTGACCTGTTTTTACTCAGGTGCAACAAAGGCTTATCTTAATGTGTGGAACAAATTGTCACGAAGCAAATGATGGGATTATTATTAGGACTTATAAGACTAATGGCTGATTTTTGGTGTTCAGGCACAATTACTGTATTTTATATTGCTTATTATAAATTATATTTGTATTTTTAATTAAACTTTCTCTCATATGCCTTGTACTTTATTTTGTTGCCTTGACAAGACATTATGAGAAAGCAGTAACTGTGTATTTTAGTATACTGATCCTCTTTTACTACAAGCTAAACATTAGAATCCAGGGTGGCATGTTAGGTACCCAAGAAAATCATGTCTTGCTACTCATTACAAACAGTATTCCTAAAGGGAATTGAAACAAATCCATGGAGCAGCTGAATGTTAATTCTAATATTGCTCTGCTGCTCACTTTGTTCAAATGGATTATAAATTATGCATGAGGCAAGCAACATACTAGCAATATTTCTGTTAACTGAGATCATGACCCTTCTTTTAGCTAATCTTATAATGTGAAGCTAATAATAAAAAGTCCAGTTATTAACTAACAGTCTAGGTAAGCAATTCAGTGTATGGTATATAATGATTCACACATTCTATTACAAAAAATATTTTCAACTATTAATACTGGTTGTTTAATGGCAGTTATGAGAACATGGATTTTTTTTATGAAGCCATAAATATTAAGTATAAGATACATGGGAAATATATACAGAATAATAGGGAAAATTAAATTTTGGGCACATGTCCTTCTGTCTCTTTTCCCTGAGTAGTATTACATACTTGATGTTTATATACACAAATTAATACTTATAATAATTTTATATTGTTAACAATGAATTTGCTTAAAAAGGTTGAAAGTAATTCAGTATATCCACCATTATGTTCATGATGAAAATAAGAGGAATAATCTTTCCACCATAAAATTTTCAGAAAATATCAATATTCTGCAAAATAATCATATAGTTTAAAAATACCCAAATAAAAATATACATGAACTAAATTTACATATGTCAAAAAATAGATGCTTAAATTTATTTACTCATTAAATTAAGACTTCTTGCGCACATACTGTCTTTCAGTGTATCAGAGGCTGAGAATACAACATTACAAGAGAATGGTGTGGCTGTTGATTGTGAACTTTAATATACATGTATATATCATGTGCAATTTACTGTGCAGAAAAGAATATTGGTATTTAAGATGTTAACACTTTATATGCTAATGCTGAAACAAATGGAAAAAATTTGCTTCTAAATAATGATTTACTCTCTAAAGCAAGGGTCATGTCTCTTTGCCTGATTCAGCCTCAAAAATGCAATAGATTGTGAATAGTGTAGTACATATTTGGGAAATTTTATTTCTAAGTACATTTTTATCTTCATAGGAAGTTACTGATAAAGCTAAAAGCTCTCCTAAAAAATAAATGATAATAGGGCCCTATATGTTATCTTCATTGAAAAAATTGTTTTTGGTAACTGTCAGTAAAATTAAACTAAGATTCTGAGAAAATGAGTGACAATTATGAATTTGTTTTCAATATTAAAGTAATAGTATTAGTATATATTAAAAAATACTCTAGATTAAGAATATAATTTAAGTATTTTAATAAATCAATCATTGTTAGAAAATAGATATTATTGATGCACCCAAACATACAATTCTAAAATAAAAACCTGATGAAGTGTAAACTCAACTAGTCGAATGTCTATTCTTTCTATATTGCATCTGAAACATAAGCTCACTAGTCTCCTTAATCAAGGATTTTAACTGGCTAAATTCTACTCCTTCTAGATAGAGCTTCTGAATGACATTATATACCATTAGTTGTAATTGTTAATATTTTAATTTTTCTGATTTGAAATGCCCCATACCAGAAGTCATTTTTTAGGATTCATTATTTAATTGTATATTTATAGCTTACAGATTTTCTTATAATCTTTTCTACTTAGGAATTACATGCATTTCTAAGTATGATAGAATCTTTTTATCTGTGTTGAAATTTTTGCCTGTTATATACCTATCTGAACTTAAACAAGGTAATAAGTGCAAAGTACTTACAATAGTGCCTGGTTCATAAAAGCTGTTCGAGTTATCACACTTTAGTTACAGAGGATAATTCTAGGCAGACCCAATGCCTGTAGGAGAATAGTAAAAGGTGGATTGGAGATTCATTTTTGGTGAGGAATTCTTTGATCGCAATAAACCTGACATCTGGAAGCCCAGATTCCTCCCTTAACAACAGAACAGTTGTGAAATAAGTATTGAAATGAAGCATGTTTTCCATTTAAATTCTAACCCTTATTCGTATCTCTCAATTCTGAATGACTCTGACATGGCTTTGCAGAAGAGAGATATTCCATCAGTAAAGCACCCCAGTGCACTCTTTTAATTCTGAAATATTCTTGCTGGTTCCTGGTAACTCTCCATTTCTCTCTGTTAATCTTCTTTGTGATTGTGCAACATGAAGAAACTGGGATATAGATATCAAAGAAACTTCTTCCCTACTAAAATAGTTTTTAATAATTTTATTCTTCTAAAATTTATTCTAATATTTATAAAATATTTTAATTGTTAATTCATCATATTCATATTAAAATTTGCTAATGAAGTGTCATTATAGTCTACAAAAAATGAAGGGCAGACAAGAATTAGGCAAAAGCAATTTAACATACATATTTCTCACATAAGTAAAATTTAGTTGACAATTTATCAGCTATTTACATTGAAGTAAAACTTGAAAACATGAGCAATATTCTTTGTTTAAGAGTCTTTGTAATTATGTACATCTTATTTCCAGTGATATATGACAACCAAATAAGCATACTAGCAATGTCAAATATGTCTTCTAGAATTTTTCATAATGATACCTTATAAGCTATAATTTGCCTAAGCTAGAATCTTTCAGAAGAAATATTATGATTGTAATATGTAATATATAAAACAGATGTTAATTATACTGTGATTAAAGAATCTTAGAAAACACCAGATTTATCTGAAAAATATTTTAAATGACATATTTGTGTTATAATTTGAAAATATTTTCAAGTTTTACAATTACCTATCTTTAGTGACAATGTGTTAGAATGGAAAAATTCCTTAATTGGAAGGAAAGACCTGGAGTCTACTCTGAAGTACTTTCAAAAACAAACCATAAAACTGATGATCTTGAAAGTTCCACCCTGCTAATGCAGTCATTTAACCTTTTTGAACCTCAGTTTCATTAGTGGTTAAATGGGAGTACTGACATGTAAACATGTTTCAAAAGATTAGTGTAAAGCCAAATTCTACTAAATCTTAAAAATATATTAAAAATATGTCTCTACACATACAAGTAATTTTATCATGATGATAGTAATTAGAGCAGAGTATCTTTGTAATGGTCTTATGTAGCATTTATGAAAATAAAAGTCCGTATTTTTTCTTTAAAATAAATGCAAGTAATCAGTGAATTTGATTATATGTTTATGATAAGTGTTTTGATTAGGAAAAGAGGAGAAAAACTTAAACTTCACTTTGATTTACTCTTTAACTATCTTTTGGGGATACTGCTTATAAAAATGTAAGAAGAATGTATAATCGGGGCTTAAATTGAACTGATTATGTAAATATATTGAAAGTGAGTCGGAGGTATAAATCACAGATGTCGACTTGATGGAAAGTTTGTTACGAGCAAAATCTACTGCTCCTAAATCCCAACGTGTTAATTACAAGAAGGCAGCTGGTATACAAATTTATGCTAAGCTAAGAAACAGAGAGATTAATGTTGAATACAGTATGTCAAATAGATATGGTACTATCTACTTTTACTCAGTGGGTGGTTTAAGCTATAATGATTACATTACTGTACATGACTGAAACAGATTGTGATTATTAAGTACAATTAATAGTATTATAAGTGAGAGAAGTGTATTTGTGTGTATATTGCCTACTTTAAAAGTATACTTAAAAAGTTAAGAGTCTAGAAGAACAAATATGTGAATTATTATACTCTGAGATATGTGTGAATCATTATATATATACATATAATATATAAATCATTATACTCTGAGAGAAAAAGAAAGAAGGTATTTTTAACTTTAGAGTATAAATATCTCTGAATACTAAAGCTTTAAAAAATAATAATATAAGATACAGGTCATGTTGTATTTATTAGACACAGTCCTCAACAATTGATCAAATATTCTTAAACTACAAATTATGCAGTTGTCTTCATCAGAAATACAACTTCCACTCTATAAGTCAGCCTCAATGTCTTTTTATGGGATCAAAAATCTTTGTTCCTCTTATTATAGATGATCTGTGAATATATGTTGTCAGCCATATGAATCTTAGTAATGCTGGTCATTGTCTTTAGTTGATCATGTAGAGTAGCACTGAAAAAGACATAGCACTTAGGCCCAAAGAGTCCATGTTGACCTTTACATCCTAATTCTCCACAATTGCCATACAAATTAAAAGTGACTTCATAAAATATAGTAATTTTTTTGTCTTCAGAGATCTAATTCTTATGTCCTAATTGATAAAAACATGCAGGATAATTGCAAACATGCATTTCTCAATGGAAAGAAAGGACGTATGACTAATAATTTTATGAAATAAAAGCTAATGGGTTAGGATTATATACTGTAACCTCACTTGCAAACATAAATCTCATTAATATATAGCCTTTAAGAATTAAAGGCTCAAAAAAAAAAGAATTAAAGGCTCCTTTATGTCCTAATTTATCAATTATTTTTTGAACACAATGTATGCTATGTATGCATATAGATACGGGGTATATAACGGTGAACAAAACAAACTCCTTACATTCCAGAAATTTATAATCTAGTGGAGTTATCAAGTCAGTAGAAATGTTTAGAGTCAATAAATATTATATACAAAGCTAATAGTTAAGTTTATTGACTATGCCAAAGCCATTGACTGTGTGGATCACAACAAACTGTGGGAAATTCTTCAGGAGATGGGAATAACAGACCACCTGACCTGCCTCTTGAGAAATCTGTATGCAGGTCAGGAAGCAACAGTTAGAACTGGACATGGAACAACAGACTGCTTCCAAATCAGGAAAGGAGTACATCAAGGCTGTACACTGTCACCCTGCTTATTTAACTTATATGCAGAATACATCATGTGAAATGCCAGACTGGATGAAGCACAAGCTGGAAACAAGATTGCCGGGAGAAATATCAATAACAGCAGATATGAAGATGACACCACTCGTATGGCAGAAAGCAAAGGGGAACTAAAGAGCCTCTTGATGAAAGTGAAGGATGAGAGTGAAAAAGTTGGTTTAAAGATTAACATTCAAAAAACAAATATCATGGCATCCAGTCACATCACCTCATGGCAAATAAATGGGGAAACAATGGAAACAGTGACAGACTTTCTTTTCTTGAGCTCCAAAATTACTGTAGATCATGACTGCAGCAATGAAATTAAAAGATGCTTGTTCCGTGGGAGAAAAGCTATGACCAACCTAGACAGCATATTAAAAAGCAGAGACATTACTTTGCTGACAAAGGTCCTTATAGTCAAAGCTATGGTCTTTCCAGTAGTCGTGTACAGATGTGAGAGTTGAACCATAAAGAAAGCTGAGCGCCGAAGAACTGATGCTTTTGAACTGTGGTGTGGGAGAAGACTCTTGAGAGTTCTGTGGACTGCAAGGAGATCCAACCAGTCCATCCTAAAGGAGATCAGTCCTGGGTGTTCATTGGTAGGACTGATGTTGAAGCTGAAACTCCAATACTTTGGCCACCTGATGTGGAGAGCTGACTCATTTGAAAAGACCCTTATGCTGGGAAAGATTGAGGGCAGGAGGAGAAGGGGACGACAGAGAATGAGATGGTTGGATGGCGTCACTGACTCAATGGACATGGGTTTGGGTGAACTCCAGGAGTTGTTGATGGATGAGGAGGCCTGGCGTGCTGTGGTCCATGGGGTCTCAAAGAGTCAGACACGATTGAGCGACTGAACTGAACTGTTTCATGAAGTTAATCATAATGAATTAGGAGAAAGCTTCCATTCACACTCAAGTGGTTAACGATTGAGGATCTAGCAGAGTTGTTAGCATTTGATGAAGAGAAAAATGACAGAAAAATGGGATGGACTGTATTAAAAATGGAATCACTTGAATATCAACATTTTTATAACCCCCTGGGAACATAAGAATCTTTAGGATATTTTTACAAAGCCATGTATTATAAAAATCAAGTATGATAATGTAAAACGTGTCATCATGTACTTCTATTAGAAAAATTGTGACAAAAACCAACACTAACATTTGAGAGGTTGTGTACTTACCCTTGCTCTAATAGATTGTGGTTACATCTTGGTGTATATACAGTTTTATTTTAAGGCTCCTTTAACATTTTTTGATACTGTCTTATTTTCTTTCTCATTTAAATAGTTACATTTATTTCTTCATTTCTATCTTATCTCTGTGAGTAGAACTTAAGTTTCATAAAGGCAATACACTTTCTTAGGTTAATCATTATTATATGCTTATTATCTAAAAGTGTGCCTGATTATGGAAGATTCTTAATGAATGCTTAATTTTTATTGTTGGAAGTATCACATAATATAAATGAAATGCATATGAATATATGAAAGACATTAAAATAGTCAATGGTGAAAAATGCTACTGAGAAATGAAATACTATGAGGACTAAAAAGTACCCCCAATTTTGTTTACCCAGGCATAAGGAGCATCATTAGTAATGGCAATAGGATCAGCTTCCAAGGATTAATGGAGGAAGGGAAGGTAATCCTAGAGTGGGTTAAGGTTAATGATGAATGGAAAGGGGGAAATGGCTGCATATATGCAGATTTCTTTCTAATTTTAGCTGTGAGTGGGGCAAGAAAAAGTGTCATATTGCAATATTTTAGTGTTGGCATTTCACCTGCTTTTGTTTTCTTCTTAATTGCAATTGTCTTTTAACTTTGATCATACCATTTCTACCTTTAAAAAATTATAGACTTTTATTTAATGAAAAGCTTGTCTTCCATGTCTTAGTTCATCAAAGCATAGTCTGTAATTTAAGGTTTTAAATCTAATAAATTCTACGCTTGCATTAATTTTTCTATTTATTCTCTTAGGATTGATAGCTCTTTATTTCAATCAATCTATTTACTCATTTTACCCTTATTTCCTCACAGCCCCTGTTTTTAAAACATTTTTCTGTAGTGTTGAAATTGTATTTACTTATCCAACCAGTCCATTCTGAAGGAGATCAGCCCTGGGATTTCTTTGGAAGGAATGATGCTAAAGCTGAAACTCCAGTACTTTGGCCACCTCATGCGAAGAGTTGACTCATTGGAAAAGACTCTGATGCTGGGAGGGATTGGGGGCAGGAGGAGAAGGGGACGACAGAGGATGAGATGGCTGGATGGCATCACTGACTCGATGGATGTGAGTTTGAGTGAACTCCGGGAGTTGGTGATGGACAGGGAGGCCTGGCGTGCTGCAATTCATGGGGTCGCAAAGAGTCAGACACGATTGAGCGACTGAACTGAACTGAACTGAATTTTCTTTTCTTAATGGAGGGGCTGTTTTTCCAGTCATCTCTTTATGGTCTTTTGCATGCTGTGTTCCTTTCTTTGTTCTTTACTGTTTTCAAAGTTTATGAAAATTATTACTCTTCTTTTCCTATTTATTAATCTTTAAATGTATTACATAGTTTAATGTCAAAATAGTATTTATCACATCACATTGCCTCACCCTGTTAGGCATATACAATTTCTTATTTCATTCTCCTCTTAATGCCTAGCAGAGTGAATGGTATAAGGTTGAAGTCATGCCCAATTAGAATGCAGATTAAGTTTTGATTTCTCTTTTGGGTTCCCTTAATTTTCTTCCGTGACTTTCAAAGAGTGGTTATTATAGGTATTTCTTTTGTCTTCACATTTTCCAGAAAGATATGTGTTTCTATTTAAAAGATTGAAATCTGAAAGTTAGCCTGTGTTGTCCATATGATAGAAAAGTAGCCATAGAATTGTTGTTCTACCCTCTGTGTAAATGCCTGGGAAAGGGTTTGGAATATCATAACTAGATACTAATTTGGATGCTGAAAAATCTGTGCAGTAGATTCTTAGCATTCTAAAAAGTCTAAGATAATGAGTATTCTATTCATTCCATTTATTTTAGCCTACTCAACACTCTGTAAGTAAAATCACAACCAGAAAACTTTGCTTCTAATTTAATTATATTGTGTCTTTTGTAAAGTTCTTTATTGGTTTTGAAATGTTTAAGAATCCTTTATCATTTTGAAGGATGTTTTAAAAACTCTTTGTTCTGTATTTTTTAAAATAAAAATTATGTTTTCTAAGACAAAGAATGTGAGTCATACATTAGTTTCAGAATTTCATTTTAGGATTTCTTTGGAAATTTTATGCCAATATTTTGCTAAATTTTCTTACTTATTCCATGGCAGTTTTCATAAGGGAAATATAGCATTTTGATCTATAGACAACAGAGTAATTTCTGAAATTTTCTTCAACCTGGATAACTGCATACTTATTTGAAAGATTTTATGGAAATGGTGAATGAATTTTGATATGTTATATAATTATCTCTAGATAAAATGAAATGTGCTAATGGAAGGCACACAAATACAACTAAACTGGTTTTTGAGTTCACATGTCTTTAGAGGAATTAAATCTACTCTGGTACGTGAGTTCGAGAGAAATGTTTCTACTTTCAAGTTGAATTTTGGTTTTTCTGAAATATTCTATCTTCATTATCTATGCTAATCTTTTGGTATTCTGCTTTCTTTGAATTTTTCTTAAGACCCAAAACTACACACAAAGCTGACTGAATTTAATGTGGCCACACATGTCACATGAAAAATAATGTCAAATTTTCATGTAGACCAATATGAAGCACTTGCATGAATTTCCAATATTGTAGGGCACTATAACAGTTTATTTTAGATGACCATAAATAATGAAATAATCATAATACAGTAAGTTAACTACTAAATTATTTGTAATATGTTTCTTTACTCAAATTTAATTGCTTAAAAAATGCTATAACACATTCCACTTAAATATTTTTCTCAGAGTGTCTTTTTGAAATTGTTTTAAATACATTTTTATTATAATGATTTTCTTAATAGAAAAATATATTTTTTTAATTTTTATCTTTTGTCTTTTTTAAAATTATTTTCTTTCATTTTTTATGTTATGAGAATATGATAACACATTTACAGGAAACTTGCAAAATATAGAACAAAGTTACATATAGTTCCATTATATGTTACAGTTATTTTTAAGTTGATAAATTAAGATTTTTATTTGGAGTTTCACTATTCAACTCTCAAAAATTAATAGAATGAATAGAAAAGTAGAAGGATATGGTAGACCTGAAAGCACTATGAACCAATTGAAAACAATTAAGATTTATACGATTTTCACACAGCAGCAGGATACAAATTCTGTTCAAATTCCCATAGACTATAAACCAGGAGATACTGGAACTTATCTAGTGACATAAAACCAGGTGCAAAAATTTCATGGTCTAAAGGTTTTGAAATCATATGGAAGCTATTCTCTTATCACTGTAGAAACAATTTGGTTTCGATATGTGAGTTATGCATTCAATTTGAGTTTTTTAGAGTGTCATCAGGGGCT
Organism: Bos taurus; assembly: GCF_002263795.3. NCBI lineage: Eukaryota > Metazoa > Chordata > Mammalia > Artiodactyla > Bovidae > Bos > Bos taurus. The sequence goes on from NC_037335.1 coordinate 34,208,686, forward strand.
TCCCAGCTGGCACTAGTGGTAAAGAACCAGCCTGCCAACCAGCAGAAGATAGAGGAGACTTGGGTTCAATCCCTGGGTCGGGAAGATCCCCTGGAAGAGGGCATGGCAACCCACTCCAATATTCTTGGCTGAAGAATCCTGTGGACCAAGGAGCCTAATGGGATACAGTTCATGGGGTGGCAGAGAGTTGGACATGACTGAAGCAACTTAGCACACAGTACACACGGAGTGTCATCAGTGTATTTTTGTGTGTATATATATTTAAGTGAAAGTGAAGTCGCTCAGTCATGTCTGACTCTTTGCGACCCCATGGACTGTAGCCTACCAGGCTTCTCTGACCATGGGATTCTTCAGGCAAGAATACTGGAGTGGGTTATATTTAAGAGAACTCTAACCATGTAAGCACTGAAGAAAAAGGGAAAGAAAAAATCTGATTCTGAACATTTCATGTTTTTCCAAGCATTGGGTTAGTTCAAAAGAAGGTTGTTAACTGTTCATAGCCCAGTTAGCCCATCCTCCTATTCAGTCTTGCCAAAATGAAAGTAGCTTATAGATTATAGTTACTGGTACTTCCCTGAAATCTTCACATATCCCTGCCAGCCCCTGGTACTCCATCCTGCTTTAAAAATGGGTTTACTAGACATCCTATGTTAAAATAATTCAATATTTGTGGACCACAGTTTGGGGACATTAATTTTTAAATTACTGAAACGTGAAGTCCCACTCCTGTTACATGAATCTTAAAAATTTAATAGCACAAACATTTAATTTTAAGATGTTTTGGATTTTATAAAACAAGTTGCAATGTCAGTGACTTAAGTATTGGAAAACAGGTTCATTGTGTATGAAGTGCTAAAGCCAAACAGCAGTTTCACACTTCTTTTCTCTCTAAACTTATTCTAACACTTTCTAAATAAGGACTTGAGAAAACCAGTTAATTACCCTATTCTAATTAAAGTAATCTTGTAATTTAAATTTTATGTTGAACATCTTGCATTGACTAACATACAGCAAGAATTTTCATATTTTATATTTCATAAAGTTTTGTCACTGGATATATTTTCATTTGTGTGTTTGATTATTTTGACATGGGGCACAGACTAAAAGACTCACAATACAAATCATTCTTTGTATCTGTCTGGACTTACGGCTTCTGCAGTATTTAACTGCTGCTGATGTTTTGTGTGCTATTTTTGATCACATTTTTCCAGTCAAATAATTACTTTCTAGTTTTCATTTTGAAGCCAAAATTTACCATACAATATTTTTAGAATCCCTTTGGTTTAAAAAAAAAGTCATTTTTGGTTATGTCTCTGACTAATGATGAGTTATTTTTCCACATATCATAAATGCTTCTATAACAAAGTAATATTAGTTAAAATTGTGAAGAATTTGTTTTTGAGTGCCTATTATGCTTTAGGCAGTGGGCTAAATAAGACTTTTGAATGGGCTATTTCATTGAATTTTCACGATTATCAGATTTGAAAACTGAGGATTGGAGAAAATGGAAAGCTGGTACAAAATCTATAAATATTAAAAATTAAGCCAGATTACAAACCAGGACATTGCCAAACTACAGCCACCATGATTAACAACTGAGCTGTACTGCTATACTATCTGAGTTCAGTTCAGTTCAGTTGCTCATTCATGTCCGACTCTTTGCAACCCCATGAATCACAGCACACCAGGCCTCCCTGTCCATCACCAACTCCTGGAGTTCACTCAAACTCACGTCCATCGAGTCGGTGATGCCATCCATCCATCTCATCCTCTATTGTCCCCTTTTCATCCTGCCCCCAATCCCTCCCAGCATCAGAGTCTTTTCCAATGAGTCAACTCTTCACATGAAGTGGCCAAACTACTGGAGTTTCAGCTTTAGCATCATTCCTTCTAAAGAACATCCAGGGCTGATCTCCTTTAGAATGGGCTGGTTGGATCTCCTTGCAATCCAAGGGACTCTCAAGAGTCTTCTCCAACACCACAGTTCAAAAGCATCAATTCTTTGGTGCTCAGCTTTCTTCACAGTCCAACTCTCACATCCATACATGACCACTGGCAAAACCACAGCCTTGAATAGACGGACCTTTATTGGCAAAGTAATGTCTCTGCTTTTCAATATGCTATCTAGGTTGGTCATAACTTTCCTTCCAAGGAGTAAGTGTCTTTTAATTTCATGGCTGCAGTCACCATCTGCAGTGATTTTGGAGCCCCCAAAAATAAAGTCTGACACTGTTTCCATTGTTTCCCCATCTATTTCCCATGAAGTGATGGGACCAGATGCCATGATCTTTGTTTTCTGAATGTTGAGCTTTAAGCCAACTTTTTCACTCTCCTCTTCCAACTTCATCAAGAGGCTTTTTAGTTCCCCTTCACTTTCTGCCATAAGGGTGGTGTCATCTGCATATCTGAGGTTATTGATATATCTCCCGGCAATCTTGATTCCAGCTTTTGCTTCTTCCAGCCCAGTGTTTCTCAGGATGTACTCTGCATAGAAGTTAAATAAGCAGGGTGACAATATACAGCCTTGACGTACTCCTTTTCCTATTTGGAACCAGTCTGTTGTTCCATGTCCAGTTCTAACTGTTGCTTCCTGACCTGCATAAAGGTTTCTCAAGAGGCAGGTCAGGTGGTCTGGTATTCCCATCTCTTTCAGAACTTTCCACAGTGTATTGTGATCCACACAGTCAAAGGCTTTGGCATAGTCAATAAAGCAGAAATACATGTTTTTCTGCAACTGTCTTGCTTTTTCCATGATCCAGCGGATGTTGGCAATTTGATCTCTGGTTCCTCTGCCTTTTTTAAAACCAGCTTGAACATCTGGAAGTTCACAGTTCACGTATTGCTGAAGCCTGACTTGGAGAATTTTGAGCATTACTTTACTAGCATGTGAGATGAGTGCAATTGTGGGGTAGTTTGAGCATTCTTTGGCATTGCCTTTCTTTGGGATTGGAATGAAAACTGCTGGTGACACTTTAATATTTCAGAAACTCCAAAAATTTGTAAGAAGTACAGAACCTAATGTGACTGACACTCATGCCTCTCATAGTCAAAAGATGTTAATACTTTTCCTCTCATGTTTTAATTCATCTCTCTCATGTTTCTTTGCCGGCCCTTCTCATTTTGAGGATGAATACTAATGATTTAGTCTCCTACAATAGTTCTCCACTGGAGGCAGTTTTGCTACTAGGGGAATTTTGATTGTTTATAGTGACAGTTTTGATTTTCAAGATTGGGAGTTTGGATGTTACTGTCATCTTGTGTGTAGAGGAAATTGTTGTTGTTCAGTTGCTAAGTGATGTGTAACTCTTTGAGACCCTGTGGACTATAGCACCGCAGGCTCCTCTGTCCTCCACTATCTTCTGGAGTTGTTCATATTCATGTCAGTTGAGTGGATGATGCTGTCTAGATCATCCCATCCTCTGCCATCCCATTCTCCTTTTGCCTTTGATCTTTCCTGGCATTGGGTATTCTCTAAGGAGTCAGCTCTTCGCATCAGGTGGCCAAAATATTGGAGCTTCAGCTTCAGTATATGTCTTTCCAATGAGTATTCAGGGTTGATTTCCTTTAGGATTGATTGTGTTGATCTCCTTGCAGTCCAAAGGACTCAAGAGTCTTCTCCAGCACCATAGGATGTGCTGCTAAATATCCTACAATCACAGGATAGTCTTCACAGCATAGATTCTGGTCTACCTCATTTTTCCCATTTTTTCTCTCCAGAAGGTCAGGAAGTTAGTGTAATCATCTTTCTGCAAGTTTTCATACTTTTATTACTGGTTTTTACAGATGATGTAACCAAGATATTCCCTTGAGTATCTAGGCTGTGGTAATTGTGGTTCCTGTGTTTCTACCTTGAGAAAGACAGAAATCTAAAAATTAAAATTATTAATGGAAAAAAAGCAATAAGTATAATCCTATCCATTTATATTTTAAATAATCATGGTGATGTTTTTAGAGAACAAGAAGGTTTTTAACTCAAACTATTTGCTGTTATAATTTTATTTGCTATAGAGTTATAATATATTTTAATACCTTACATGTGAATTCCCCCTTTCTTATTCTTACATTACTATCTTTCTTTTTACTGTTCTGTGAGTTTTACCTAGAGCTTTTCATGTTTCATAAAAAGTTTAACTGGGGTTTTAACTGAATGTGCACTGTATCTATAGCTCAATACTTTGTTGTCTTTAATGATCTTTCTTCCAAGGAAAATTATATTCCTGAAAAAAGAAAATATTTTGTCCTTAATCATATTTTGTAAATTTCTCCAATTATTTTGTTAAATTTTCCCCATGTACCTTACAGTTTTATTCCTTTTGTAAATGCTACCTTTTTAAAGATATTTTTCTGGTATTTTGTTGCTTTTCTGATATTTTGTTATGAAAATGAACTTCCTAAACATACTTTAGAACAGTTTAAATTTTCTGTGTGGAAAACTACATTATCTGTGAGTTGTTTCTTCCTTTTTTATCTTTATATCTCTTTCCCTGCTTTGTAATCAAGAACATTGTTGAAAAAAGAATGAATAGTGTACCTCCTTATTATTTCCCTGTTTTTAAGATGGTCTTTTTCAGTTTTATCAAAAGTGTGATATCACTAAAGTTTTCAATAATTTTTACTAGGTTCAAGAACTTGTCTTCTATGTCCATTCCATAAATGTATACTGACTTTTGCTAAATAGGTTTCCTATATTTACTGGCAAGAAAATATATTTTTTTCTTTAATCTATTACTTTGAGGAATTAAATGTATATGTAGGATAATGTTGAACTATTTTTGAATTGCTGGGGTAAGTCCTGCTTGGTCATGAAGCATTGTTTATATAAGCATGTATATACACATGCAATCACTTCTGAACATGTTTGCCATTAAGAATACAGTCATTCCCTTAAGTATTTTATGTTTTGTGTTTTGCTTTAATAAACCTTTCTTTATGGATAATCTTAATATCTGTCTTTGGTATTCTGCATTTTCACCAAAATGTTTCAAGGTGTTGTCTTCCTTAGACTCTAAATGTTCAATTTGAGAGTTCATATCACTCACCACCTCTGCGAATTCTCAGCCATTATCTCTTTAAAATACTGCTTTAGCCTAATTTTTTTCTAGTCTCTTTTACTATAGCTAATATTAGATAAATTTTGGACTCTCTACTTGATGATACTTAGCCCTATATGCATATTCTAAGTGACTTAGCTATGTCAATCCACAAATTCTTTTTTCAAATATAATAATACATTTTATTTTGGTTATTATATACTTTGTATATAAAAGTTCTTACCATATGAATTTATTTTATTTTTCCCTTTTAATCAATAGACTGGTGTCTTACAGTCCCTTTTTAGATTATTGTTTCATTAACTTAGGTTTGAAGGTTCCTATTTTTGTGTCTGGTGACACTGAAGGCAGATTGTTTTCCCTATTTTTTAATAATATTCTACTTTCAGGGAAATTTGTTTTATTTCTATTTGTAAACCCTATGTGGTCTGTGGTATAATAATTCTTCTAGTGTAGATTTGCTTCTTTCAGGTATCCTAGAAAAATTTCTAGTTCAAAATCAAGTTTTATATTATGTTTTTGGCATATTGATTTTCATATAAGAAAATTAATCTCCAAGACAAGTATTGACCAATTTCTATGAGTCTTTCCCCTCCACCCCATTCAGAGCCAAGGTAGAGAAGTTTGTTTGCTTATGGTCCCACTGAACCAGTAAGCAGGTTTTCCTAGATGAGTTTAATGAGGATATCATCATAAGTAGGGATTTATTTCAACTCCCACCCTTGTATAGTCCTAACACCTTATTTCCTATCCTGATGTGGATACTAAATTTCAAGGATCCTGTTAGTCACTGATTGTTTCCAATTTGTCCTCTTCACCCATCCCAGAACATCAACTCACCGATTAATTAACATCAGCTCTTGCTTTCAATGTATTTGTTCCTGGGCACTTGGGATTTCTATCTTGCCCTAAACTGTGTGTGTTTAAAGTGAAGTGAAATGAAGTCACTCAGTCGTGTCCGACTCTTTGTGACCCCGTGGACTATAGCCCACCAGGCTCCTCCTTCCGTGGGATTCTTCAGGCAAGAATACTGGAGTGGATTGCCATTTCCTTCTCCAGGGGATCTTCCCGACCCAGGGATCAAACCCCGGTCTCCCGCATTACAGGCAGACGCTTTAACCTCTGAGCTACCACGGAAAGTTGTCAGTTAAATTTCATATGTTTATAGTGAGAGAACTTCTGGACTTGTTTTGTTCATTCACTTTCTGCAACAGGAACACAATGAAAAGCAAATCAGAATTACTCTATTCATCATGTATAATCAGCAGTATATGATAACACATATTTTAAATGTACTTACTGAAAGGAAAATAGAATAACATCAAACATTGTCTTATAAATTATAATATCTAAGGTTCCATTAATCTAACACAGTTATAGATTACTTTATGATGTGTTTTGCATACTGCTTCCACATATATATCTAATTTATCAGAACTGCATTGGATTGAACATGACAGTTTGTGGTGTGCTATTTTTATGTCATATAACATTTTCTCTCCTTCTCTAAATACATTTTAAAATCTTCATGAAAACCCAGTTGAATCAATTTATAGTAATTTTATATCATCATTCCCTAATGTTGAAATTTTAACTTGCATCCAAATTTTGGCATTACAAAAATGCTGCAAAGAGCATCTTGTAACATGTGATCTTTTCTATATGTATAAAGCTTATTTCTCTAAAATATGGTCCTAAACGTGAGATTTCTGTTTCAAAGGAATGATCAATTTTGTGGATTCTTTTTAACATATTACTTATATTATTTTCCTTTTAAAATATTTTACAGACAGATATACCATCCAAGAATTCAATTTTAATATATTATCTTCAGCCTTGGTGTATTTTATATTTGCAAAAATAAATGAGATTTGCTTTTAGTTTACATTTCTCTACTTTGAATAAACATCTCCTTAGTTTTTTTCTGTTGTTGTTGTTTCTTTCCTTCCCTCCTTCTACTCCACTTATTCCTCATTCTTGATTACAATGTGTTTTTCCAGCTTTGTTTATTTTATTCAGTTCAGTTCAGTTCAGTCACTCAGTGCTGTCCGACTCTTTGCTACCCCATGAATCGCAGCACACCAGGCCTCCCTGTACATCAGCAACTCCTGGAGTTCACTCAAACTCATGTCCATCAAGTCAATGATGACATCCAGCCATCTTATCCTCTTTTGTCCCCTTCTCCTCCTGCCCCCAATCCCTCCCAGCATCAGAGTCTTTTCCAATGAGCCAACTCTTCACATGAGGTGGCCAAAGTATTGGAATTTTAGCTTCAGCATCAGTCCTTCCAAAGAACACCCAGGACTGATTTCCTTTACAATGGACTGGTTGGATCTCCTTGCAGTCCAAGGGACTCTCAAGAGTCTTCTCCAACACCACAGTTCAAAAGCATCAATTCTTTGGTGCTCAGCTTTCTTCACAGTCCAACTCCCACATCCATACATGACCACTAGAAAAACCATAGCCTTGACTAGACGGACCTTAGTTGGCAAAGTAATGTCTCTGCTTTTCAATATGCTGTCTAGGTTGGTCATAACTTTCCTTCCAAGGAGTAAGTGTCTTTTAATTTCATGGCTGCAGTCACCATCTGCAGTGATTTTGGAGCCCCCAAAAATAAAGTCTGACTCTGCTTCTACTGTTTCCCCATCTACTTCCCATGAAGTGATGGGACCAGATGCCATGATCTTAGTTTTCTGAATGTTGAGCTTTAAGCCAACCTTTTCACTCTCCTCTTTCATTTTCATTAAGAGGCTCTTTAGCTCCTCTTTACTTTCTGCCATAAGGGTGGTGTCATCTGCATATCTGAGGTTATTTTATTGTGTGCCCATAAATATATTATTCAGTTTTTAAAGGGTTGATATTCATGTCATACATTCACATATTTTGGGCTTCCCATGTGGTGCTAGTGGTAAAGAATCTGCTTGCCAAAATAGGAAACAAAAGAGACGTGGGTTTGATCCCTGAGTTGGGACAATCCCCTGGAGAAGGAAATGGCAACCCTCTCTCAGTAATTTTGCCTGGGGAATCCCATGGACAGAGGAGCCTGGCAGGCTATAGTCCATGGAATCACAAAGAGTCACACATGACTGAACACACACACACACATTCACATATTTATGTAATTGATGATCATTTCTAATTACAACTATCCCTCTTTTATCTCCACACATATATATTACACGCACACATTTCTACTTTTTTCTATTTTTCTTTTCATTTCTATATAGGAAATATATTTGTAGGCACATATTTTTTCCTACGTGTCAAGTGAAAGGGTGTGGATTTTATTAAAATTTGTGATTTATTTAGAGTACTGGTAATATGAAAAGGATGCTGAGTGTATGTAGAAGCTGTTGAGGTAAAGATTATAGTCTTGAAGGTAGATAAAATTGACTCACGAAAAGAGATTGACACAAAGCCTCTGTTCTTGGGTGCTCCCAGTAGGAAGGCAGAAGAAGGTAAGTATGTTTGGGAACAGAGTCCCTGAAAGGCAGGGGAGTGATAGTATATCTGGGCAGCAATTATGTTTGCATACTCTGTAAAGAATAGAAATATGCTTAGGGTCCTTTGGCAGAATTTTCTACTCCTACCACATCTTGCTCATCATCTCTCTTTTATATCGACAATCAATTACAATATCTCTAAAAATGATTTCTCTCGTTTTTAGAGCTTTCCAATAATAATGACTTTCACCATCAACATATTAATAATAAAAGCATGAAAAAACAACTTATTAATTGATGCTCCAAGAATTATGCAGGTGTTTTACATGCAGATTGTTTCTAATTGTTGAAACAGTACAGTAAATTTGTCGATGTTATTGCCTTTTTGCAGTTGCTCATTCTTACATCTCACAACTACTAAGAGTAGCATCAAGTTTTCAGTCTGCCTCTGTGCTACTGAAATTCTAGCATTTCCCCAACTATGTACTGATAGCACTGTCGTTGTTGTTATTCAGTTGCTAAGTCTTGTTGGACTCTTTGCTACCCCATGGACTGAAACACGCCAGGCCATCCTACCCCTCACCATCTCTGAGTTTGCTCAGATTCACGTCCATTGAACCAGTGATTCCATCCAAACATCTCATTCTCTGCCACCCTTTTCTCCTTTTGCCTTCACTCTTTTCCAGCATCAGAGTCTTTTCCAATGAGTCAGTTCTTTGCATCAGGTGGCCAAAGTATTGGAGCTTCAGCTTTAGTATCAGTCCTTCAGAATTAATTTCTTTTTGGATTGACTGGTTTGATCTCTTTGCTGTCCAAGGGATTCTCAAGAGTGTTTTCCAGCACCATAGTTTGAAAACATTAATTCTTCAGCATTCAGCCTTCTTTATGGTCCAACTCTCACATCCATACATGACTATGGGAAAAACCACAGCTTTGACTGTCTGGATCTTTGTTGGCAAAGTAATGTCTCTGCTTTTTAATATTCTGTCTAGGTTTGTCATAGCCCTCCTTCGAAGGAGCAAGCATCTTCTAATTTCATGGCTGCAGTCACCATCCACAGTGATTTTGGATCCTAAGAAGAGAAAATCTGTCATTGTGTTCACCTTTTCCCCTTCTACTTGTCCTGAAGTGATGGGACTGAATGCCGTGATCTTCATTTTTTGAATTTTGACTTTTAAACCAGATTTTGCACTCTCCTCTTTCACCCTCATCGAGATGATCTTTAGTTCCTCTTTGCTTCCTGCCATTAGAGTGGTATGATCTGCATATCTGAGGTTGTTATTTCTCCCAGCCATACTATTGGTAGTATTAGGATTGCACAATAGCTTAAAACCTTTACTTGCATCTCCTCATGGTGCTTACGCCTGGCAGGCGTCAGAGCAGTTGACTATGTGTTATGATTGAGGACAGATGGGTAATGTCTGGTCACTGGCCAGAGTGAATAGGACACAAGGTTAACCTCTGTGTGGCAGACTGGCACCGCCATCCTTAGAGTATCTGGAAGTATAGCACATTCTGTATCTCTATTGTATATTCATAACTGATACGTGGTATAAGTTTGATGTTCAACAGGAACGTTATTTTAAAGCAATATGTGAGTTGTGGTTCTAATTTCTCCTTTCCCCTGAGTTGCTATGTAATTGTCACAAAACTGTCTATTAATAATTCCCCCCTCTTTTGAAACTCTCACTTTACCCTTTTTTAAACATTTTATTTGTGATTTTCAGGTGCCTGAAATTTGAAACTGTATATTCTGCATTCTATTTTGCATATCTAATTTTCTGCTTTAGTGAAAGGCCCACGATATCAGAAGCATTGTTTTCTGAGAGGATTTATTTTTTTGTTTTCAAATGATTGAGCAGGACAGTAGTGTCTGCATACATTCAAGTCTTGAGTCTATCATTTTCTCTGTGTAAATTCAGGCAAAATATTGTTTCCTGAGCACCATTTTTCTCACATAATTTGAAAAAAGGTCCATCATAAATCATCCTCATTAGATATTTGGAGGATTAAAACAAAAATTCCATCACTCAACAAATCATTGACAGGAAGCACCATAATATTTGCAATAGTAGCAATAACAACAGGCTAAAAATTACTGTTATATTTTAACTATTACTCATTAATTTCCTCAGTGTTTTTTCAATCAGTAATCATACTTTCAAAAACTGTATTTTTATTGTGTTTGAAATCATGCTAAACCTATGTATATATTATATTCATATAATATTTATTATTTGGGATTGTGTAGAAATTAGTTTATTGTATTTAGACTGTGTATAATATTGTTAGTAATAGTTGGAATTGTGTTAAGCCTGTATATTTACTATATATATACATATATAAATACAGCATTAATTGAGAGATCCACATCTATTTTACATATTTTCATTTTCCTTTATTCACACCTTTTTCTAAAACTCAAAATTTTATTAACAGCTCTTTTTTGGGGGGAGGGGGAGGGTGATTCAGAAGAATTTTGTTGCTGCGAGTAGGAAGGATGGCTAAGATTTTACCATCATGCAAACTTACTTTTTCGATAGTTATTTCATTTGTTCCTTTCTAATGGTCTTTACTAAGGTGCATAAATGTTGAATTGTGTATTGTTTACCAGGATTCATGATTGAGTTTTTTTATCATGACTAATAGGGATTTAGCTGATTCCTTCCAATGCATGAAGTGTTATCTAGAAATACTAGCATTAATTTCTATGACAATATCCCTATCCATTCTTGCTTTTGAATTATCAAAAGCATCTCTAATGTTAAACAATATTGATAGCAGTAGATATTCTTTCTTGTTACTAAATTGAAAGGGGTTATCACCATCATTTTGCCATTATTAAATTGTTGGTTTGGGGTTATGTGGCTATTTCTAAAGAAACTCTTCTATTTTTTGAAATCACCTTATTGAGAGAGATGTTAAATTTTCTCTTTTCATTGAATTTTGAGTGAACAGCAATTTAAATGTTTTAGCCTAATAATATATTAACATTGCTACATTGACGTATCTTTCCATTTCTGCAGTAAATGACATCAGTAAATTGTTGATTTATTTGGTACATTTTTATTCCGTCAACTAATAAGGGTAATCTTTGATTTCATTAGATTTTTGAATTTAAAATTATAACTAATTAACAGGGAATATTATGTATCCCTATTATAATTTTTCTTTCCTCCTTCTTCATCATTTCGTGTAAAGGATGAATGTCTTTCTGTATGCTTCTTACCCCTCACAGCAGACATAATGGTCAGAAACATTTTTCTAGTTCTAATGCTAAAACTTTAAATATATTTGTAACTACACATCTACTTCAAGCTAACAAATGCTTGTTCTTAAATTTTAATTTAAACAGTTATATCCTGATCTTTGTGTATAGTAACCAACTTCGTTGTGCAGGAATTCTTCTATTTCTTAAGTTATTTTCTCAGCCTCTGCAGAATAAAATGGGTATCTTTGTGGTAAATTTTATGAAAGTTCACAGGTCTAAAACTTTCTTTCTATTATCTTCCCATAATAAATGAAAACTGACTTGGGTAAAGCAGAGTTCTTAGATTACATCTTTTTGGTAAGACTGACTTTTTTCTCTGTTACCTTCTGATGCTCACTGTCACAGCAGAGAGCCTGGAGACAATATTTGCTTTCTTTGAAAGATTTTTGCTTTTGATCTCTTACATCAAAATAATGTCCCCCTTTTCTTGAAGTTTAAAACTTTTTCTTTGGCAAATTTATTGAAGTCATTGTGAATTCAATCTCAATGCTTTTATGAAGTTCTGAAAAGTTTTATTTAATTTTATTTTTCCTTTTCAAATTCTTTTGTAAAAAGGTGTAAAAAAATGAATTGCAATTAGCAACTTATTCTTGATTATTGTCAGTTATATTTCAGTGTTCTATGATTTCAGTATCTGTCATCTCCTCTTGCATTCTTTTTGTCTCTCTTAAAGACACAAACTTAAAGTTTTATGTGTCTATGAAATATCTTAAATGCATTTTTTCAGCTTACCTTATGTTTTACTAATATATTTTTACCCAACATAAATCCTAATCTATAATTCTCTGTCTTTTCAAGTAAGTGCATTTTTTAATCACAACAATAAACACCTCTAAAACCAGCATTCAGAAACTATGATTGGTTCATATTCAGAAATATGTAAGCACATATGGTATCATAATATATATGTATTACATTTATGTGAAATATTTCAGAGTTATGTATACATTTTGAGTTTTCATTATATTGTAGGCATTTCTTATAACATCATAGAATAGATACATTTAAGCAAAGCAAGAAGAAAATACTTTTGTAATATCCATATCCAAAGATAATGACTACTATTCAACTTAGTGTCACTAATGAGGATTTACATAGAGTTTATACAGTGATCCTATATTCTATTGACTTAATTGATGCAATATATCTTAATCATTTCTGTGGTCTTTATAAATTTTGTATTTATTTAAATGGCTCTGTCAACATGAACCCTCTTTATGTACTAGTGTCTTTAACTATTCCTGTATTCATGTATAAATATATGTCTGTGTTATCTCTCTATGTGTTGGGGGGTATGGGTATGTAATGAATAATGCTGCAAAGGACATTACTAAACAGAAATCCATGTGGACACTTCTGCATATTTGGTTAAGAAAGACATTTAGTAATGATTAGGTACGTATTGTCCTGGCTTTTTTCATAGCTGCGGTGAACTCCCTTATTAATATGTGAAGAGATATTTAATACTGTCCACTTAATTTGCATACTAGAAGAGTGTACTATCTCAATTTACTGTCAACTGATCAGTTTGGTTCAGGCAATTGGTCATGTCCAACTTTGCAACACCATGGACTACAGCTCACCAGGCTTACCTCTCCTTCACCATCTCCAAGGGCTTGCTCAAATTCATATCCATTAGTAGGTGATGCCATCTAAAAAATCTCACCTCAGCTGTCCCCTTCTCCTCCTACCTTAAATTTTTCCCAGCATCAGGGTTTTTCCTAATGAGTCAGCTCTTCTTATCAGGTGCCAAAGTATTGGACCTTCAGCTCAGCATCAGTCCTTCCAATGAATATTTAGGGTTGATTTCCTGTAGGATTGACTAGTTTGATCTTTATGGAGTCCAAGGGATTCTCAAGAGTCTTCTCCAGCACCACATTTAAAAAGCATCAATTCTTTGGCACTCAGCCTTCTTTATGGTCCATATCTCACATCCATACATGACTACTGGAAAACCAAAGCTTTAACTATGGTTTTTGTACAGGTCTTTGTTGGCAAAATAATGTCTCTGCTTTTTAATATGCTGTTAGATTTGTCATAGCTTTCTTCCAAGGAGCAGTTCAGTTCAGTTCAGTTGCTCAGTTGTGTCTGACTGTTTGCGACCCCATGAATCACAGCACACCAGGCCTCCCTGTCCATCACCAACTCCCGGAGTTCACTCAAACTCACGTCCATCAAGTCTGTGATGCCATCCGGCCGTCTCATCCTTTGTCGTCCCCTTTTCCTCCTGCCCCCAATCCCTCCCAGCATCAGGGTCTTTTCCAATGAGTCAACTCTTCACATGAGGTGGCCAAAGTACTGGAGTTTCAGCTTTAGCATCATTCCTTCTAAAGAACACCCAGGGCTGATCTCCTTTAGAATGGACTGGTTGGATCTCCTTGCAATCCAAGGGACTCTCAGGAGTCTTCTCCAACACTACAATTCAAAAGCATCAATTCTTTGGCGCTCAGCTTTCTTCACAGTCCAATTCTCACGTCCATACATGACCACTGGAAAAATCATAGCCTTGACTAGACGGGCCTTTGTTGGCAAAGTAATGTCTCTGCTTTTCAATATGCTATCTAGGTTAGTCATAACTTTCCTTCCAAGGAGTAAGCATCTTTTAATTTCATGGCTGCAGTCACCATCTGCAGTGATTTTGGAGCCCAAAAAAATAAAGTCAGCCACTGTTTCCACTGTCTGTTTGCCTTGAAGTGATGGGACCGGATGCCATGGTCTTGGTTTTCTGAATGTTGAGCTTTAAGCCAACCTTTTCACTCTCCTCTTTCACTTTCATCAAGAGGCTTTTTAGTTCCTCTTCACTTTCTGCCATAAGGGTGGTGTCATCTGCATATCTGAGGTTATTGATATTTCTCCCGGAAATCTTGATTCCAGCTTGTGCTTCTTCCAGCCCAGCGTTTCTCATGATGTACTCTGCATATAAGTTAAATAAGCAGATTGAAAATATACAGCCTTAATGTACTCCTTTTCCTATTTGGAACCAGTTCAAGGAGCAAGCGTATTTTAATTTCATGGCTGCAGTCACTGTCTACAGTGATTTTGGGGGCCAAGAAAATAAAATCTGTCACTTTTTCCATTGTTTCCCCATCTATTTGCCATGAAGTGATGGGTCCAGATGCCATGATCTTCATTTTATTGAGTTTTAAGGAAGGATTTTCACTCTCCTCTTTCACCTTCATCAGGAGGCTCTTTAGTTCCTTTTCAGATTCTGCCGTAAGAGTGGTGTCATCTGAATATCTGAAGTTATTGATGTTTCTCCTGGCAATCTTGGCTCTAGCCTGTGCTTCATCCAGCCCGGCATTTTACATACTGTACTCTACATATAAGTTTAATAGGCAGGATAACAATATACAGCTTTGATGTACTCCTTTCCCAATTTTGAATCAGTCTGTTATTCCATGTCCAGTTCACCTTCATCCATTCAGACACTCTGTCTATTAGATCTGATCCCTTGAATCTATTTGTCATTTACAGTGTATAATTGTAAGGGATTTGATTTAGGTCATATCTGAATGGCCTCATGGTTTTCCCTACTTTCTTCAATTTAAGTCTGAATTTTGTAATAAGGAGTTCATGATATGAGCCACAGTCAGCTCCCCCTCTTGATTTTTCTGACTATATAGAGCTCCTCCACCTTTGGCTGCAAATAATATAATCAATCTGATTTCAGTATTGACCATCTGGTGATGTCCATGTGTAGAGTCATCTTGTGTTGTTGGAAGATACTGTTCCATGACCAGTGTGTTCTCATGTCAAAACCCTGTTACCCTTTTCACTGCTTCATTTTATACAAACTTGCCTGTTACTCCGGTTATGTCTTGACTTCCTACTTTTTTTATTCATTCCCTTATAATGAAAAGGACATCTTTTGAGGGTGTTAGTTCTAGAAGGTCTTGTACATCGTCATAGAATGACTCAACTTCAGCTTTTTCAGCATTAGTGGTTGGGGCATAGACTTGGATTACTATGATACTGAATGGTTTGCCTTGGAAGTGAACAGAGATCATTCTCTCATTTTTGAGATTGCAGCCAAGTACTGCATTTCAGATGCTTCTGTTGACTATGAGGGCTACTCCATTTCTTCTAAGGGATTCTTACCCACAGTAGTAGATATAATGGTCATCTGAGTTAAATTTGCCCATTCCCATCCATTTTAATTCACTGATTCTTAAAATGTCGATATTCATTCACTCTTGCTGTCTCCTGCTTGACCACTTCCAATTTACCTTGATTCATGGACCTAACATTCCAGGTTCCTATCCAGTTTGTTCTTTATAGCATCACACTTTATTTTCACCACCAGACACATCCAGAACTGGATATTGTTTCCACTTTGGCTCAGCCTCTTCATTCCTTCTGGAACTGCTTCTTTGCTATTCTCCAGTAGTGTATTGGGCAGCTACCAAGCTGGGGAGTCCATCTTTTGGTATCAGTTCTCTTTGCCTTTTCATACTGGTTCATGGGTTTGAATGATAACCATGTGATGACAGGGGAAGTCTATTGCTATACAACAACAGACCAATCCAACCTGCCTTGCAAACTGAGGATAAAAACCCACAATCCTGTGCCTATGAATGTTCCAAACATCTGCCCTTGAGATATCTGGACATTGGCTGGATTGTGGTTATTCAGCCACTAAGTTGTATCTGACTTTTTGTGACCCCATGAGCTGCAGCATGCAGGGCTTCCCTGTCCTTCACCATCACCATCTCCAGAGTTTGCTCAAACTCATGGCCAGATTACAGCCAATAAATTTTGCTTTTAAGTAACCAGCTGGAGGGTGCTTTCACCCTTTTGTTTCTAAGATTATAACACAGTTGTTCATTCTAGTAGCTACCTCATGGTATAAATTTTAAATGACTACTTTTCCTGAACTAGTATCCTCCACATATATTCGCTGCTACTATCACTGCACCTTTTTCTTGGAATGATAGTTTGTATCAGTGCTTACAAGAATTTGGATTTTTGCTCTAAAGATACTTATTAATTTCAGTATATGCTGAAAGTTTTGCACACGCGTTCCAGTGTTTGTGTGAATTGATTTGCATCCCATAGGTTTCTGTTGTGAGTCAAGGAAGAAGAAAACTGAATGATCAAAAGGAAAAGTGAAACTTTTCTATGACATGCTAGTTTTCACAGATTCTTAATAGATGCTCTTTGGAAGATTCTCCTATTAGATAATTTTAGAAATACTGGATTACATGAATATAATGGCAAGGTATATAGACTTTAATGTACTAAGGATTTTTAACATCTTTAACATTTTTAACATTTAGCATTTTTAACATTATAACATTTTAAGCATTTTTAACATCTATAATTTATTTTACAATATTACACTACTTCTCCCTGAATAGCAAAGCATATGGCCTGCAACTAGTATTTCTTGAGGCACAGTTTGTGAAATGCAGCATTTTTTTTTACTCACATTAACTTTCTTTTTTTTCCAAGATACCTCACCCCTACCTCAGTGAACTACTAATGATAACTTACTCCCGCTATTCTGGAAGGGGGAAATCAGGATATCTCATACTTTTATCCTAAGGATAAATGTTTCTGATGCCTCTTTTTTTTCCTGGACAGTTTGCCATATATCCTGATTATATCTTATAGTATGGGCTCCATATTTTAGGATGCTATGAAGGAGATAGGCTTTTGACTGAGGCAGACTGATTCCCCTGACTCCTCTGCCACGTACTTCACATGTGATATTGAGTAAATTATTTTACCTCTCAGGATCTCTGGTTAATCATATTATAGTAAAGATACTGTTACCCTTCTTAAAAATCACTGAAATAGATAAAACTGATTTTCAGACTATATAAAGTATACCTAGAAATATTTTTAAAAATGGAAACTGTCAAAATGAGCAATACTCACATAAAACCATTTTCAACATCTGTTCTCCAACAAATAAATAAAAATTTAAACTACAATTGTATACCACAACAACACACTCAGTAGTGTGATTATTTATTGACAATTTGAAATTTTGCAAGAATATAGAGAACTTTTAACACTGTTCTTTTTATGGTGAAAATGAAAATTGCCATAACCACTTAGGAAAACCCTTTGGCAGTTTCTACTGAAGTAAATATATGCTTGCACTACAACCCAACAATTGTACTTCTAGAGTATTAAGCATTCATAGCAGTTTTAGCTACAGATAAGTCGATAAGAGAAGGAATAATGTTTGACATGCTTATAAAATAGAATTCTACACTTCTGATACATATGAAAACGTTGAAGGATCTGCCAGAAAGAAACAAGATGCAATAGACCATCTGATGTAGAATTTCACTGATACAAAGTTCATGAACAAACAAAGCTAATCTATGGGAATAAAAGTACAAATAATGGTTACCTCCATGGAATGGGATAGTTAGTGACTAAAAAAAGGCAAAAGGAACTTTCTGAGTGGTAGAAATACTCAATATATTGATCCAGATGGTGATTTCATATGTATAATCTATGTAAAAATGTATTCAACAGTGAATATAAGATGTGCACTTTATGCATTTACTTTGTGAAAGCTCAGTCGTGTCCAACTCTTTGCGACCTCATGGACTGTAACCTACCAGGCTCCTCCGTCCATGGGATTTTCTGGGCAAGTATACTGGAGTGGGTTGCCATTTCCTTCTCCAGGAGATCTTCCCCACCCAGGGATTGAAACTGGGTCTCCCGCATTGTAGACGGACGCTTTACCATCTGAGCCACCAGCGAAGTCTAATATACACTAATTCAATTAAAAACAAAATAAGTGATAAGGATAACAATGAGATATAATATGTGTAATATATAGTATGGACTTTTAGTACATCTTCAAAATACTGAAGCTATTTTGACTTGTGTATGTTGGTATTAGACCAGTATATTGCATATAAAATCATTTTGAAAACAAAGTGTGCTTCATATTCCTAGTTACTGACTTAAATGTGAGTTTTGGACTACTACCAGTGCATAAGTTGGGATCACCCTATATATATACAATGAACATCCTAACAAGGAGAGTGTAGAAACAGAAATGAGTTATATGCCGTATCATCTGTAGGCTGTTTGAAGAAAACTAAGGAATGATAAAATAGAAAGACTATAAATTTGTTCTCCTTGCATTACTGCAAGTGATGGGTAGTAAGAAAAGATGACAAACTGAAGAAGATGGGACGAATCTGGTGTATGTGAGTCCACATCAAACCTCATCTACTATTGTGTTGAATTTTTCTTCTTTTTTCAAGAAAAAATTGCTGGCTGCTAATTAACTGCTTCATAATGGTTGTTACTGAAAACAAGCAAACAAATAAAGAAAATAAAAATTTTAAAAGTAGGTCTAAGTTATAGTCTGAATCTCTGAATTTGTCACCGGAATTAGATTTCTCCCATTGATTTTTTTTTTTTTTTTAATAATACAAATGAGTGGAAATCTATCTACACCTAATAGTGCTAACCAAAGCTATTGTGTTCATCAAACTTGCATCCAAATTGCATGGAGGCAACACACATTACACAGATGGTTTGATTCACTTGATAAATGGAGCTTTCAAAATGATTATCAGTTTTTTTAACAATGGTAGCTATGGAAGAGCGTTTCAAAACAGCACTTTAAAACTATACCCTTTTAATTTGTTGTCTTCATGTTATATTTTTATAGGTTCTCACTTTTCCTGCTGTTGAAATTGCTTACCTTATCTAGTTTTATGAATGGAGACATAGTCTCAAATAGTTTATTTAATGAATCCAGTATATCTGTGCACTTCATCTTTATGTAATATACAAAGACCACAAGATTACCTTCCACATGGTTCCAGTAAGCCTGAGGCATAAACAGTTTTTAGTTGGCTCATAACAAACAGAGCAGCATAACATTATTCAAAGAAAACAGGATCAGAAGATTAGAGACAACATTTTATAACTTTACATTAAATCATATTCTGTGATTTCCTAACATTTCAAGCAAGAAAAGAAACGTGACTGATCATGTATTTCTCATGATCTGTTTCAGGTAATCTTGTTTAATAGGACTAATAGTTCTTTTCCTTATAAATGAGTGCTGAAGAAGAATTTATACCATGTCAATGTTGAACAAGCTAGTGAGCAGTGGTTTATTGGCCCAAACCAAAAGATGAATGCTTCCCATGAAGTATCTATCCAAATGGTGGACTGAAGATGGCAGAGGGAAAACAAAAGAGAGAGAGAGAAAGTGGGTGGGATTGCCAGTGAGTGGGAGGCAGAAAAAAAGTAGGAGTAAAAAAACTACAGTGAGGTACAATCCTAGGTGATTGCAGGGTTAAATTGATGATGTTTAATAAAGTGTGGCCGATGCCTCTGTGTGAAGACGTCCAAAAGATCTTTGGATGTTCAAGTATCAATTTTAAGGTGATCAGGACAAGGAGTATAAAGAAAGAGATTTCTGTCTAAGTTGAGAGTTGAGTGCATGAGATTTCCAAGGGGAGGGATAGAACCAAACACTAACTTGGTGACTGATAGGTTTTTTAAGAGTTAAAAGAAGAAGAAAGAACTAGTATAACTGAAGTAGAGGAATAGAAGGAAAACAATAAGAATTGCTTTACTCAGGCTTAATAAGGAGATACATTTTTAGAAAGCATTGCAACAGAGGTTCTAAGGAAAACAGAAAATAGTTGATCTTCAATTTGTGTCAAAAAGATCACTGGTTAGCTTTGAGTGAAAAGTTTTCCTACCAAGGAGGGAGATAGAAAACCAGTGACAACAAAAGGGTTAGTTGGACTGTGGGAAGTTCAGTTCAGTCACTCAGTCATGTCCGACTCTCTGTGACTCCATGGACTGCAGTATGCCAGGCTTCCCTGTCTATCACCAACTCCCAGAGCTTACTCAAACTCATGTCCATCCAGTCGGTGATGCCATTCAACCACTGTCATCCCCTTCTCCTCCCGCCTTTAATCTTTCCCAGCATCAGGGTCTTTTCAAATGAGTCAGCTCTTTGCATCAGGTTGCCAAAGTGTTGGAGTTTCAGCTTCAGCATCAGTCCTTCCAATGAATATTCAAGACTGATTTCCTTTAGAATGGACTGGTTGGATCCCCTTGCAGTCCAAGGGACTCTCAAGAGTCTTCTCCAACACCACAGTTCAAAAGCATTCATTCTTCAGTGCTCAGCTTTCTTTGTAGTCCAACTGTCACATCCATACATGACTACAGAAAAAACAATACCCTTGACTAGACAGACCTTTGTTGGCAAAATAATGTCTCTGCTTTTAAATATTCTGTCTAGGTTGGTCATAATTTTTCCTTCAAGGAGCAAGCATCTTTTAATTTCATGGCTGCAGTCACCATCTGCAGTGATTTTGGATCCCCAAAAATAAAGTCTGTCACTGTTTCCACTGTTTCCCCATCCGTTTGCCGTGAAGTGATGGGACCAGATGCCATGATCTTAATTTTCTGAATGTTGAGTTTTAAGCCAACTTTTTCACTCTCCTCTTCCACTTGCATCAAGAGGCTCTTTAGTTCTTCTTCACTTTCTGCGATAAGGTTGTGTCATCTGCACATCTAAGGTTATTGATATTTCTCCTGGGAATCTTGATTCCAGCTTGTGCTTCATCCAGTCCAACATTTCTCATGATGTACTCTGCATATAAGTTAAATAAGCAGGGTGACAATATACAGCCTTCACGTATTCCTTTCCTGATTTGGAACCAGTCTGTTGTTCCACATACAGTTCTAACTGTTGCTTCTTGACCTGCATACAGATTTCTCAGGAGGCAGGTTAGGTGGTCTGGTATTCCCATCACTTTAAGAATTTTTCACAGTTTGTTGTGATCCACACAGTCAAAGGCTTTGGCATAGTCAATAAAGCAAAAGTAGATGTTTTTTTTTTTTTCTGGAACTCTCTCACTTTTTCAATGAAACAATAGATGTTGGCAATTTGACTATGGGAAGAGACAGGAATTTTTAAAGCATAATGTTTTTTTTTTTTTAAAAAGAAAGCTGGAAAAACTACTTTAGAAGCATTCCTGTGCACCTTTCAACCTTTAATTTCTCACTTTTTACTGTTGTTGTTGTTCAGTCACTATGCCCTGTCCAACTCTGCAACCCCATATACTGCAGCATCCCAGGCTTCCCGGTCCTTCAATATCTCCCAGAGTTTGCTGAAATTCATGTCCATTGATTTGGTGATGCCTTCCAACTACCTCATCTTCTGCTTTTCCCTTCTCCTTTTGCCTTCACTCTTTCCCAGCATCAGGGTCTTTTATTGTTTTATTTTATTTAATCCCTACAACAACTCTCTATGCTTTCATCTGTATGATAAGAAAATAAGATCAATATAAAACTTTTTATAATTAAAAACAAATGCATACTTTCTTTAGTTGTGTGTGTGTGTGCATGCTAAGTCGCTTCAGTCATGTCCAACTCTTTGCAGCCCTATGGACCATAGACTACCAGACTCCTTGGCCCATGGGATTCTCCAGACAAGAATACCAGAGTGGGTTGCTGTGCCCTTCTTCAGGGCATCTTCCTGATCCAGGAATTGAACCCACATCTCTCATATCTCCTGCATTAGCAGGTGGATTATTTAGTACTAGCACCACCTAGGAAGCCCATTCTTTAGGTACATGAAGGCAAATGATTGGAAAAAAAAAATCAAAGAATGGGTATTGATGCAGAATCCCATGTGAGGCTAGAAATCATAGTGTAAAGAATAAAGCTTCAGTAAGGACACATACTCTAAGTCAAGAACTCTGGGAGAGATGAGGTTGAATATGTGGAATACATTTACAGTGGAAGAAATAGAAGATTTTTTCTAATGGTTTATACTTGTTCAATCAAGTAGGAGGCATGTTACTTGAATAACAGTGGTAGGAATGGTGAAATGGTTATTGAGAATAGTTTGTCTTAATATAGCTATATTTGGTGATGATAAAGAAGGACAGGAATTCAACATTAGATGGAAAAAAATCTTGAAGAGTTTCTGTGACTTGTGGAGCTTGGAGAACATTTATTTTCATGATCAGACTATAAAGTCCTGTTATCTTCTCCAAAACCATCAGCAGGTTAGGAATATAAGGGAGGAACAGAGAAGGGCAGTTACAACTGTTGTTGGTAATAGGTGGCAGATACTCAGGAAAGTGAGGAAATAAAATGTGACCTTTATGACTAAATAATTGAAACGATAAAACAAGAATCCTGGTAACTAGATTCTGGATATTGAGTGATGGATGTTTGTTTGCTAGATATAGTTTGCTAATCTTTCATTTAAAACAAACTCAAATGACAAGGTACTTCCTCCATCATAGGGCACTGAAGATTGGTGGTCAGCATCTTCTTTTATGCTTATTTTCAGAAAATATAGAATTGAGTCACTAAAAAGACTTTGGAAATTGGTCTGTTGTTTTGAGATAGCCTATCTTAAAAAAAAAAAAAAAACTAAGAGCAAAAGTTCTAAAACCAAAAAAATAACTGATGTCAGGTTCCAAAATGCTGTGTTTGTGAGCAATGGATTTACTCAACAAGCAGTATTTTAGATCTGGGCCTTCTTAGGAAATACCTCCCTCATGGAGTTGCTTAAGTAACTATGTATATGAGTCTCCTGCAGTTTCTTGAACCTCTTTGATTTTGGCTTGCAGAAGACTTATTTATGTGAGCATCTAAAGCACACAAATAGAAGGAAAGCAGGTTGAATCAAGAAAGGTGTGAACAGCAAGAGAGAAGGGAGTGTTTGGAAGTTTGGAAATTACATGGGCAAATAGATTTAATTGGGGTACATTTACTAAATTAAGTTATGCTTACTTTATTTCTTCACTGCCCACTTATTCTTTTTTATTTTCTCCATTTGGATTTTTCCCCCAGTGCTAAAAGAAACTGCTCTTTTGGAGCTCATTGATGACTTTTCCTCTTTTTTTTTTTTTAATCACATTTGGTTAATTGAATCCTTAGTATTCTCCTTTATTTCTACTTTGCTTTCCTTTTTGAAACCCTACTCCTTCACCAACTCTGAGAACGTTCTGCCCTAGAAGCCTTCTTATATCTATGAATATTCCTGCCCTCACTTCTCTGGGGACCCATTCTCTTCCTGCTTTGTAACTGTAGTCATTGCAAAAAGCCTTTTTACTAAACATATACACTTTCTGGCTCCTTTACTCTTTTATTGCTTAACTGTCTCTTGATTGCAGTAAATATTTTGGAAACAAAAATGAAAATTCATACAATAATTTTCTCATAGTAGATGTTATCTTGTATCTAATTCTAATATATAAAAATTCAAGTTATTAGTAATGAGTAGCATAGAATTTTTATAGACATATACTTTATAAGTTAAACTGAAAGATACCTGGATATTGTAAGGTTTAGAGTTTGGACATTTATTGAATAGTTAATAATTAAAAAAAAATTCACATGTAAATCTACATGCTCTAGGAATACAAATTTTTGTATGCATTCTATTTGAATATAATAATACATTAATAAGGGCTCTTTGAAGGACTTTGAAAATGCTCTTGGACTAGTAGTTTCTTACACTAATCTCATTGATGAAATAAAAATTGTAAATTAGAAAGGACATAAAAAGCGATATTAGAGATTTTGAACTCAGAAGTTTGTCAGAAAGACATATTTTGCTCTTGGGTATGCTTTATTTCTGTTTGTCTTCCTCTCAGATAAAAAAATAATTAAGTGTTAGCTTTGAAATAATACCTTAAACTGATACAGTGAAGTCCCTGTAGTATCCAGAACATAACTAGGGTCAAGTTTAGTTTTGTTTAATTTTAATCAGATGAATGTTCTAGTTGCAATTCAAGAACAATCTAGTAAAACAATCCTTAAACCTTAATATAAGGACTAAGAAAGTGTTGATATTAAGAATAAAGAATGAAAGTGGACCTACTTTCTATTGGAAAATACACATAAATCCTTTGAAAGCCATTCTATTAATGAAAACCTTTTGCACATTTAAATATAAAAATAATAGGGACATTTTAAGAACTTTCTTTTTGTCACCTACTGATCCAGGTACAGAATAGTCCAGCTGAAATTAATTGTTTAAAGACAATATCAGATAGGTAGATATTATTTTAATCTCTGGTTTTCAGATAATGAACTGTGGTGGAAACATGGTCAAGGTCACACAAGTGGGACATGGAAGAGTCAAAATTCTAAGTCAGGGGGTCTGCTTAAGGCACTCACTGCTGTGCTAAACTCCATTTCACTATCGAAAAAAAGCCATAAATATCATAGGACTTATTTTATCATGTAAAATAGAATGATGGCATCTGTTAATTGCAGGCCACAGACATTTCATAAACTAATACTCTAGTGAACTGAAGAAGTAAGCAAATGGAACTAATCAAGCAGAACAATGATTTATTTTTCCCTTGGCTCCAGAACACCTTAAAACATTGTTTTGATCATGAACATCTGAGACTCCTATTTATTAAATTAATGAATATTTTGCTGTTTGAGATGTTTTCAACCATGTGCTGAGCCAAATTTATCATAAATAACAATATAAATATACTTTTAAAACCTCTTAAAATGATAAAAGCATTTTAAAATTCCTCACTTCAGTAAACTGGAAAATAACTTATCAAGTGTTGTTGAATAGCACTTATCATACCTTTTAGTGAATTAAATGTGTGTCAGGAACACAGATTTTGACCTCTCTGGATACAAATAGATTTTTGTAAATTGAATGTGTTAAGAGCAATTCAGAGATGTTGGAAACTTAAATAAGTAACCATTATTTTCTTATCAAAGACTGTTAAGTGCTCCAACAACAACAGCCAACAGTTAAGTAAGACAATGGTGAAAAGTTGTTGCTGAACCATGAAAGATGCTGGGATTCTTGGCCTCCAGAGGAGAAGAATTCAATTTAGAGCCAGAGAGGAGGCTTGATTGTTCAGAGCTTTTGTGTAATATAGTTTTATTAAAGCATAAAAGAGATAGAGAAAGCTTCTGACATAGACATCAGAAAGGGACAGAAAGAGTGCCCCCTTGCTAGTGTTAGCAATGGAGTTATATACTTTCTAATTAGTTATTACAATGAGTCAAAAGAATCTCTGGAGGTTATAAAGATCTTACTAGACCCACTCCCATAATTTACATTTTAAGATAACAGGATTAGCCAGAAGGTTTTTTTTTCAGAAACTGTCCTCAAGCAGGATACATTATTGTTATATATTCCTTAGTGCAGAGTTTAAACTGAGTTGTTTGTTGTGTAATCATCAGTTCAAGGCTTAAAGATAAAAATGTTTTATGTGACTAAGACTAAGTAATATAGAGGAGAAAAAAAAAATGTATGTCCTTTCCTCCTCCTTGAGAATTCCAGAACCCTATCTCCTCCTTGAGAACTCCAGACCCCTCTCTCCTTGGGGACCCCCAGACTTCTTATCAACCTGCCTAGGAATTGACTCTCTCAAAGGTAAGGTGGAAGACACATCTGTTGAAATCTTAAGTGTTCTGAATCAAATATTTTCATACCAGCAAACACCAATAGAATGGTTTTAAATAATCACTACAGACTGATCAGTGCATGGGTGGAGGAAAGTACATTAGCCAAACAAATATTATCCAAACATGATAGCAAAATATATGACCAAACTTTAATAATACAGTTCTTTCCAAGGGCAATAGCTTAATTTGAACTGGAATTGGACTCCTCTCTTACTTTTTGCATACTTAAAGAATCATAAAATATAGACTACAGATAAATTCTGGAAGGCTTTAGATAAAGCAATAAATAATTGTGATGCACATTCTTAAAATCTCTCTGAATTATTGACAAATAGCATGACTTCAAGATTACAGATTGCTCCTAGTTCCCAGCAGTGGACTAATATGACAATTAGATAAGGAAGTTAAGCATATATCTTTCCTTGTGGCAAATACATGAGGCATTTTTAAATCCTGTTGATTTTCTTTTTAAGCTTAATAAGATATGAGTGAGCAGTATTTTCATTAAATAGAAAGATTACTAAGTTAATGAAACATTTAGCAAAAATCTAAATTTAGAAAAGTACAAAATATTAGTAGAAGATGATAATGTGATTAGAGGATCTTCTTTCCCTTACTGGAGAGAATGAGCTCTCTTAGGTATGCAAGATGCCCATGAGTATGATTTTGACACGGTGAACAGAGCATAGGATTGGAAGAGGAGCAAATGTAGGCTCTTCTCTCCATCTGCCAGGTATTAGGCTATCTCCTTGACTGAGGAAATTAAAATTTCTGATATCTAGTATTAAATATGTAAAGTAAGAATGAAAATAATTTTCATTTTAGTAGATAGTTGTGAAAAGGAAATCAAACCATACATGTAAAGTTTGTAAAACAGTGTGAAATATATGTAAGGTGTCCATTAATAGTTGCAAGCTTATTCACTTCCTATTATTTGTATTTTTTGTGTGTGTTTCAATGGGCCATTCTTCAGCAAATATGTATTTTGTGCTCACCTGACTTTCATGATCTCAAGAGAGAGCATGAACTCAAGGGTCCTTAGAACCTAACCACTGTGAAATTTCCTGTAACTTTTATCCTCAGGGAAAAGTAAAAGCTGTGGCTGTGTATATACACAGAAATACACCTCTGTGTAGTCCACAGTCTGGCTAGTGTTCCAAGATCCAGGTGACCCCCAACTCTCTAATTACAGGTTATCTGATTTGCAAGACTCAAGACTTTCAGTCAGGAGTTTCTCCATAGCATTTTGTCACAGTAGAACAATGAAGTCGAATTAATGCTATTATAAGGGTCAGAAAGACTTGAATATGTAGTCCAAGTTCAGTTCTGGTACTGCATGTAATCCTCAACTGAGTTAAAATATTTTGGCCTCTATTTTCTCATTTATGAGAAAAATAGGACATATATGCCCACACGTTTATATATACACACACTTTACCTAATACAATGGACTGCTCTGAAGTTATCCTGGGATATGTGAGTCAGTTTCTGAAACTGAAAGGATGCTCTCACCATTCTCAGAACACAACTTGTGCTGGATCTAGTTTCTCTATTAATGTAAAGTCAGAATAGCCCAGCTATTTTCCATTGTCTTTTACGTGAACCAGTATGCTGCTTGTACTAACTTACATGAAATAATAGAGCAGGAAAGAATAATTAGAGAACATCAAGTCTAATCTTTTCACTTGAAGAATGAGGAAGCCAGTTCTGTGAAGTAGGTCAGAAGCTCTTGCTCTGTTCCCTCACTGGTATGAAGCATCTCTGCTACCTAGGACCTAATGCATAGACTTTTCTGTAACCCTCTCTTTGTTAAGAGCTAAAGACAAGTAAATATTTGTATGTAGTTTGATTACTTATTGGAGAAGGCAATGGCACCCCACTCCAGTACTCTTGCCTGGAGAATCCATGGACGGAGGAGCCTGGTAGGCTGCAGTCCATGGGGTCATGAAGAGTCAGACACGACTGAGCGACTTCACTTTCACTTTTCTCTTTCATGCATTGGAGAAGGAAATGGCAACCTGCTCCAGTATTCTTGCCTGGAGAATCCCAGGGACAGCGGAGCCTGGTGGGCTGCCATCTATGGGGTTGCACAGAGTCGGACACGACTGAAGTGACTTAGCAGCAGCAGCAGCAGCAGCAGCAAGACAGAGAAGTCGATGGCAGCCCAATCCAGTACTCTTGCCTGGAAAATCCCATGGATGGAGGAGCCTGGTAGTCTGCAGTCCATGGGGTCGCTAAGAGTCGGACACGACTAAGCGACTTCACTTTCACTTTGATTAGTTATACTGTTGCTTCTCAGTGCTCCAAAATGTGAAATGTGTGAGGCTGGGAAATGAAGGTGAGAATGATGAAAGGTGACTTGTAAGGAAGACGGAGTGGATTTCTAAAAATACTGGCAAAATACATACCTGATAGCAGAAGTATAATCCATGTTTCTCCCAAGCCCCTTAGAAGGCACAATGTTCAGAGGGAGGTGTGAAAGTGAAAGTGAAGTCACTCAGTCCTGTCCGACTCTTTGCGATCCCACGGACTGTAGCCTACCAGGCGCCTCTGTCCATGGGATTTTCCAGGCTATAGTACTGGAGTGGATTGCCATTTCCTTCTCCAAGGGATCTTCCCAACCCAGGGATCGAACCCAGGTCTCCCACATTGTAGACAGACGCTTTACTGTCTGAGCCACGAGGGAGGTATATGTCTGTGGAAAAAACAAGAGGATTAAGAGTAGCATTCAGTTCAGTTCAGTTCAGTTGCTCAGTCGTGTCCTACTCTTTGCGACCCCATGAATCACAGCACGCCAGTCCTCCCTCTCCATCACCAACTCCCGGAGTTCACTCAGCCTCATGTCCATCGAGTCAGTGATGCCATCCAGCCATCTCATCCTCTGTCGTCCCCTTCTCCTCCTGCCCCCAATCCCCCCCAGCATCAGAGGCTTTTCCAGTGAGTCAACTTTTCTCATGAGGTGGCCAAAATACTGGAGTTTCAGCTTTAGCATCATTCCTTCCAAAGAACACCCAGGACTGATCTTTAGAATGGACTGGTTGGATCTCCTTGCAGTCCAAGGGACTCTCAAGAGTCTTCTCCAACACCACAGTTCAAAAGCATCAATTCTTCTTTGCTCAGCTTTCTTCACAGTCCAACTCTCACATCCATACATGACCACTGGAAAAACCATGGCCTTGACTAGACGGACCTTTGTTGGCAAAGTAATAATGTCTCTGCTTTTCAATATGCTATCTAGG
Organism: Bos taurus; assembly: GCF_002263795.3. Lineage (NCBI taxonomy): Eukaryota > Metazoa > Chordata > Mammalia > Artiodactyla > Bovidae > Bos > Bos taurus. The sequence goes on from NC_037335.1 coordinate 34,238,105, forward strand.
TTGGTCATAACTTTTCTTCCAAGGAATAAGTGTCTTTTGATTTCATGGCTGCAGTCACCATCTGCAGTGATTTTGGATGAGTGCATAAAAGTACCTTCAACCAAATTTGATGAAAGCACAGGATCTGAACGGCAATGCAGTGGGCCTTACATACAGAGAGTCTGCATGTTAATTCCCACAGCATTTATTTCTCTGAACATTGTGTGCTCATGTGAAGGCAGCTAGATTAGCTACCCCAGGGCACTTCAGTATGTTGCCACACAAGCTTAAATGGACCTCTTTTTATCTGCCAGTGAAGGTCAAATAGCTTGTTGGGCATCAGGAAATCTAAAAAAAAGGACCCTTCTTTTTAAAAGCTATTTCTGTTACAGAAATCGTCCTGCCAGGATACATAGGATGAAAATGTGTAAGAATTTTCTTTCTGAACTACTAATTCTCAACACCTATGTAGGCAGATTATTGTTGTATTGGAGTACTTAGATTTACCAGTGGATAATTGGAAAAATCATCTTACTTAATAGCCTTTGCAGTACATGGTGTGTTTTCTTATGTGCATATAGATTTTGTTCCATATTCTGTATACCTGGAAGTTTATCATTATGGCTAGTGTGTTATTGCATAAGCATTAGGCCCCATGATTTCTAAAAATGTCATTGTGGTTGTTTGCAAAACAATCACTCTCTTCATGGATTCACAGAGTTTCCTTTTAAACATATATAATATTAAAACAGTTTGTCTCTTTGATATGCATAAGTCTCCTGAGGTTTAAAGGTGACTAGGGCAGCAGACTTTCTTGCAAATAAATCAAACATCAAGTGCAGTGGCTTCTTGCCTTGTATACACAGTGTCTAACAACTTCACTTAGACACACTTAAGTCATATTTTATTTAATACTGTCTTGCTCCTCAGTTTGAAAACAACACTTTTATGATTTGTTTTAATCTAGAGTATAGTATGTTTACTACAACCATTTGATATTCTTGAAATCTTTAGGAAGTATATGGGTTCCTAAAAGTGGGCAATTTCAAAATACTTCATCTTTGAGCTCTGTAATGGTTGTCACTGCAAAAGAATTGTTTTAATAAGAAGTTCAGCCAAACCAGCACTGCTGCTTACTAGTTCTTGCATTCATCTCTTCCTTACTTTCTTGAACATTCCACAGAGCTGCAATTTCAGACCCTTTCCGTTTTCTTTAAAACTCCATCTCCTTCTGCACCTCTGTCCCCTCCACATGTTTAAAAGATGACACGCTCTGCCACATTGTTAGGTCAAAGTTGTGCACTGAGACTCTTAATTTCTTACGTTTCCATCCTAGACTGTCCTTGTGTCTTCACATCCTTTCTCCTGTATTGAAAGATAGCAAATCAACTTTTGTTTTTCTAAAGGCTTATCTCGACTTAAATTTGGATATCTCACCCTCTGGACATTGTGTTCTTAATAATCTTTATGGAATTCTTGGCATTACCCTCTCTGTCTCTTTTCACTTTTGAATAAATATGTTTCTCTTCACTTTGGTTTACCTGCTCTTAAAACATCAAACAAGCAAGCTCATTAAGACCCTAACACCTGTTCAAAGTCTTCTCTCTTTGTTCTTTTTTTAGCACCACAATTCTGGAAATTAGGACTCACTTGTTTTCACTTCCTCACACTGCACATCTAATCTTGACTATACAGCTGTGCTTCTGGTACCTATAGTTCCTTCAAGCACAATGTTTTTGACTGTTGTGTTAGTATTTCCAAAATTATGTATCATCTGAACAACCCCTGCTCTCAAGCCAGGCTTTGTCACTGACTCACTATCTTATGAAAGTAAAAATTGGAAGTGTTAGTCTCTCGATAGTGTCTAACTCTTGGTGAGCCTGCTAGGCTCCTCTGTCCTGAGATTCTCCAAGTAGTATACTGGAGTGGGTAGCCATTCCCTTCTCCGGGGCATCTTCCTGACTTGGGGATCGAACCTGAGTCTCCCACATTGTGGGCAGATGCTTTACCTTCTCAGCCACTTGGGAAGCCACTATCTTACAGTATTTTTTTTTCCAGTCATGCAAAACAAATTCTAAACACACTTCAACTTTTCTCTCCTTTTCCATTTCTTATTGGTTAGTGAGTCCATTGTGGATGGATTTTCTATATATTTTTTACATGTATTTGTTCTTTCCAGTTCTGTGTCCACAACCACAGTTTAAGGCCTTCCTTTACTTCATTGTTCCTCATGCAAATGCTGTCTTGTGAGTTTCCTAGTTTCTAGTTTCTCTCTGCTCCTGCCTAAACAAAGGTGATTTCAAGAATGTTCCTCTTCTGCTCAAATTCTTCAAAATGAATGATTGGAACTCAAAGATGTTCTAACACCTTCTCAAAGGACAAGGCCTTCTGTGTAATTGCCTGTTAATATGAGTTTGGAAGAGTTGAATAATTCTCACTATATATTTTTGACATTTATATATATAAAAGTTTTCCTACCTCCGTATATATTATACGATTGTGTATTTTTCAAATAGGTCATATTTCCCGAGTCATTATTATTTAAAACCCTTGTCTATTTCATCTATTTTTAAATATTTTGTCTATGTTGTCTGTTTTGAAAATATCTAAATTGCATATACATTGTTGTTGTTCAGTGGCTAAGTCATGTCTGACAGTGTGTTCAGTGGCTAAGTCATGTCTGACAGTGTGTGTTCACATGGGCTGCAGCACACCAGGCTTCCCTGTCCTTCACTCTCTCCCAGAGTTTGCTCAAATTCATGTCTGTTGGGTTGGTAATGCATATACATTACATCTCACAAAAAATAACGTATCAGAACAAAACAAAACAGAGCTCATCATCTAAGGAGTTAGAGTAGATACCTACATAAACTGATGACTTTTACTGATCCTTATTTGGTGTCTAGGTATTCTGGCAGTTAAGACCCAAACATAAATATGTTGGGTGGTCACTGAATAATTACTGACTGTTGACTCCAATATGTATAATCTGAACTTGGGAGAAATGAGAATTTTCAGTGACTGGTTTAAAGATAGCCACAATAAGGACTCAGAGTTGCCCCTTAATATATATGTGCTTATTCTCTCAGTTGTGTCTGACGATTTGTGACCCCATGGACTGTAACCTTCCAGGCTCCTCTGTCCATGAGGATGCTCCAGGCAAGAATACTGGAATGAGTTGCCATGCCCTCCTCCAGGGGATCTTCCCAACCCAGGGATTGAGCCCAGGTCTCCTGCATTGCAGGTGGATTCTTTACCATCTGAGCCACCAGGGAAGCCCAATATATATATATATATATAGTAAAACAACATATATGTGATACCAACAAATGAGTTGATGAAAAGCAAACACTATGAATTTGTCACAAGAGATTGTGGAAATACACATGTGGGCTTGTGCAGATAGCTCTAAGGTAGTTCCAATTTCTAACTTTTTCCCTTTTTTCTTCTTCCTTTTTTTTTTTTTTTTTTTTGCATATTCTGAAGCCAGGGACTTTGTGAAATATCATTGAATTTAGTGACTAATGGTCACTGGTATGGAGGATAAATTCTAGGGAAAGGCAAGTACACCTCACTGAAAAGCTCTTTAGCAGTAAATCTTATTTGATTTGGAAATATCTATCTGCATTCCAAGTAAAGAAAAAAACATGAAGCATCAAGTAATGTAACTTAAAGGTGTAAATAGATATATATTGAAGTAAGGAAATGTGTTTGAAAGGGATTTTCAATTACCTTACTTAGAATATTTCTTTTCAAAGTATTACTGTGAACCCTTTGTGACCTCATATAAAAGAAAATTTTACAGGGAGATACAAATATGTCAAATTGGGTTTGATTCAAGGGACAGTTGTTGAACACTACATTGAATCTGGCTTGCAGGCTAAGAGAAGTTAGTTTAGAAGATTTACTACCATAGATTGAATCTAGTATCTCGCCATAAATCCAATTTATCATCACACATTACTTTATCAGATAGTTCCACAAGGTAGAAAAATTATGCTACAGGTCTCATTAATTTTTTGGCATATGTGACTGAATTCTAAGGATATATAGCCTCACCAAGAACATTTTATTGTGGACTGACTTATTTTCATCAATCCACATTGAACAAGGGACTATATCTTTAATAAAAAACACAAACATCATCCAGGATAGTTTTTGTTTTTTTTTTTTTTCCTTAAATTACTCACATTGGAAGAAAGACTTCTATTTCTCTGTCCATTTTCCCACTTATTTTGAAATAAAGAATTGTCCATAGAAGAGAATTATCCCTTATGTTTATTCCTTTTAAAATTTATATGCTGATAAATTTAATTAGCACTAAGATGTAGTTTTCTTACCCATAAACATGTCTTACTTTGACTTTACTCTTTAGCAAACATAAAAAACATAAACGTTACATAAACTTTAAGAGCTAAATTGACTCCTATAGTCATAAATTGTAATCTCCTGCTTCTAGATGAAACAATTCTGTTTTGGGTTTTTTTTTTTTTTTTGACAATAAGATGTCAACATTTACTAAGCACATACTGTTGTCAAATATTGTTTTAAATACTTTGCATATATCAAATTATTTGTTCCTCACAATAACTCTATGGTGAAAGTACTATTATTCTTATTATTTTGGTGTTTTTAAACATATTCATTATCTCATAGACTTACCATTTTCTTCTTTTTTCCTAATCTGATGCTTCTTATAAGAACTGTAAGAAGGATCTCTGTGTATGAATTCATCTCTAACACATACAGCAGTCTCATAAGGCATAACAACAGAAGCTAATTTCTCAGCTCTACAAAAAATTTAAAATAATTTGAATGTCATTCTACGTACTATATTCTAATAATTACCATATTTTCTCTCAGCAAGTAAAATAAATGCCATCACACTACCGATTTTTTTTTTTTTTTTTTAGACAAGCATTAAGAAAAGAGACACTGATGTATAGAACAGTCTTTTGGACTCTGTGGGAGAGGGAGAGGGTGGGATGATTTAGGAGAATGGCATTGAAATATGTATAATATCATATATGAAATGAGTCGCCAGTCCAGGTTCGATGCACGATACTGGATGCTTTGGGCTGGTGCACTGGGACGACCCAGAGGGATGGTATGGGGAGGGAGGAGGGAAGAGGGTTCAGGATGGGGAATACATGTATGCCTGTGGCGGATTCATTTCTATATATGGCAGAACCAATACAATATTGTAAAGTTTAAAAATAAAATAAAATTTTAAAAAAAATTAAAAAAAAAAAAGATTTAAACTTCTGACTAGTATGCTCAGGGGCTTCCCAGGTGGTGCAGTGGGAAAGAATCTGCCTACCAATGCAGAAGAAGCAAGAGATGTGGGTTTGATCTCTGGATTGGAAAAATCCCCTGGAGTAGGAAATGGCAAACTACTCCAGTATTCTTGCAGGAACACTACCAATTTTAACTGCTTTTTGATGTAAACAATACTTAACAATTGTGTTAAAAGCAGAAAGACTTATTTGTATTTATCTTGGTATTTCCCTTTTTATTTACTTTTAATCTACAAACTTAAAGTGAATTGATATGGTTTTATATATATATATATATATATATGTATATATAAACAGTTTTTTACAGTAGGCCCTTGTTATCTATTTTTAATATAGCAGTGTATACTTGTCAATCCCAAATTCCAAATCTATCCCTCCCACCTACCTGTCCCCCCAGCAAGCATAAGTTCCTTCTTTGTCTGTGAGTCTGTTTCTGTTTTGTAAATAAGTTTTATTTGTGGCGTATTTTTATCAGATTCTGCATATAAGTAATATTATATGATATTGTCTTTCTCTGACTTACTTAATGTGATGCTCTCCAGGTCCATCTGTGTTGCTGCAAATGACATTATTTCATTCTTTTTAATGCCTGAGTAATATTCTGTTGTATTTATGTACTACATGTTCTTTATCCATTCTTCTGTTGATGGACATTTAGGTTTCTTCTGCCTCCTGGCTATTGTAAATGGTGCTGCAGTGAACTACTGGGATTGCAGGATTATGTGGTAGCTCTATTTTTAGTTTTTTATAGCACCTCCATTACTTCTCTGCATAGTGACTGTAGCAACTTACATTCTCACCAACAGTGTAAGACAATTAGGAAGTATTTTATTAATTTTGATGTCATGGTAAATGAGATTGTTTCTATGATTTCTCTTTCTGATATTTCGTTGTTGGTGTACAGAAATGCAACAAATTTCTGAGTATTAATTTTCTACCGTGCAACTGTGTTGAATTAATTGATGAGCTCTGGTAGTCTTCTGGTGGCATCTTTAGGATTTTCTGTTTATAGTATCATGTAATCTGCAAACAGTGACAATTTTACTTTTTTTTCCAATTTTAATTCCTTTTATTATCTTCTCTTTTCAAATTGTCATGGCTAACACTTCCAAACTATATTGAATAAAAGTAGCAAGAGTAGACATCCTTCTTTTGTTCCTGAATCACAGAAGAAATCAAAAATAAAATAAAAATACCTAGAGATAAACATAAATGAAAATGAAAGCACAACAATTCAAAGCCTACAGTATCCAACAAAAGCAGTCCTAAGAGGGAAGTTCACAGCAGTAAAATCTTATCTTAAGGAAAAAGGAAAATCACAAATAAACAACCTAACCTACACTTAAAGCAATTAGAGAAAGAAGCACAAGCAAATCAATACCTACATTCAAGGTATTATAGCTGAGGCTGCTGACTAAAATCAATTGGATTTGACTAAGATCATATCAATAACCTCAGATATGCAGATGACACCACCCTTATAGCAGAAAGTGAAGAGGAACTAAAAGGCCTCTTAATGAAAGTGAAAGTGGAGAGTGAAAAAGTTGGCTTAAAGCTCAACATTCAGAAAACAAAGATCACGGCATCCGGTGCCATCACTTCATGGCAAATAGATGGGGAAACAGTGTCAGACTTTATTTTGGGGGGCTCCAAAATCACTGCAGATGGTGACTGCAGCCATGAAATTAAAAGACGCTTATTCCTTGGAAGGAAAGTTATGTCCAACCTAGATAGCATATTCAAAAGGAGAGACATTACTTTGCCAACAAAGGTTCATCTAGTCAAGGCTATGGTTTTTCCTGTGGTCATGTATGGATGTGAGATTTGGACTGTGAAGAAGGCTGAGCGCCGAAGAATTGATGCTTTTGACCTGTGGTGTTGGAGAAGACTCCTGAGAGTCCCTTGGACTGCAAGGAGATCCAACCAGTCCATTCTGAAGGAGATCAGCCCTGGGATTTCTTTGGAAAGAATGATGCTAAAGCTGAAACTCCAGTACTTTGGCCACCTCATGTGAAGAGTTGACTCATTGAAAAAGACCCTGATGCTGGGAGGGATTGAGGGCAGGAGAAGAAGGGGAAGACAGAGGATGAGATGGCTGGATGGCATCACTGACTCAATGGACATGAGGCTGAGTGAACTCTGGGAGTGGGTGACGGAGAGGGAGGCCTGGTGTGCTGCAATTCATGGGGTCTCAAAGAGTCAGACATGACTGAGCGACTGAACTGAACTGAAGATCAAGAACTCAATTTTTTAGAATTTTATCAGAATTCTAAATCAGAATTCTAAATCAACTGTGCTTGGTGATTTTCTTGGTTCTTCAACAAATTATATCTAGCCTATACTAAAATTTAAAAAATGACTCTTTTTCAATTTCTCAACTGTATACCTCCAGTTATTTTTTTCAGTCATCAACATACAATTTGTCGTGGATCAACAGACAGGTTTAGACTTGCCAACTAACAGCCAATGATTGTAATTGGCTAGTGAATGTGGTAATGCATGTGAAAACATTAAACAATCTAAAAAGTAGCTTTTTGTATAAGTGTTGCTAATGTATTTATTTGCATTGTATTTATTTGTTTCAAACCACTCATATATTTATATATTCTGATTTATTAAGTACCTTTTGTATATGGCAGATGTGGACTGGCATTGAAGAGTTTTGGAATATTGCCAATGACCTTCATTGATTGGTGATTAGGTGGAAGTATGAACCCATGAACAGATGATTAAATAAAAGTGATAAACATGATAATAAGAATGAGTTGTCTGATAGGAACACAAAAGAAGGCATGTTTTCTTGGAAATGATTGGAAAGTTTCCAGAGAAATTACGGCAAATAAACTGGGACTTGAAGTATAAGTGTAGTAAGTATATTGAGTGGCAAGAGGAAGAAAAGCATTCTGCACAGGAAAAAAAAAATTCACTTGAAAAGAAGAGCAACCTGAAGAACCTGAAGAAAACAAATTGGCTAGACTGATGCATAAGACTGGAAGAAGCTAGATCATGATGGTCTCATAGTACTTGTACTGTGGTGGTCAGGGGTAAAATTAAGAAGGACCTTTAACCCTATGTTCCAGATATGGACCTTTATGTATGTAAAACAATGGAATGATTTTAAAGTCAATAATATGGAGAACTTTAATTTAAATGGTATCTTGCCCTGCCTTTCTGTATATCTCTTCTTCCCCCCTTTTCTCCTTTTTTTCTTATTCTGTTCTTTTTATTCAGTGCTCCAGTCCATTTTGTCTTTACGCATGAATTGCCAGCAAGTTTCCAGCTATTGCTTAAAATATTTCTTTCTTGGGAGTCTTGATATCTATACTGACATGATTTATAGGGCAGTACTGTATATTTTATAACATGATATTTTAAAGAAGTTCTCTTTAAAAATTCATAGCAGTAACTTTAAAACCTAATTCAATTGACAATGAAAATAAAGCTTGTGTAGTCTTGGGAAATAGTATTTAAACTTACTAAATATTTAAGGAAACACCTGACGCTACAAACTAAAAGAATTGTTTGTTATTGTCTTGTGTAATATACGTAATATTAGTTATTATCACAAATTAAATTTAAGAACATTCAGTAATAACATTATAGTAAATAAAAAATTATTATGTCACCAAGTTACAGTTATTTTTATTATTATTAATAGTAATAAGCAGATTTTTTACCATTTGTGTAAAAACTGAATTGAGAATTTAAATTAGAAGACCCAAAATTTATATTTGGAACTCTTATGTAATTTTTCTGACTTTATGCTGAAGCTATTTAAATAAGCACATCCATACATTTAAGTACTTGGAATTTTTCAACTCAATTTGTAGATAAAGATGGATTAAAAATAGTGCAGTGTAAATGCATGTATATAGTGCAGTGTAAAAGCAACACTTTTTTTTTTTTAATTTATTAGGGTATAGTGGCTTTATAAGGTGTTAGGTTTTATTTGTTCACATATTGGAGTATAGTTCCTTTACAATGTGTTAGTTTCAACTGTACAGCAAAGGGAATCATCTATATGTACACCTATATCCCCTCTTTTGGAGATTTCCTTCTCTTTTAGTTCACCACCTAAATTCCATGCTGCAGTCCATGGGGTCCCAAAGAGTCGGACATGACTGAGCAGCTGAACTGAACTAGGTCAGCACAGAGCACTGAGTCAAGTTCCCTGGGGTATACAGTAGGTTCTCATTAGTTATCAACATTGTATCCAGGCAAAAGTACTGGAATGGGGTTCCATTGCCCTCTCCGCTACATTGTATCAGTCATGTACATATGTCAATCCCAATCTCCCAGTTCATTGCAACCCCTCTTCCCCTTGATATCCATATGCTTGTTCTCTAGTCTGTGTCTCTTTTTCTGCTTTGTAAATAAGATCGTCTATATATATATATTTTTTTCAGATTCCACTTATATGCATTAATATATGATATTTGTTTTTCTGTTTCTAACATATCTCATTCTGTATGACACTCTCTAGTTCCACCCATGTCTCTACTAATGACTCAATTTTGTTCCTTTTTATGGCTGAATAATATTACATTGTATTAATATATATGTACCACATCTTCTTTATCCATTCCTCCCTTGATGAGCATTTAGGTTTTTTCAATGTCCTGGCTCTTATAAATATCAAGCAAGCAACACTATTTGTACACACACACAAAAAAAGTGTTAGATATCCACCACCACTTTCTTTGCCTAGTCTCTCTGTCAATTCAATACCATCACAGAGAAAATGCAAGAAAAGGTAAAGAAGAGAGAAAACATAGGAGAGAAGAAAAAATAATTGTGGGAAAAATTTTCCTGAGAGTCAAATTTTCTTATTTTCCTTTTGGTTTGCTTTTTTGTTATTTTGTTCTTATTTTTCAAATTCAGTTTATGATTTGCATAAAATTGTCTCATATTTGGTTTTTGCCTCTGATAATAGTTTCTGCCTAACTAGACAATGAAAGTACTGAATTCAGGGAGAGTCTCATTCTATTCTTTACCCTTAAATATATGCATTGTGAATAAATATTTGAGTCTGACTGCAATGCAAGCAGTTCTCTATGACTTTTTCCTTGAATAAATTATAATCTAATAAAAGTAATCTAGAGTTATGGGTTTTACTTATTTGTTGATAACTTACCATAACCAAAACACCATTTGCCCTAGACTTAGAGGGTAGTTTGATGCTTGAGGCACACTGTTTCTCCCTAGCTGGGTCATAAAATTTCCTCCCCGAGGGACACACTCAAACATTTGATTGCAACAAAACATGCAGAGTGTGGGCCAAAGCTTCTGTATTAGTTGTCCATTGCCGTGAAATAAAAGATAATGGCTTAAAACATGCCGCAAGTTGAGAGTTAAGAGCTGGATTTCAAGGAGTTCCCAGCAGCAAGAAAGGATAAGCTCCATTGAGTAAACACTTTTCAAACCTGTGCTCGTGTCACATTTTTTTAATGTTCCATTAGTAACCCAGTCATTTAGTCACACCCAGAGTCTATGATGAAAGAGGCTACGAAAGTCATGGATACAGAGAAATGAGTCTCATTGGTGTCATTATTCTCATGTGTTAACTGTGGCATCTCTCACACCATGTCTTTTAGCTCAGTTAGGAGGATTGTGGCCATGAAGTAGTTGACAACTATGCATCAGACACTCAGAGGATAAATAAAACCTTTTTATATACAATAACAATCTATGTTCTCTATTGTAAGAAGAATCTGAATAAATAAACCTTATGGTATAAAAATTACAAAATTATTTATTTTGTCTCCCCTAATATGCCAAATATTCTGCTAAACTGTAAGTGTTGAGATCTTAGGAAATATTCATGTATACTGCTAGAAGAGAAATTAGTAAATAAATAAAAATAATAATGGATAAGCAAAGAAAATCAAGTAAGAACTGTTGTCTTACTGGAATATAAAATCAACTAGTTTCTAGAAAACCCAGAAAAGACATTGACTGAGGGTCCAAAGACTAATAAACTCCTTGAGATTGGTGTCCAACTCTGAGTCCCCATAGTTTCCTTGATGCCTAGCATAATGTCTGCCTAAATATAGGCACTTGGTAATTGATAATGAATTATAAATGAATCATTAAAAAAGAAAATAATGATTTAAAGAATGAAATCTTTGCTGAATCTTAGACCTAGCAATTAATAAACATGCCAATTTTAATAAACAACATTTTTCTCAACATTGGCTTTTGTCCTTAATACATTTATAATATCAGAGAATGTGATGGCACCCCACTCCAGTACTCTTGCCTGGAAAATCCCATGGACGGAGGAGCCTGGTAGGCTGCAGTCCATGGGGTCACGAAGAGTCGGACATGACTGAGCGACTTCACTTTCACTTTTCACTTTCATGCATCGGAGAAGGCAATGGCAACCCACTCCAGTATTCGTGCCTGGAGAACCCCAGGGACGGGGGAGCCTGGTGGGCTGCTGTCTATGGGGTCGCACAGAGTCGGACATGACTGAAGCTACTTAGCTGTATCAGCAGCAGCATTTATGATATAACATTTATTTGTTTACCTGTTAAATAAAAATGGAATAATCTGTTTAATAGATGGAATTTTTTAGAATAGAAATCATGCCACTTAAAAAAATAATATAACTACTATCCAGCACAATGTCTTGCATTGTTTTGGTTGTTTAGTACTATGTTGTGTCCGACTCTTTGTGACCTCATGGACTTCAACACGCCAGGCTTCCTTGTCCTTTACTATCTCCCAGAGTTTGCTCAAACTCATGTCCATCAAGTCAGTGATACCATCCAACAATCTCATCCTCTGTTGCCCTTTTCTCTTCCTGTCCTCACTCTTTCCCAGCATCAGGGTCTTTTCCAGTGGTCGTCTCTTTGCATCAGGTGGCCAAAGTATTGGAGCTTTCAGCTTCAGCATCAGTCCTTCCAGTGAATATTCAGGGCTGATTTCCTTTTGCTGTCCAAGGAATTCTCAAGAGTCTCCTCCAGCACCACAGTTTAAAACATCAATTCTTCGGCACTCAGCCTTCTTTATAGTCAAACTGTCACATCTGTACATGACTATTGGAAAAACCATAGCTTTGACTATATGTACTTTGTCAGCAAAGTGATTCCTCTACTTTTTAATATGCTGTCTAGGTCTGTCATAACTTTTCTACTAAGGAAGATGCATCTTTTAATTTTGTGGCTGCAATCACTGTCTGCAGCATTGTTCAGTTCAGTTCAGTCACTCAGTCATGTCTGACTCTTTGTGATCCCATGAACTGCAGCAATCCAGGCCTCCCTGTCCATCACCAACTCCAGAAGTTTACCCAAACTCATGTCCATTGAGTAGGTGATGCCATCTAACCATCTCATCCTCTGCAGCATTGTAGACATGCTCAATAATAGGTAGAAAAAGTAGACATAAACACAGACATGCAAATATTTACAACATTCATTGAAATAACTCTCAAAACTTAAAGGAAAATTTCAAACCCTGAATAATCAAACATTATTCACACATCAGCTAGTATCTTTGATGTAACTTCTGCTATCCAGCTGTGTTAATTTTTGGATTAGAAGTTTCATGCTGATTTTGTGCTACATGATCTGAAAATCAGACTGAAAATACTACATTAGTGCTGATCAAATTTAATTGGCAACACCTTAAATAGTACCTGGAAATTCAAAAGGAGAACTATCAATTTGAAATACTTTGAATATATTTATTTGTTTAGTCTAATTTATGTGAAAAATTTGTATCTGATGCATTGATGATTTTTTGTCTCACATTGTTTTTTGTTCTGTTTTGTTTTCAGAGTGACATTTTATTTTTCTCCTTTTAGACAGTTTTTTTTTTTTTTTTAAGTAGCTTTAGGTTTTCAGCAAAATTGAAGAACTATAGACACTCCCAATATCCTTCCTGCTGCAACGTATGCAGAACCTCCCTCTTTAGCAAAATTCCTCACCAGAATGGTACACTTGTGGCAACTGAGCAACCTACATTGACACATCCTTATCACACAGAGCCCATAGTTTACTTGAGGATTCACGTTTATCTTTTGTGCAGTCTGTGGATTTGGACAAATGTAAAAAGCCAAGTGTTCACCGTTATAGTATCATACAGAGTAGTTTTATTGCCCTAAAAGTCCTCTTTGCTCTACTTATTCATCTTTCCCTTCATTCTAGCCGCTCTGACCCACAGATTTTTTTTAACCATTTATATAGTTTTACTTTTTCTGGCCGGCCATATAGTTGGACTCATACAGTAAGTATATAGCCTTTTCAGATTATCTCCTGTCCTATTAGTAACATGCATTTACAGTTCCTCCATGTTCTCTCATGACTTGATACTACATTTCTTTTTAGCACTAAATATTATTCCATTGTCTGGATGTTTTACTTATTCATTTATCTACTGAGGGGCATCTTGGTCACTTCCCAAGTTTTGGCAGTTATGAGTAAAGGTGCTATAAATATCCAAGTATAGGTTTTTTCTCTGACCATAAGTTTTCAAATCATTTGAGTTCATATTCTGTTTTTTTTTTTTTAAGAACTTATATTTTTAAAAAAGGGAAAAAAAAACCCTCCCTCTAAAAATGGTCTGGCTATCTAAGATTCAAATATGGATTTCAAAATGTATTTCAAATATCAGAATGTCTTATAAGGGTCAGTGATGATGAAGAAAAGCAAGTATATAGGGATGGTAGGTCTTAGGAATTTATCAGGCTTAGGGAAACTCAGGATATCATAAAATTAGGTCAGTAGCTCTGGGAAGTAGTGGTTATTGTACAACTTATCTCAGCAGTTAGGAAAATGCTTTCAAAATGAATACACAGTTAAGCCCACACACTAGAACTTAACTGACAAGTTGGCACATATAAATGGACACCTTGCACCCACATTTAGTACATGTTTAGTTCCCTGAATATATTGGTTCATAAACTTTATATTCAAGATTTTATTGGACCAAGCCTCAGGCATAGTCTCCATTCCTACTTGGCATTCTTGAATGTTTGACAAGCTCATGGACAGAAAACCTCTGTGTAAGTATTTTTGACAGAGATGTAGCCAAATGAATTAGGAAACACTAGAGATAAGATGAGAAATAGCATCTTAAAATTATTTCATTATTTTCTTAAATTGAATAGCCTTATTTTAGGCAGTGGAGGAGATTACAGAAGAGTCCAATCATTCTTGATACACACAGGACAAAATGTGTTGAAATTAATTCCCAGTGATTTTGTCTTTTTTTCAAAAATTCTGCATATTAATTCCTGTAGTAATTCTTATCTTATACTTTGTGGTGCAAAGTGTGATAAGAACTTTGAATGAAAAGTCCTTGGCAGTGAAGAGAGGGAGGAGAGCACACTTTTTTTTTCTGTTAATTTTAGATATAAGTGAGGACAGAGAGAACAAGTTATGCATGTGATTTTTATTTGTATATATATGCATTCCTGTATACATTCATATATATGAACATGTTTATGGAGAAAGATGTAAAGACAGAGAAAAAGAGAATTAATTCAGGATTTTGACCATAGCTCTGTCTTTTCACAAAAGAATCATATTTGTTCTTTTGGCATATTATAATCTTCAGATGAGTCCTAAAAGAACAGGACTGCCCATAGTATCTTAGATAGCCAGACCATTTTTAGAGGGAGGTTTGTTTGTGTGTTTTTTTTTTTTTTTCCTTTTTTTTTAAATATAAGTTTAAAAAAAAATACAGAATATGAACTCAAATGATTTGAAAACTTATGGTCAGTGTTTTTCTTCTCAGGAACCTGGGGAAGTGATCACAGTGATACTATGTGATTTTTCAAGCCTCTTTCATTTGGTGCTAGAAAGATATCAGTTCAGCCGTGTCTGACTCTGTGACCCACTGGACTCCTCTGTCTGTGGGATTTCCCATGCAAGAATTCTGGAGTGGGTTGCCATTTCCTTCTCCAGGGGATCTTCCCTACCCAGGAATTGAGCTCATGTCTCTTGTGTCTCTTGAATTGGCAGGCAGATTCTTTACAACTAGCACCTCCTGGAAAGCCTAGATCTTAGCAGATAGAGACTGTATAAATATTTTATTCTCTCTGTGTAGTGCATTTGTGTGTATATATATTTAAGAAACAAAATATAGGTAATTTTAAAGGAACAAATGAACCATGATATACTGTCTCTTTATGGGTCTTAAGCCGCAAAAGAGTTGTCACTTCTGAACTCTTGATTTGTTTTAGTAGAGTGTATTTTAAAATTTATCTTTTAATCTCTTTGCTTTGACTCTTGTGTAAGAGCCAAAATATAAAACCTTCATTAAATATCTATACAAGATCATAAAACGTGATATGAATATTAGTGATATTCTAGTGAATACTAGGAAATTAGTCATTTCCTAGTGAATACTAGGAAAACATATAGATTTCCATTTGTTTTCCTAGTGTACTTTAAGCATTTCTTTAAACATCTTCAGATATTTTTGTAATGAAGAGACAGTGTAAATATATTAGAATGCTATAAAGGAACTATTTATAATAGAGTTCTAACGCAATGCTGATCAACTTGATATTGCAAAACAAAAGAAAAAAACAGCAAATTTTGGATTGAAAACTTGGCTCGGTCCCTATTAGTTATAAGACCATAGGCAAATCACTTCATCTGTCTGTCCTTCACTTTCTTTCTATAAAATCAGAGATAAAAAGCAATTTGACAATGAGTGTGAAAGTGCTTTGAGAAACTTAGGATGTATGAGTGGTTTATACCACTTTTATGGCCTTTATAGGGCTCTTAAGATGCTGTTTTGCTGTGTTTTAAAGACAGCACTTTATGGAAGATATGGATTTCCTGCTGGATCCTGTTCATTTGCATGATTAGCACTGGCTACAATTGAGTGAACAATCATTTACCTTGTTTAGTTTCGATACATTGTGCTTTGGAAGATTAGCTTCAAATAGTGCCAGCTTGCATTGTCTTTCTTGGGTCCTTGAAAGAGGAATGCCTCTTCTGCAGGAAATAAACAGCAAAACTGCCTTTGTAAAATCCCCATTCTACACTCCCAATATAATTGAAAAATAAAAACTTTCTATTTTCTATTTGCTCTTTGATTTTTTCTGCACAAACCCCTACTATCTATCCAGGACTTGAAGAAAAGCGTAGGGTTTATACAGCACTCAAAAATTCAAAAATGGTTTCCAAATGTTGAGGTGCAATAAAGACATTCAAGAACCAGTGCCATGCTTAATGAGAGTTATCATGTAGCCAGCCAGATTTACAAGATTCAAAAAAAAAAAAAATGGAAATAAGTTTTAAAAAATAAATTCTTAATAAATTGCATGAAGAGGAAAAAAACATTCTGCACCAGTAGCAGCCATGGGGGAAAGTGTTATTTGAAATAATAATTATTTACCTCTAGAAGTTTCAAACAATAATTTTAGGCATAGGCTTTGTATGAGTCTATTAGCATTTACTAAGGATCTAAATAAGGATATGTTATAAAAGATAGTGCTAATCAGCATATTCCAATTAAAAAAGGGTATTCTTTTATAGAGAAAGAATGCCCTGTATCTTTTTATTAAATCATTCAGTATTTAAACTCAAATGGTCTAAATATTTTAAGTAAATATTTGAGAAGTATGCTATGTTATGCTAAGTCGCTTCAGTCGTGTCTGACTCTGTGCAGCCCCAGAGAGGACAGCCCACCAGGCTCCACTGTCCCTGGGATTCTCCAGGCATAGATAAGTGTAAAATAGGCGAAACCAATGACTTTTACTCTCAAATTTTGATCATTTAACTTAATGTCTTTAAATTGATTATTAATTTTAGTTATTAATTGAAGAACATACTGAATTCCTATAGTTGAGATGTTGTCATCTAATATATTTGCATCATGCTTTCTTGTTTAAAGATTGCCTTGAGGTACATCCACCATCCAATAGAGGTTAGGGTTATTATTTTGAAATAATACAAGTTTTTGCTATCTTTATATAGGAGACTGAGAGATTCATAAGAAATTTATTTCAGTATATGTATATACTGAAAACTAGATACTAAGAGATCTTTACAAAAATGTTTAATTAACTTACTATGTAAGTAATTGAAAAATCACAATAGCTGGAGCACATGGTGATTTTTATTAATGAAATTTATGTAATTTGAAATGAACATGCAATGAGTCTTCTACTTAATGAGATTTCAAAACAATTTACCTTACTATTATATCCCAACTCTACATTAAATGTTTAATTAAGTACAGAAACAGTCAATTAAATTTGGAATAAAACATGTATCTGTGCTAGTGCATCACTGCAAACATACTTTTGTGGGCTACATGAACTAGTTAAGGTCTTTAAGATGTCTCTTTCCTATCTTGACATTTAAAATGCATTCCTGAGATTTAAAGATTCATATTAATTGTGTTCATCCTTTTCTAAACTACCATGGATGTCTTTGGAGTTAAGAACACAATGTTTTTGTTTTTGTTTTAATTTAATTAATTTATTATTTTGACTTGGCAACTCAAATAAATACGTATTAGATTAAAATACAGCATTATTATCAATTGTGAGCCTTAAATAATCCATATTTTATTTTGTATAATCTGCCATTTTTTTTAACTTTCTAAAAAGGATTTTAAATATCTACTTTAAAGACCCTCTTTAATGTAAATTCATTTCTACTATGGCCTGTTTCCCTAAACATGGACCCTGGGGCCTAACTTTTAGTTTTACACCTTAACTAATTATAAAAGTATTCCATTTTTCCTCATAATGTTTTGTTTTCTCCCATCATATTTATCTATTTCCAAATAGCCATGCAATTAGATTCTATTTTTAGGTGCTTTCCTTCTGAACTCTTCTCCCTCTCATTAATTTTACATGCTTCATAAGCCTTTTAAATCTGATGATCACACGCTCCCAATTAGGTGACAAGCATTTTTTTTTTTTAATGTTGTAACATCCAACAGACAGATATATGATAATATTAGATAGATGACATGAGAGTATATGCTTTCCTAGGTGAAAAAAACACAATAATATTGTAATTTTCATAGTTGAAATGGGAAGAACAAGCCTACCTGGATTTAAGGGTAGAGGTTAGCACTGACTTTAAAGTAAATGAGACCCTTGAACTGTAACTGCGGCAAATAGGTGTTTGGTTTACATACCTAGATTGCAGAACCAGAAAGCTTTTGTAATGAGATTCATCAAACATTTCTGCATGGTAACTGCCAGCATGCATCTTAAAGAGATATTTGTATATTAATGAAGACAAAGCAAATGGCATGAGAGCCTTGAGTTCTTGAACTTATATATATACACATAGAATTAGGTAAAGGAATAAGAAAGATAAACAGGCCTCTTTATATATGGGCTTTCACATGAGTAAATTGCATCATGACTGCTTTAGAATAGGCAAAATCTTCCCTGAAGAAAAAGAAAAAAAAACAGGCATAATTTTCTCTGCACACTTGGAAATGTAAGAATATGTAAAGCAATGCCATTATTGAAAATAAAAGGAGGGGCTCAGATAGATTTATGCGTGGACCTCACAAGAAAGGCTAATGAGTGTGTTCTCATGAAACGCTAATCTGATGGGAAATTAAATGGGGAGGGGCCATTCTCAGTAAACTTCAGACACCATGAGCAAAAATAAAGAGGTATGAAATCAACCTAACATCTCAGGAAATATGAGTAATTTGTTTAATTTCAGCATCTGTGCAGACAGGAGACACTTGGCTGAAGGAGTGTGTAGGATGGTGGTCCTGCAGCTAGAAGGCAAATTAAAGATCAGAAGGACATTTCTACTGTTTCCATTTAAAATTTTCTAACATCATTCTTAGATAACAGTGGGTGGGGAGGGGCACTGATGTTTTATCAGTGTAACAAAATCATCAGTGTGGGAGTTTAAAGAGTCATTTGAGTAGAATTATGGAGAAGGGATGGGAAAATTCAAAGACTGTGGTCAGTGATGGTTTTATGAATAAAGTTCTGAACTGAAGTTCTGAATTGAAGTAAAGTTCTGAACTGAAAAGTAGTGGAAATTGAGAAGAAAAATAGGTATTAGCATTTCCCCTAAAGTCAGGAACAAGACAAGGGTGCCCACTTTCACCACTACTATTCAACATAGTTTTGGAAGTTTTAGCCAAAGCAATCAGAGCAGAAAAAGAAAGAAAAGAAATCTATATTGGAAAAGAAGAAGTAAAACTCTCACTGTTTGCAGATGACATGATCCTCTACGTAGAAAACCCTAAAGACTCCACCAGAAAATTACTAGAGCTAATCAACAAATATAGTAAATTTGCAGGATATAAAATCAACACACAGAAATCCCTTGCATTCCTATACACTAATAATGAGAAAATAGAGAAATTAAGGAAAAAATTCTATTCACCATTACAATGAAAAGAATAAAATACTTAGGAATATATCTACCTAAAGAAACTAAAGACCTATATGTAGAAAATTATAAAACACTGGTGAAAGAAATCAAAGAGGACACTAATAGATGGAGAAATATACCATGTTCATGGATCGGAAGAATCAATATAGTGAAAATGAGTATACTACCCAAAGCAATATATAGATTCAATGCAATCCCTATCAAGCTACCAAAGGTATTTTTCACAGAACTAGAACAAATAATTTCACAAATTGTATGGAAATACAAAAAAAAACCTCGAATAGCCAAAGCAATCTTGAGAAAGAAGAATGGAACTGGAGGAATCAACCTGCCTGACTTCAGGCTCTACTACAAAGCCACAGTCATCAAGACAGTATGGTACTGGCACAAAGACAGAAATATAGATCAATGGAACCAAATAGAAAGCCCAGAGATAAATCCACACACCTATGGACACCATATCTTTGACAAAGGAGGCAAGAATATACAATGGAGAAGAGACAATCTCTTTAACAAGTGGTGCTGGGAAAACTGGTCAACCACTTGTAAAAGAATGAAACTAGAACACTTTCTAACACCATACACAAAAATAAACTCAAAATGGATTAAAGATCTAAACATAAGACCAGAAACTGTAAAACTGCTAGAGGAGATCATGGGCAAAACACTCTCCTACATAAATCACAATAGGATCCTCTATGACCAGCTCCCAGAATACTGGAAATAAAAGCAAAAATAAATAAATGGGACCTAATTAAACTTAAAAGCTTCTGCACAACAAAGGAAACTATAAGCAAGGTGAAAAGACAGCCTTCAGAATGGGAGAAAATAATAGCAAATGAAGCAACTGACAACTAATCTCAAAAATGTACAAGCAACTCCTGCAGCTCAATTCCAGAAAAATAAATGACCCAATCAAAAAATGGGCCAAAGAACTAAATAGACATTTCTCCAAAGAAGACATACAGATGGCTAACAAACACATGAAAAGATGCTCAACATCACTCATTATCAGAGAAATGCAAATCAAAACCACTATGAGGTACCATTTCACGCCAGTCAGAATGGCTGCGATCCAAAAGTCTACAAGCAATAAATGCTGGAGAGGGTGTGGAGAAAAGGGAACCCTCTTACACTGTTGGTGGGAATGCAAACTAGTACAGCCACTATGGAGAACAGTGTGGAGATTCCTTAAAAAACTGGAAATAGAACTGCCTTATGACCCAGCAATCCCACTGCTGGGCATACACACTGAGGAAACCAGAAGGGAAAGAGACACGTGTACCCCAATGTTCATCGCAGCACTGTTTATAACAGCCAGGACATGGAAGCAACCTAGATGCCCATCAGCAGATGAATGGATAAGAAAGCAGTGGTACATATACACAATGGAGTATTACTCAGCCATTAAAAAGAATACATTTGAATCAGTTCTAATGAGGTAGATGAAACTGGAGCCTATTATACAGAGTGAAGTAAGCCAGAAAGAAAAACACCAATACAGTATACTAATGCATATATATGGAATTTAGAAAGACAGTAACAATAACTCTGTATGCAAGAGAGCAAAAGAGACACAGATGTATAGAACAGTCTTTTGGACTCTGTTGGAAGAGGGAGAGGGTGGGATGATTTGGGAGAATGGCATTGAAACATGTATACTATCATATAAGAAATGAATCTCCAGTCCAGGTTCAATGCAGGATACAGGATGTTTGGGGCTGGTGCACTGGGATGACCCAGAGGGATGGTATGGGGAGGGAGGTGGGAGGGGGTTCAGGATGGGGAACATGTGTATACCCGTGGCGGATTCATGTTTATGTATGACAAAACCAATACAATATTGTAAAGTAATTAGCCTCTAATTAAAATAAATTTTAAAAAATAGCTAGAGATTGTAGCCCTTGGTAAAGGATTTGTTTTGGGGAATGAGGAAAATAAGTTGAGAAACTGAAGTTGGAAAGAAACCTTTCAAACAGTGGTTGTGAACTGATGAAATTTAGTATAATAAGGAAAAGGAAAGAGAATCAATAAAATGAGGCTTTTAGAGTTCTCTTGGGAGATTAGTCTTGATGGAATTGAGAAACTCTTGCTTTGTGCATTATTTTAAATATTATTCACTTGAAGACTCGTTATATATACTTGTAGTTAGTTTGATCTGTGATAAGCACAAAGTTGGCTTTGTTGGGTTAGGTTCTTATTCATATATTTATGAAATATGCATATTTTGGTAGCCAGTATTACTCCAACTTTTCAAAAGTTTAAAACTCCACATAATAAAACTTTCAAAACTTTTCTTCAAACTTAAATATTGTTGTTGTTATTATTATTGTTGTTCGGTCACTAACTCATATCTGATTATTTACAACCCTATGGACTGCAGCATTAGCAGGCTTTCCTATCCTTCGTTATCTCCCAGAGTTTGCTCAAACTCATGTCCATTGATTTGGTGATACTATCCAACCATCTCTTTCTCTGTTGCCCCCTCTCCTTCTGCCATCGATGTTTCCCAGAATCAGGATCTTTTCCAGTGAGTCAGCTGTTCATATCCGGTGGCCAGAGTATTGGAGCTTCAGCTTTAGCATCAGTCCTTCCAATGAATATTCAGGATTGATTTCCTTTAGGATTGACTGATTTGATCTCCTTGCAGTCCAAGGGACTCAAGAGTCTTCTCCAACACCACAGTTCAAAAGCATCAATTCTTTGGTGTTCAGCCTTCTTTATGGCACAACTCTCACATCCATACATGACTACTGGATACACCATAGCTTTGACTATATGAATCTTTGTTGGCAAAGTGATGTCTCTGCTTTTCAATATGCTGTCTAGGTTTATCATAGCTTTCCTTTCAAAAAGCAAGTGTCTTTTAATTTCATGGCTGCAGTCAGTGTTCTCAGTGTTTTTGGAGCCCCTGAAAATAAAATCTGTCACTGCTTCCACTTTCTGTTTCTGCTTCTGTTTGCTACAAAGTAATGGGACCAGACTGTGGTGTTGGAGAAGACTCTTGAGAGTCCCTTGGACTGAAAGGAGATCCAGCCAGTCCATTCTGAAGGAGATCAACCCTGGGATTTCTTTGGAAGGAATGATGCTAAAGCTGAAACTCCAGTACTTTGGCCACCTCATGCGAAGAGTTGACTCATTGGAAAAGACTCTGATGCAAGGAGGGATTGGGGGCAGGAGGAGAAGGAGACGACAGAGGATGAGATGGCTGGATGGCATCACTGACTCGATGGACATGAGTCTGGGTGAACTCCGGGAGTTGGTGATGGACAGGGAGGCCTGGCGTGCCACGATTCGTGGGGTCGCAAAGAGTTGGACACGACTGAACGACTGAACTGAACTGAACTGAATGGGACCAGATGTCATGATCTTTGTTTTTTGAATATTGAGTTTTAAGCCAGCTTTTTCACATTTATCTTCCAGCCTCTTTAAGAGACTCTTTGCTACCCTGGTGGCTCAGATAGTAAAGAATCTGCCTGCAATTCAGGAGACCAAAGTCTGTTCTCTGGGTCGGAAAGATCCCCTCAAGAAGGGAATGGCTACCGACTCCAGTACACTTGCCTGGAGAATTCCATGGACAGATGAGCCTAGTAGGCTATAGTCCATGGCGGTTACAAAGAGTCAGCTGTTTAATTCCTCTTCACTTTCTGCCATTAAAGTGGTATCATCTGCATATCTGAGGTTGTTGATATTTCTCCCAGCAATCTTGATTCTGCTTGTGATTCATACAGCCCAGCATTTCGCATGAGGTAGTCTGCATAGAAGTTAAATAAGCAAGGTGATAGTATACAGCCTTGTACTCCTTTGCCAATTTTGAACCAGTCCATTTTTTCTATGTACAATTCTAACTGTTGTATCTTGATCTGCATACAGGTTTCTCAGGAGACAAGTAAGGAGGTCTGGTATTCCCATCTCTAAAAATTTCCCACAGTTTGTTGTGATCCATGTGTTCAAATGCTTTAGCGGAGTCAATGAAACCAAATAGATGTTTTTCTGGAATTCTCTTGCTTTGTCTATTTTAGATATAAAGAGCTTCTAAAAATTAAAACTACTTTCTGAATTATAGACATTTACAATTTATATTTCAAATAAACTTTCTTCATTTATTTTCTGATATACTAAGTAGTTTCACATGTCAAAATTTTGTGTATACTTATGTATGTGTATACTTAATATAAACAGAGATTATTTTACAGAGAGAGAGAGATGAGAGACAGAATGACCAAGATAGAGAAAGGCATATATACATATGTATAAAATTATTTGACCATTACTTAAATCATTTTAAATGTTAAAAAAACATCATTTGAGATTTATATTCTCCTGGGTTTTAATTTCTTCTATTTTTACAATTAAATTTTAAAAATAATTTTGAAGTAAATTTATCAATATTTTTCTACAATGAGAAATGTTAAGGATATAAAATTATCTTATAAAAATCACTTTATAAGAGTTACACATTTTCTGAATTTCTTGATCTGGACCCTAAAGTGGTTTGTCCATCTAGAATGTCTTTTATGGACGAAGATACATGAAGCCTGTTATACATTTATTCATGCTATGTTTTATATAGAGTATATCTCTTTTTAGGACATAAATTATTTATAAATGATGGCCTGTAAAATGTAGCAAACAAATTAATTGGTTTGGTACAGAGAGCTAGTAGAAAGGAGTGGTATAGAAAATAGGATAATCTTGGGTTTAATTGTACATTTGATAACAAAAAGTTTTGTGAATTTATGCAAGTTTGTTCACCATTCTGAGCTTAAATTGCCTCATTTGAGAAAGCGAAACAATGTCTTACTTATTTTTTAGAGTTTTGATGTCAATTAATAAAATGTCTTTAAAAGGAATTAGTGAACTAAAGCTGCTATACCAAGTCATTCACTACTTTTTATTGATACAAATTGTATAAAATTAAATAAGACTGTGATTAGTTCCAGAAAATTTAAACCTTAGCTGAACTAGATGGTAATGATAATTAATTTGCTGAATATGTAGCAATTATTAAAGACTAATTATGCCCTAAAGTGAAAGTGAAAGTTGCTCAGTCATGTCTGACTCTTTGTGACCCCATAGACTGTAGCCCACCAGGCTCTTCTGTCTGTGGAATTCCCCCGGCAAGAATACTGGAGTGAGTAGCTATTCTCTTCTGGAGGGGATCTTCCTGATTCAGGAATCAAACCCAAATCTCCTGTATTGCAGACAAATTTTTACTGTCTGAGCCACCAGGGAAGCCCTAATTATGCCCTAGGCATTGTCTTATTCAACACTGTGAGATAATTACTATTATCATCCTTATTGTAAACTAACGCCTTAGAAAATTTAAGAATGTTGTTGAAGGACACACCTAGTACATGGCAAGGTTCAGTGTATATAACTCCAGATCCTCTACTTCTCATATATATACTGGACAACATTTCCTTAAATCAAAAATAATGCAAATAATTTATTTTTTATTTTTTTTCTCTCAAATACTCCCATTCATTATTTACTCTGCCAAGAAGTCTGACATGCCATAGACTTGGTAAAATGTTACAGAGATTTTAATAAGTAATGTTTGGCTGAAGTGATTTTTGCTCTGACTTGTTTTGACCCTTTATGTTGACCATTTAATACTTGTTCTTAAAAATAAAATCATCTCTGAGCTGATATTTGGCCTAAGAAGACTGGGATCTTGAGAAGGTTAAGTCTTTTAAGACTTCTTTCACATAAAGTTTTATTACTGTCTAATACTCTCTAAAACATAAAGTAAATGCAGCTATCACATTATTTAAAATTAAAAAAAATAAAAATAGTTGTTAGTGATATATAATGCTTTTAGGAAATATGTTATCTGAAGTTGTAGCTTATTAGTTTAAAAAAGTTGGCATGTAAAGATTTATGTTATGAGCTAGCTGTCTAACTAAGGAATTAGAAAGAAATTCCTCACTAAAAAATAATTAAATGAAGCATAAATTTGTATTTGTTTAAACATATTGGTTAACTCAAATATTAGATACTTTTACAACCATGATTATAATAGTGGCGAACTGATATAAGGCATTGAAAGAATATGCCTAAGTTAAAACATGCTTTTGTATTCCATTCTTCATAAAAACGATGCCCATTAAACAGCCTGGAAAACTGTTTAAAGGAGTTGTTGTTGTTGTTTAGTGATTAAGTCATATCTGACCCTTTGCAACTCTGTGAACTGCAGCCTGCCAAGCTCCACTGTCCATGGGATTTCCCAGGCAAGAATACTGGAGTGTGTGGCCATTTCCTTCTCTAGGGGATCTCCCAGACCCAGAGATCGAAACCTCATCTCCTGCATTAACAGGCAGATTCTTTACCACTGAGTCACCAGTGAAGTGAAGTGAAAGTTGCTCAGTCGTGTCCGACCCTTTGCGATCCCATGGACTATACAGTCCATAGAACTCCCAGGCCAGAATACTGGAGTGGGGAGCCTTTTCATTCTCCAGGGGATCTTCCCAACCCAGGGACCTAACCCAGGTCCCCCACATTGCAGGTAGATTCTTTAAGCCCAAGAATAGTGGAGTGGGTAGCCTATCCTTTCTCCAGGGGATCTTCCTGACCCAGGAATCAAACTGAAGTCTCCTGCATTGCAGGTGGATTCTTTACCAACTGAGTTATGAGGTGAGACACCAGGGAAGCCAGTTTAAAGGAATAGAAGAGGGCTTATGGCAGTTTCCAGTATTTGTAGTGGTCTATCAGTCCCCCAAAATGTGTCAGCAAACTTTTTCCATTCCAGTGGGGATATGTTTTGTTATATCCAAGTGGAGCTTTACAGTGAAAATGACAAATTATTTTGTATCTAATCAGGACAGGCAGTACATGTCAGTTCAGGTTTTGATAGCTTTGATCCCCTTTATTTAGTGAATGTTTTATGATTGGCAAGTAGTTCTAGTGAATTTTGCCTGAATGACAGTTGTCAACCATCAGTGGACCATATGCTCTGATGAGTAGAGTTGCTGTCAGCTGCCAATTGGCCATCTGGAATAATGCTTACTAAGTAGAGTAAAGATTGCTCAGAAGTTACAGAGGAGAGCCTGCAGCCACTGCAATAGGTCTTGATCCTTCCACACCAAAACTGGATGTCACCTTAGCAATTAAGTGTTTTAAAGATATAATAAAGTTTTTTTTCCCCCTTAGCATTATGTGTTAAAATCATATTTAGCAAGGCATATGTTCATAGAGATGTGAAGCTCTACATTCTATTTATTTGGAAGAAATCTAGACATTTTAACTGGAAAGATGATCAAAGCTAAAATGACAGTATGAATGCTAGCCAAAAGCATAGCTAATAATTTTTAGCTATGCCATCAAAGGAGAGACTGTTATTTAAAATACAGATTTACTTACTGATTCTGTTTTTAAATGCTTCACAAACAAGCAATAAGTTAAAGGAAAAATGAGACCCCCAAGTGCCTATTTTCAGCAATAAGGTAGAGCCTTTGTATAGAATTTCTCTTGGAGAATAATTCTTTTGGTGTGGACATACTGGGGTGTCTTTGACATCTTTGTTATCTAAAACATGTTTGAGAAATATACTTATCTCTGAAATTTATGACATTTGGGATTGTTGGGAACACTGACAGTCCTCCTTTGCCAGTGTGTATCCTACACATATGTAGGTAGAATACAAGTTTGGGTAATGCTTATGACCATAGTATTGTTCAGTCCAGCATCCCAAAAACAATAGTAATTTTTCTTTTCTTCTCTCCTTCTCAGAAAACTAAAATAGACTTAGGTAGAAGCAAAGATAGAAAGTGTAAAACTGTTCCTTATTTTGATTGTTATGCATCACCAGTTGTTTCTGCTGTAAGGGAGACATCCCTTTGCCGTTACCAAGCACACTGCTATCTCATCCAGCCTCCTTCTTAACTAAGAATGGATTTCTCTTTAAGACATATGAAAAGAGATGCATATAAACTGAAGCTTTAAAACAAAACAATATTCACCATTTCCCATAGGAACACCTTTAATATTTCTGCTTTGGTGAAAACTGGAGTTTTTTTGTTTTTGTTTTGTTTTAGTGAAGCTACACATAATTAGACACATAAGTCCTTTGAAGACTCTTAAGCTTGTGAAGATATTAAGTACAAACAGCAGCTGATAGAAAAAACAAGAATATGAACTTCATTAAGGAAAAATATAACAATTCTAAGCAATGAGGTTTACCCATGAAACATGAATGATTTACCTTAGAGTTTTATTCAATATCTTTTAGTAAAGATTAATTTTATCATTATAAAAAGCCAAAAGAGTAGCTGATTTTAGCAGAAATGCCAGAGTAAAATATGGAAAGTAGTATTCACATGAAAGGCAAGGAGTCACAGTGATCTTTTAAGTACTAGCTTAGAGTTACATTATATTCTATTATAAAAATGCAAACAATGGCATGATTCACATTTAAAATATGGTGCTGAGAATTGTGTTATTTATATGTGCATGTGTGTATGTGTGTGTGTGTATGTATATATATATATATAATTGAATATGTATATACTAGTATCTCCAAGGAAATAGCACAATTTTGTAAGATGAACAAAAAGTAAATAAAAATTGTATATGAGTTATGGTTGTAATCACATGTACATCATGTCTTTTAATATATTTTGGAATAATTGAGTCAGCCTGCTATTAGTTTAATTAAATTTTTTACACCTTCTTGATTAGACAGCTAGTTTAATGACATCTTCTACGCTTTGAGCTGTGAAGTGTGGCTCATTTTAAAGTTCTGTAATGAGAAGGAAGATGTATATCTGATGAACATCTACACAGAATTTTTTAAAAATGAGTTTTAACTTGTGCAAAAACATCAGAAACCAGGGATGATTAGCATTTTGCTTAAGACAAGTTTAGTATAAGCATGATGTAACTGGCCATTCAGTTCAGTTACTCAGTTGTATCCGACTCTGTGACCCCATGGACTGCAGCACACCAGGCTTTCCTGCCCATCACCAACTCCCGGAGCTTGTTCAAACTCATGTCCATCGAGTCAGTGATGCCATCCAACAGTCTCATCCTCTGTTGTCCCCTTCTCCTCCATCCTTCAGTCTTTCCCAGCATCAGGATCTTTTCCAATGAGTCAGTTCTTCATATCAGGTAGCCAAAATGGCCATTAAATGGGTGAAAACCAGCAAAAATCTTTATATTATCCCTATATTCTCTTGGGACATACTTCAAGTGCTCGATAAGCAAAATAGAAAGTCTTATGTGTGTGTGCTTGTGTGTGTGTGTTGATACACATTTAGGCAAATATTATTCTTGTAGGGGTGAACAAAGAATGTTCTGGTGACTTGACAGATAATTTAAGAAGAAAATACTCATCTAAATTATTATAAAGTATATATAAGACTGGGTATAAAACAAGAGTGGTTTCCTTTATTTAACACTTTAATAGTCCAGTGATTCCTTTATGAAGCAAACATTTGGATACCTCTAATGAGCTGAGTATAAGCTGCCAGGACGCTCAGCAGCCATTTTATATTTAGTAGAAAATTATAATGGGGTCTCTAGAGCTGGTTATTTATAGTTTGAGTCCTTAGACTCTTATCAAGTTGTTTATTTTTGTGTTGGTTTGAATTATATGGAGTTTCATATAAAAACATGAATTCTATGTATTAGAACTCTATTTTCACCTTTATTCAGCTAAAAAAAGTAAAGAAATCACTTTGTCTTTATACTGTAAATTGGAATCAAAAGTCTAAAGTTCTTTAATGCATAAATCTCTACTATTCTGATAGGGTAAGACTATTCATTTAATTATTCACATTATGTTAAAAAGTAATTATTAGGAAAACAGAACCAGCATGCTATTCAGTAATAACCAAAAAATATTAGTATCTCTTACACTTTCATTTATTTCCAACTGGATATTTGTTTTAGTTTTTAAAGGAAACTATTATCAGTGAATAGTTAGCATATAAATCCTTTGATCATTGGCCATTTACCATTTGTGAACAGTAGAAACTCAATGACTCTAGGCATCCAAATGCCTTTGCTTGTTTCTGATTATGGTACATAGAATTCTTATTTTTCCACACCTTATTACCTACTTCTCTTTTGTAAGAGAGAGAGCAGAAAGAGAGCGTATCAATAGAACACAAGGAAAGCAACCACAATGAGACTGTTCTGTCTGACTGCTGATGTGTTATTTTTTTTGACAAATTTATAGTTTTCAATCCTTCCTGTTTAAAAGATGAATGAAGATTTATATGATGGATCATCAGCACAGAGATCCATTTGTGGACAGTATTGGTGTTGTGGAAATAATAGATCTAAACAGTTAACTAAAAATATAATAACAGATCTCATAATGCCTGTGAGAGAGGAACAAGGGAAAACAATACTGTTAATCTTTACTTATGGCTATTTTCATTTGGATACCCTATTTTGCCAACCCTCAAATTTAATTACAATACATCATGGCTTCATAACTTAATAAATATAGTACATGCCACATTCATCTAATATTAATTCATTTTTCTTCATGAAGTCCTCAGATAGGACCATGTTGTTGCCATTAACTCTTCATTTTGAACTCCCCAGTGTAGGCCTTAAACTTCAACAACTTTTTTGAAATATAATCTTTTTCTGTGCTTCTAAAGCAAGTCATTTTTTTCCCAGTGCCTTTATGCAATTGATATATCAGATTATAAAAGGGAGCATACCCTCTACTAGAAAATCTTAGTGAGAAAATGAGACTTCTAGAGGATTCCTCTTTCATCAATATTTAAAAGAAACAGAAAAAAAATACTGGAAAGAATTGTAGATTCTAACTCATGAAATCAAAAGGATGCATTCCATACCAAAAATATACACTGAAACTCACCATGCGTTCATATTCATTATGAACTTAAAACTCTGATTTTAAGTATGATTTTAAAGTATGAATACACTTACTTTCAGATACTTGAACATTTACATTTCATCTCTTTTTTTTTTCTCATAATATATGACTGTAAAAATTACCATGACTGTTTATTCAGAGAAGAATCTTTGAAAAATGCCTTTTTGACCACCACATGAAATGTTACTGCTTTTAACTCATTATTATGATTTGCTTCAAATGTTACTGGGAACTACCTTTAAGAAATTTACTAATAAAGTGAAAAAAAAAAACAGAAAAAATAATAGTATATCTATATTTAAAAAAGGTTACCACGATCTTTTTTAGAACATGAACTGTGTCATACTCATCTTAATTTCAGGGCCTGGAGCATAGTAGGTACTCAGTGAATATTTATGTGATGATTTTTAAAAAATTATTAAATAAGTCTCCATACTAAATTATAATACTGTGTCTGGATCAACCTATCTTGAGTTTCCACTGAGATTTTTGGAATAATCATAAAAACCTTGTGTTACCATCAGAATGTCAATAGTAAGCTAAAGTAAGAAAAACTAAAATGAAAGAACCAAGACTGTAACTGAAATGGAGGAGTACCAAGTAGGAAGAAAAACAGAAATTAAGTGAAAGAAAACAGGAAGACTCTTCAAAAGGGATGGCTGCTTAAGGGTGGCTAGGAAACTAAATCTGTGAATATTGACCATGTAGAACAGTACAGCAGTTATGTATGATATAAAATGCCTTGTAGAACTAGTATAAAGAAACTGAAGTGTACATCATGAACCAAATTGGGCAGTAAGGTCTGTTATAATTTATCATCATCTCCTTAAAACGGCTCATTAAAAAAAAGTGATATTTTCTTATATTTGTTATTGTAGTCCATCAGAAATGGCTGAAGAATTTACAAAGAAATATAGTTCATAACTCTTCTATCTGACCCACTCTCACCAGTTTTATTGAATACTGTATTGGAAGTCATAGCTACAGCAATCAGACAATGAAAATAATTAAAAAGAATCCAGATTGAAAAGGAAGAAGTGAAAGAAACTGTCACTGTTTACAGATGACATGATCCTATACATAGAAAATCCTAAAATGAAAGTGAAAGTCGCTCAGCGTGTCTGACTCTTTTCGACCCCATGGAATTCTCCAGGCCAGAATACTGGAGTGGGTTGCTGTTCCCTCCTCCAGGGGATCTTCCCGACCCAGGAATCAAACCAGGGTCTCCTGCATTGCAGGCGGATTCTTTACCAACTGAGCTATCAGGGAAGACCCCCTACCCCCAAATTACCAGAACTTGTCAATGAATGCAGTAAATTTGAGAGGTCAAAAAATTATCATAGAGCAATCTATTTATTGCATTTCTACACACTAACAACAAATTATCAGAAAGAGAAATTAAGAAAATAATCCAATTTGCCATCATATAAAAAAGAATAAAATACCTAGGAATAAACATACTTAAGGGCATCCCAGGTGGCTCAGTGGTAAAGAATCCTGCCAAGGAAGGAGATGCAGATTCTGTCTCTGGGTAAGAAAGATCCCCTGGAGAAGGAAATGACAACCCACTCCAGTATTCTTGACTGGTGGGCTACAGACCAGGGTGTCACAAAAGAATTAGACCAACTTAGGCAATGGCACCCTACTCCAGTACTCTTGCCTGGAAAATCCCATGGACAGAGAAGCCTGGTGGGCTGCAGTCCATGGGGTCGCTAGAGGTCAGACACGACTGAGCGACTTCACTTTCACTTTTCACTTTCATGAATTGGAGAAAGGAAATGGCAACCCACTCCAGTGTTCTTGCCTGGAGAATCCCAGGGACAGGGGAGCCTGTGGGCTGCCGTCTATGGGGTCGCACAGAGTCGGACATGACTGATGTGACTTAGCAGCAGCAGCAGCAACCATACAGCAATTATAACAACAAACCTACTTAAAGAGATAAAAGATCTGTATCCAGAAAAGGACATGACACTAATGAAAATAATTGAAGAGGACGCAAACAGATGGAAAGATAATATTCTCATGGATTGGAAGACAATATTGTTAAAATGATGATATAACCTAAGGCAATCTACAGATTCAATGCAATCCCATAAAAGTAACAATGATGTTTTTCATAGAACTAGAACAAGTTATTTTAAAATTTGTATGGAAAAACAAAAGACCCTGAATAGCCAAAACCAATTTTCAGGAAAAAACAGTAGGAAGTATCATGTTACCTATCTTCAGACTTTATTACAAAGCTACAGTAATCAAATATGGTACTGGCACAAATACAAACACATATATCATTGGGGAAGAATAGAGAGCCCAAAAATAAACCCTCACACTTATGGTCAGTTAATGTATTACAAAGGAGGCAAGAATATACAGTGGGGAAAAGACATTTGCTTCAATAAGTGGTGTGAGAAGACAGAACAGCTACATGTAAAAGGATGAAATTAGAACATTTGTAACACCATATATAAAAATAAACTCAAAACTCCTGCTGCTGCTGCTAAGTCACTTCAGTCGTGTCCGACTCTGTGCGACCCCATAGATGGCAGCCCACCAGGCTCTGCTGTTCCTGGGATTCTCCAGGCAAGAACACTGGAGTGGGTTGCCATTTCCTTCTCCAGTGCATGAAAGTGAAAAGTGAAAGGGAGGTCGCTCAGTCCTGTCTGATTCTTTGCGACCCCATGGACTGAAGCCTATCAGACTCCTCCTTCCATGGGATTTTCCAGGCAAGAGTACTGGGGTGGGTTGCCATTGCCTTTTCTTCAAAACTCCTAGAGGGGGGAAAATAGAAAAAACTCCTAGAAGAAAATGACTCTTTGCTATAAATTGTAGCAATATATTGGGGGGACTGTCTCCTAATGCAAAGGAAACTAAAAACATAGGCAGGCCACTGTTTGATATAAATCACAGCAGTATCTTTTTGGATTTACTTCCTAGAGTAATGAAAAACAAAAATAAACAAATAAGACCTAATTAAATTTTAAAGCTTTTGCACAACAAAATGAAAGACAGCCTACTGACTGGGAGAAAATATTTGCAAATGATGTGACTAATAAGGGGTTAATGTCCAAAATGTATAAACATTTGCATCAAAAAACAAATGCCCAATTTTTTAAAAAAATGAGAAGACACAAATAAACATTTTTCAAAGAAGTCATAAAGATAGCCAGCAGGCACATGGAAAGATGCTCATTATTGCTATTCATCAGAGAAATGTAAATAAAACGTAAAATATGTTGCAGAGGATGTCAAGAAAAGAGAACCCTTCGACACTGTGGGAATGTAAGTTGGTACAGCCACTGTAGAAAACAACATGGAAGTTCCTAAAAAGACTAAAAATAGAACTGCCATAGGTTCCAGCAGTTCTACTCTTGGGTATATATCTGAAGAAATAGGAAATACTAATTTGAACAGATATAGACACACAGGTGTTTACAACAGCATTATTTACAGTGGCCAAGATATGTCAGCAACCTAAGTGTCTGTCTCGGGGATGAGTGGGTAAAGAAGGTGTGGTGTATACATACATGAACACAAACAGGAAAACAGAATGAAATTCTGCCATTTCCAACAACATAGATGAACCTGAAGGGTATTATGCTTAGTGAAGTAAGTTAGGCAGAGAAAGAAAACTATTGTATGTTATCATTTATGTGTCAAATATAAAATGAAAATCAAACTAGTGAATATAATAAGAACAACAACAACAACAAAAAAAAGAGTCACAGATACAGAAAACAACCTAGTGCTATCAGCAGTGGAGAGACCTAAGTGGAGGCTGGGGCAGGCCAAAAGAGGTAAGGGATTAAGAGACACAATCTACTGTGTATACAATAAACAACAAGGATAAAGTACAGTGCAGGGAATATAGCCAATATTTTATGGTACCTATAAATGGATAAAGAAAGCTGAACGCCGAAGAATTGATGCTTTTGAACTGTGGTGTTGGAGAAGACTCTTGAGAGTCCCTTGGACTAAAAGGAGATCCAACCAGTCCATCCTAAAGGAAATCAGTCCTGGGTGTTCATTGGAAGGACTGATGTTGAAGTTGAAACTGCAATATTTTGGCCACCTGATGTGAAGAGCTGACTCATTTGTAAAGACCCTGATGCTGGGAAAGATTGAGGGCACGAGGAGAAGGGGACGACAGAAGATGAGATGGTTGGATGGCATCACCTACTCAATGACATGACTTTGAATAATCTCCAGGAGTTGGTGATGGACATGGAGGCCTAGCATGCTGCAACCACGGGGTTGCAAAGAGTTGGACACGACTGAGTGACTGAACTGAACTGAACTGATAAATGGATTATAATCTGTAATATTTTTGAATCACTGTATTTTATACCTGATAGAATATTATAGATTAACTATACCTCAATAAAAATGAAATATAATAATTAAAAAATAACCCTTCTATATGGATATGATTGCCAATCACAATAAAATGAGGAAAGTTAAGGTGGGAAACACAAGGAAAGTGTAATTTGAGGTCTAAATGACTTGGAAATATGATGAAGGAGCTCCTCCACTAATCTGTGATGTAGAACTTACTTTCTGAGGTAGTAAATTTTGTTATAAATGATAAATTCAAATTGACCTCCTAAATGAAGAAAAGATGAAACAATTCCTATAATAGTAAAGAAAATTTAGAAATATTAGAATGGTAGGGCTAAATCAAATAATATCCATTTATTATAACTGATAAAAAGTGAAATGAAGGATAAATTTAACTCTGACAGTATAGGAAGCACACAGAGCTTTTAAAAGCATATTTAAGTGGCAAGAGCACACATAATGGAGAATAGATAAGAAAATGCAGCTCAAAACTATAAGTGCTATTTGATGAAATTTAAGACATGAGTACATTATGTGAAATGCAGGACTGGATGAAGCACAAGCTGGAATCAAGATTTCCAGGAGAAATATCAATAACCTCAGATATGCAGATGACACCACCCTTATGGCAGAAAGTGAAGAGGAACTAAAGAGCTGCTTGATGAAGGTGAAAGAGAAGAGTGAAAAAGCTGGCTTAAAACTCAACATTCCATAAATGAAGATCATGGCATCTGGTCCCATCACTTCATGGCAAATAGATGGAGAAACAATGGAAACATTGACAGACTTTATTTTCTTGGGCTTCAAAACCACTGCTAATGGTGACTGCAGCATGAAATTAAAGGACACTTGCTCCTTGGAAGAAAAGCTATGAGCAACCTAGACAGCATATTAAAAAGTTAGACATTACTTTGCCAACAAAGGTCCATCCAGTGGTTATGTATGGATGTGAGAGTTGGACCATAAAGAAGGCTGAGCACCGAAGAATGGATGCTTTTGAGCTGTGGTGTTGGAGAAGATTCATGAGAGTCCCTTGGACTGCAAGGAGATCCAATTGGTGAATGCTAAAAGAAATCCTGAATATTCATTGGAAAGACTGATGCTGAAGCTGAAACTCCAATATTTTGGCCACCTGATGCAAAAAGCCTATTCCTTAAAAAAGACCCTGATGCTGGGAAAGATTGTAGGCAGGATGAGAAGGGGACGACAGAGGACAAGATGGTTGGATGGCATCACTGATTCAGTGTACATGAGTTTGAGCAAGCTCCAGGAGATGGTAAAGGACAGGGAAGCCTGTGTGCTGCAGTCTATGGGGTCACAAAGTTGGACATGACTGAGTGACTAAACAAGATTAAAAAGCCATTTGAATCCACTGGGACAAAGTAATACAAGTTCAGTTATTTCTTTGGAACAAGAAAATAGCAAAGTAATGTACCCATTTCTTGGAGAAGACTGTAGTATGTTTCTCCTGGCCATTTAGCTGGCCCAGTCTACTTCTCATGTATATCTTGAATAATAGCAACAAGAAATAAAGAGTAAAAACAGAGTAAATTGCTCAGCAAACATTTGTTTCTGACTCAGAATCACTCCTATCCTTATCCAAAAATCTCTAAATCTTCTTATTTTAGTTCTAGTCTCTAAGTCTATATTAATTACATAATAATGAATACATTTACAAAATTCCTGAGCTACTATCAATATTCCTTGAGAAACCCTAAAGATTTTTACAGATCTCAAAGGACAAAAGATTACCTGTTCCTCATCTGAAAAAAAAAAAAACATAAATTCTCCGTGAGGATAAACTCAGTGTAAATTCCTATCAAGAAAAAAAAGTGTAATATCAATTATGAACTGAATTTAAATTAGAAAATTGATCAGTGATCCTTTTAGATGCTAATATATGGTGATTAAAACTGTATGCAAATTATTAATATCACTGTTTCCATTATTCAGAGCTATATTTTACCATTATGTTCAGGACCTGGATATTACATAATGACATATCTAATTGTTCATAATTATAGTGTTGTTGTGAGTTGTTGATTCTTGTAATGTTGAATTTCAACATTATGATGTTGAATTTTCATCTTTGTTAAGCCCTGGGGATCAGCAAGATCAATACAACAAGAGTTCTTGAATTTAGTACACATGAAAAAGCAATAGATTTTTGTTCAGAGTATAGATTCCCATTTCTTCCTCTAGAGATTCTGATTCAGTACAATGGGAGGTACAGTCTGGGGTCTTTATTTTTATAAACATTTCAGGTTGCTAGGATACACATGGCCCTTGAACCTCATTCTGAGAAATACTGAATTTAGCCTGAGTCAGAAAATATATTGAAAACATCAACTTTGAGGAATGTTATAATTAGAAAAATAATCTTTAAATTAGGATCCAATGATTGAGGAATACAATGTTATTCACTAGAATTTAGGAGGACTATATTAGAATTCATATTTATGTTTGTTTCTATTACAACAACTAAGGAAACAAACTTTTATGGTAATTACTACACAGATCATTACTTGCACCTTCACTGAGTCTCACATTTTTGTTCAGATAGTCATGTCCTACTCTTTGTGACCCCATGGACTTCAGCATGCCAGGCTTCCCTGTCCTTCACTGTCTCCTAGAGTTTGCTCAAACTCATGTCCATTGAGTTGATGATGCCATCGAGCCATCTCACCCTCTGTGGTCCCCAACAGAGTTTCATGTTAGAGATCCTGATATCATACACAGTCTGAGGAGTGTCAGAGATATTGTATATGGTGGTTAAGGCCATGCACTCTGAAGCCTGGCCTCCTACATTTGAGTCCTGGCTCTGCTGACAATAACGGGCAAATTCTTTCAGATCCTTGTGCCCCATTTTTTTTTTCATCCATTAAACAGGAATTATAATATCACCTACTTCATGGTCAATGTGAAGATTAAATGAGTTAATACATGTAAATTATTTAGAACAATTCCTGGTACATATTAAACTTCAAGAATAGTAGCTTCTGATCTATTCTATTCCCTCTTCTTCATCCCCACCCCCCCATAATCATGTTTTTATTATTATTGCCATTACTTTTCTGATAATTTTCATCTTAAGGGGTAAATGGAAATTAAACAATCCCAAGTGTTAAGAGTGGTACTCTTTATTTTTGCTCACAATGAATACATTGCATTAGAAACTGAATTACCCATGAAAGGTTAAATTGAGTAATTACTGAAGTAAATATTCTAGTGTGGGAGTGAGAGTGGTTAGGAGTTAACCTTAACCAAATAAATAAAAAAAATATTATAAATAGTTTTATATATTGAATTATCTAGTTATCATTAAAATATCAGAGAAGGCAATGGCACCCCACTCCAGTACTCTTGCCTGGAAAATCCCATGGATGGAGGAACCTGGTGGGCTGCCATCCATGGGGTCGCACAG
Organism: Bos taurus; assembly: GCF_002263795.3. NCBI lineage: Eukaryota > Metazoa > Chordata > Mammalia > Artiodactyla > Bovidae > Bos > Bos taurus. The sequence goes on from NC_037335.1 coordinate 34,276,343, forward strand.
AGTTGGACACGACTGAAGCGACTTAGTAGCAGCAGCAGCATTAAAATATTCCTCACTAAATGGGTGTGTGCATGCGTGCATCACTGGTCTCTCAGTCATGTCCAATTCTTTGTGACCCCATGGTCTGTAACCCCCCAGGCTACTCTGTCCACAGGGTTCTCCAGGAAAGAATGCTAGAGTGGGTAGCCATTCCCTTCTCCAGGGGATGTTCCTGTCCCAGGGATTGAACCTGTGTCTCCTGCATCATAGGAAGATTATTTACCATCTGAGCTACCAGGAGAGCCTGCTAAATGGATGGACAGTTTTAAAATATCAATGCAAAGAAAATTTAGGTTGTATGTAATAATAATAATGCATTCTCAGGATGTAGCAAAAATTACATAGGAGAACCTGTCTAAATCCTAATTGATTCTCTCTGTTGGCACTTCATGAGATAAAAACAAAAGATCAGTCTAAAAGTTTTTTTTTTTTTTTTTTTATCAAGAAGTCTATTTGAAATACATTTTCATTATTAATGATATATCTCCCCTCCAATGTATGTTCTACCATTTCTAGTATTTGCAAATGATTGATATGAAGCTTTGCAACTGGACAGCTTTAAAAAATATTATCATTTTTTTTTCCTTTTTTTTTTTTGGCTCTGAATGTTTTTTTTTTATTTTTTTATTTTTAAACTTTACAAAATTGTATTAGTTTTGCCAAATATCTAAATGAATCCGCCACAGGTATGCATGTATTCCCCATCCTGAACCCTCCTCCCTCCTCCCTCCCCATACCCTCCCTATGGGTCATCCTAGTGCACCAGCCCCAAGCATCCAGAATCCTGCATCGAACCTGGACTGGCAACTCATTTCATACATGATATTATACATGTTTCAATGCCATTCTCCCAAATCTTCTCACCCTCTCCCTCTCCAACAGAGTCCATAAGACTGTTCTAAACATCAGTGTCTCTTTTGCTGTCTCGTACACAGGGTTATTGTTACCATCTTTCTAAATTCCATATATATGCGTTAGTGTACTGTATTGGTATTTTTCTTTCTGGCTTACTTCACTCTGTATAATGGAAGCAACCTAGATGTCCATCAGCAGATGAATGGATAAGAAAGCTATGGTACATATATACAATGGAGTATTACTCAGCCATTAAAAATATTATCATTTTATATTTATCTCAACTTTTTTTCCATTTTATTTTTGTATAGTATTGGAGAAGGCAATGGCAGCCCACTCCAGTACTCTTGCCTGGAAAATCCCATGGACGGCAGAGCTGGTAGGCTGCAGTCCATGGGGTTGTTAAGAGTCGGACACGACTGAGCAACTTCACTTTCACTTTTCACTTTCATGCATTGGAACAGGAAATGGCAACCCACTCCAGTGTTCTTGCCTGGAGAATCCCAGGGACAGAGGGGCCCGGTAGGAGGCCGTCTGTGGGGTCTCACAGATTCGGACACGACTGAAGTGACTTAGCAGCAACAGCAGCAGTATTTATACTGTCAGTAATTGGTAGTAAAATTGCTGTGGATGTTTGCTCTATTATTTTTCAATGGATAGAGTTTTAGATTAAAAAAAAAAAAAGAATGTCTTCTATATGATCCATAGGTCTGTTAGGAGTAGTAACATCAGTAAAGGTCAGAGGAAAGGAGAGACCAGTGGGCTAGGAGCAAAGCAGCAGAGAACAGTGTCATGAAGTCAGAATAACAGAGGGCGTAAGAGGAATTTGGGCTTCCCTTGTGGCTCTGCTGGTAAAGAATCTGCCTGCATTGTGGGAGACCTGGGTTCGATCCCTGAGTTGGGAAGATTCTCTGGAGAAGGGAAAAGCTACCCACTCCAGTATTCTGGAGTTCTTGCAAAGAGTCAGACACAACTGAGCAGTTTTCACTTCACTTCACTTCACTTCACTTAAGAGGAAGTTAGGTCATCTTTGTTGAGTTTTGATGAGATAGCATCTAATTGGAGGCCTGACAATTACCTGGTAGATTTGGCAATGTAGAAGCCATTGGTGATTTTTGTACAAGTAGTTTCTTTATTACTGTGGCTTTGTCTCCAAACCAATGTAAACCCTATGGCGGAACATCTTTTGTGTAGAGAGCACTAGGAAAAGAAAACTTTCGTACTAAAGTCAGACCATCCTGGGCCCTGGGAATAAAGCAGGAACAAAACAAATTTTCTGTGATTATGAGATGAGCATTCTAGGGTGGAAGTGGGAGGGAGCAAACCTTAGCCAATTAAATGATATAAAAGTTAAAATTAACAGATATGCCAGATGGTAGTGAATGCTGTAGAGACAATGCATAGATAAGGCTAGGAAACATATGTGTGTGTGTGTTAGGAAAAGTTGTATTTTAAACAGTGTGGTCAGGGAAGGCCCCACTGTGTGGGGAAGCCCCCATAATTGAATCCTACTTTCTGTTTTATTAACCAAGGGCAAAGGGACACACAAAATTAACCAAGGACAAAGCATACATTTTTCATTGATAGTGTTTTAAATTATACCATTGTGAAATACATAATACTAATATATTTGTCTTGAGCTAGATATAAGCTTAGCCTTGCTGCATTAATAGATTTAATGCTTTTAGACACTGAAGAACTTCAAAGATTTATAATTATGCCATTATTATGCTTTCTTCATTTCCACTGCCTTTTAAAAAAATAGCAAGCACTATATATTTCATCCTGCCTTGTAGTTTTAATAGAAAACAATCTACGTTACTAATCATTTATCTTTCATGGTTCTTTTGCATTTCTTCTCCCCTTCCTCTGCTTTCAGAGGTGTCATTAACTAATCTCTTTAAATCCATAAATAAGTAAAATGATATATTCACAGTGTAAATGTTTTAAAACTTGAAGAAAAAAACCCTAGAATCATTTAATGAAATCCCAAAGATGTGTTAAAACTGAAGTGTTGCTGGCACACCAGTGAAAGTTTTGAATTTCCCAATACTGAAGACTAGATAGAATGCTTCTCTAGTTGGAATTAATTTCAGTTGGCTGTACTCAGAGCTGCTTGTCTTAATACCCAGTATTCCTTGTTTCCTCATAGGAATAGCTCTTCCTTGACACTATCATTTTCCAGTTTTAAGTTTGTCTAGTTTGTTTCTAATATTAATTCACGACATGTATTATTGAATGCTTCAGAATCTAAATTCATTCTTTCATATATCATTCTTATATATAGTTATTAGGAGGCACATAAATATCACTGTGTTTTTAAAATCAGTTTAGTTCAGTTGCTCAGTCCAACTCTTTGTGACTCCATGGACTGCAGCACTCCAGACTTCCCTGCCCATCACCAAATTCCAGAGCTTACTCAAACTCATGTCCATTGTGTCAGTGATGCTGTCCAACCATCTCATCCTTTGTCATCCCCTTCTCCTCCCGCCTTCAATCTTTCCCAGCATCAGGGTCTTTTCAAATGAGTTAGCTCTTCGCATCAGATGGCCGAAGTATTGGAGCTTCAGCATCAGTCCTTCCAATTGATATTCAGGACTGATTTCCTTTAGGATGGACTGGTTGGATCTCCTTGCAGTCCAAGGGACAGGGACTCTCAAGAGTCTTCTCTAACATCACAGTTCAAAAGCATCAATTTTTCAGTGCTCAGCTTTCTTTATAGTCCAACTCTCACATCCATACATGACCACTGAAAAAACCATAGCTTTGACTAGATGGGCCATTGTTAGCAGAGTAATGTCTATGTTTTTTAATATGCTGTCTAGGCTAGTCATAACTTTTCTTCTAAGGGGCAAGTCTTTTAATTTTATGGCTGAAGTCACCATCTGCAGTGATTTTGGAGCCCAAGAAAATAAAGGCTGTCACTGTTTCCATTGTTTCCCCATCTATTTGCCATGAAGTGATAGGACCAGATGCCATAATCTTAATTATATTAATTATAATACTCTTTAGCTTAAATATTCAGATCCTAACAACCTAACAAAAGCATACTATACTTGCTATGCTTATTAGTTATACCAACAGACTAAATATATTAAGATTATAAAGAAAGAATACAGGCATGTTCTATCAGACAAGGGATCTTTCAAGGATCACTTGGAGATCTCAAAGATGAGTAAAATATCAAAATTTGAGTAAAAAGGAAGCCTTGAAAATCTTTAAAAATACATATTCATAAATTTCATAAGAATATGGCTACACTGTTAGACTATTAGAATGTATTGTGTTTTGAAGGTTTCTAATAGTTTTCTTACTATCACTTGATTGATTATGGCTGAACTATCTCTGATGTTCTATCAACATCATCCATTCCTAGGAAATGAGTTCTTCCTGTATATGTGAAACACTTCTAATTCTATGTAAGAAAGAAATGAATGTAGCATAGAAACATCTATACCCACAGAGCTAAGTGTCTTCACTAACACAAGCTTATTAATTCCACTACTTCATTATCATGACTTTACTCTTCAGGGAAACTCTTGCAAAGGAAATTAAAAGTCATGAAGAACTTCTTTATTTCAGAGCCTTTCTGTGAAACTCATTTAAGTGAACATCAGGCTGAGCAACTTTTTGATGAAATCAACCAAATGCTTAGTTTCTAAGAGTTTTTGAACCCTAATATCAAAACCCTCCCTTACTTTGTCCCTCAGTTTTAAACTATTATATCATAATTTTTACCCAATTTGGACTTAGCCCAGTATGGAAAAACCCACTTTGAGCCAGATCCCCACATTTCATAAATATACTGATACTGCTCTCCCTACGGAGACAAGAATTCCTAAGTCTCTGTTGAGGTAGTGATCTGCTTTAGTGACTAAGAATAAACTCACCTTTGCCATATCCACAGTTATGTTGTGGTATTTTCTTGGAATCTGTAATTTACAGGGATGAATTTAAACTATTTGCTCATTAGCATCTTGATTTTACTTAAACTTTTTTTCATCAGTTTATTCCCACACAATTTTATTGACTTATAATTAGCATATAACATTGCACGCAAGGAGATCAAACTAGTCAATCCTAAAGGAAGTCAATTCCAAATATTCATTGGAGGGACTGATACTAAAGCTGAAGCTCCAATACATTGGGCACCTGATTCATTAGAAAAGACGCTGATAACTGACTCATTGTAAAAGACTCTGATGCTGGGAAAGATTGAAGACAGGAGAAGAGGACTACAGAGAATTAAGTGGTTAAATGTCATCACTGACTTAATGCACATGAGTTTGAGCAAGATTCAGGAGATGGTGAAGGACAGAGAAGCCTAGTGTGCTGCAGTCCATGGGGTCACAAAGAGTCAGACATATATATATATATATATATATATATATAAATGATTATCACAATAAGTTTATTTAAGATATGTCAGGGGAGTGTGTAACTTCCTCGGTTGTCTTCCCTCAGCAAAGATTTGAAATGGCAGACCAGTGTTACAGCTTGGTTACAGCTCAGCTTTTTTTGGCAAGCAAAGGAAAGGACACTCTCGATGCCTGAGGGTGAGCTGACTCCAAAGGCGAGGCCTCAATCCGTCTTGGCTTCCTCCTTTTATACATTGGTCTCCTCCCCACTCCTTGAGCCTGCCCTATGCAAATTGGGCTGGCCAAGAAGGGCATGTGTTTGTTTCACCTGAAGTTCTCCCTTCTTTCCTTATGGATTTTCTTTTGTTCTATTTTTTTAGACTTTTATCGTTTTTGTCTTTTAGACACTGTCATTTTGGACTCTGTTTTCCTATTCCAACTACCTAACATTCCCTTCTCAAGAGATGGGAGGCCTAATTCTTTTGGAATAGGGGCGTGGAGATCTCTCTGGCTACATCCTGCTGAGCTGGGATGGTGAGAGGGATTGGGCCTCCCTGTCTTGCTAGTTTCAGGCCTCAGAGTCCTTATAGCATTGTCCATCTAAGGGTGAGTGATATTTTCTGTGGTCAGGTGTAGTTTTATATATGTTTGTTCAACTGGTACTACATGTTGTAGCTTGTTGACCTGGGTAAGGACAAAACGGGTTAGACAATTGAAAACACATGAAGCAATCATAAGCAGCATCAATATGGTGATGGCAGGGATTTGTAGGGGTTTTAGCCTACTCCAAATTCCCCCTCGCTAGGAGAAGGATCCCCCAAAGAGAGATTATAGACACCCTGAGGACTCTCCAGATTTTTTTTTTTGAGATCCCATAGGACCTGAATATTTTTTTTGAGAACTATGAGACTTTCTTTAACTTAGCTGGAGGTATTTACCCAGAAACAACACGACTCACTCAAGATGACTCAAGCCCATCCTTGTTCAGGGATCAGGAGATCTATCTCCAGTCTACTTTGGAGTAAAACACCTGCCAAGATGTGTTGGCTCCTTAGAGTTATCCTGAGAAATCTTATCCCCAGAAACTTGATTTTTGGGGTGTTAATTAGGATGGCACTTGTTTGTAGTCCTGAATAGGTATCTGAGATCTCCCAGTGGCTCACAGGTGTATTGAGTGTCCTCTTCTGTTTTCTTCCACGACTTGACTTGTGAGTAGTGAATCCAGGAGTCGTGTCCTGGTCCCTAGACTTCTGTGTGGGTAGAAAGTATTACAGGATAGGGACCCTTCTATGTGAGACCCTCAACTCCTCAAAGGAGTTGAGCCTTTGGGGACCCATCTTTCCAGACTTTAATTAGAACTTAAGTTCCTGGAGCCTATAGTGATGGCTCTTTAGAATCTTTTGGGTCCCATTGACACCCCATAAGCATATATCTTGTTGGAATTGCCCAGTGGCTATAGTATAAGACTGGAGGGTCTGAGCCTCTGGATCTAGGAAGAGGTCATTGACATAAACAAAAGGTTTCCCATATAGCATCTCATAAGGGCTAAGACCAACCTGTTCCTTGGGGGCAACATGGGTGGGGAGGAGAGCTATTGGTAAGCCTCCTTCCATCCCAGGGAGGTCTCCTGGGTTATCCTTTTTATTGCTGATTTTAAGAATTGGTTGGTTTTTTCTACTTTTCCCGAAGACTGAGGCCTCCAGGCACAATGGAGGTAATAGGTAATGCCCAATGCTTTAGAGACCCCTTGGGTGACCTTAGAAGTAAATGATGTCCCATTGTCACTTTGTAATAACCTGGGTGGACCAAATCGTGACATGATTTCATGGAGTAGTTTCTTTACCACCTCCTCAGGTTTTCTCAGTCCAGGTGGGAAAGCCTTCAATTCATCCCATGAATGTATGTATCATGACTAGTCGGTATTTATACCCTTGAGAAACTTGCATCTGGGAGAAGTCCATTTGCCAGTCCTCCCCTGGGTAGCTCCCACGTTGTTGGACAAGCTGGACCAGCTGTGCTCTTTGAGCTCCTTGGAGGCTGTTTAATTAGCAAGTTGGGACTAGAGGAGACCACTTGCCTTATAGTCATTTGGAGGCCTGTTTCTCTGAAGGACCTTTCTAGTAATCTTTGGAGGGCCTTCTACCCCAAATGAGTGGTGGCATGTAAAGAGTTACCCAACTTCCACTGGAGGTTCCCAGGCAGAAAAAGGAGTCCCTCCTTTTGGAACCACCCCATATGATCCTCTTGAAAGCCCCTACTCCTAGCTTTAAGAGTCTCACCTTCGGTATATGAAGGAGTTTCTGGCAAATTACTCTGTGGAACTAAGGTGGCAACACCTATTAGGTCCCTGTTCTGTAATACTGCTCTCTTAGTGGCCTGATTGGCTGCTTGATTCCTTCATGCCACTTCCATGATCCCTTTTAGGTGTCCTGTATAGTGGGAGACTGAAACCTCAGTGGGCAGATGGACTGCCTCCAAGAGCCTAAGGATTTGATCACCATATTTGATTGGGGACCCTCAGGTGGTCAAATGGCCTTTCTTTCCAAACAGCAGCATGTGCATGTAGCACCAGAAAGGCATACTTGGAATCAGTGTCAATGGCTACTCTTTTTCCTTTTCACAGCTCTAAAGCTCAAATAGGGCTATGAGTTCAGCTAATTGGGCTGAAATACCTGGTGGCAAAGGTTTAGCCTCTGTGATCTCAAAATTGTAGACTACTGCATATCTGGCTCTTCTTTTTCCATCCAAGACACAGCTGCTTCCATCAGTGTACTAGATTTCCTCAGGATTGGTCAGAGGTTATTTTGACAATCCCTCTCAGGGTTTTGTCCAGTGGTCCAAGGTTTCTAGGCAAGAGTGAAAGGGGAGAGAGACCTTAGGGGTAGATAGGAGGGCAGCAGGTTTAAGAACCTCACAAAGGGCTTTAGTCAGGCCTGGATTTTCCATCAGCACTACCTGATATCTGAGGATCCTTTGATCAGACATCCATAAATGGCCTCTTACATTCAGGAGTTGTTTCACTTAGTGGCTGGCAAAAATAGTTTGCCCCCAAAAGAGAGTTTTAAAACATCTTTTGTAAGAACTGTAATAGCTGCAAGATTTCGAAGGCAGGGAAAGATCTCTTCCCAATAAGGGAGGAGTACACTCGGGGACCACCAGAAAACGGTGGAAAAATATTTGTCCATCCCAACAACAAAGAAGTGCTTGGATGAATCTTTTTGTAATTGTTTTTCCTGTACCACCCAAAGTGGTACAGGTTTGGGAGGAGAAGTTTCCGGAGTAGGAGGTCAGGGCAGAGTAGGTAGCCCCTGGTCAACCAAGAAATTCTCTGACCTGCCTGCCACATCCAGTTGAACCCTTGGCTCCAGCCCTGTGTTTTTATCTGTGACAGATGGACTGGCTGGAGCGTGCCACTTCATTTCTGTTGAACCATCATGATGGAAGGTTTGGCACTTGACCTTGAGGCTCTTGGGTCTCAGAGGCAGAGTGCTGCCCAATGTCCCAACTGATGGCATTTGTAGCAAGCCATTTTAGAAGACTTGTAATGGTTTGGACACTCGTTAGCCCAATGTCCTACCCATCTACAGATCAGGCATTTGCCTTGTACCTTGTCCTTTAAGGACACGAGGTTTGACATAGGGCTTCCCTGGAGGGTGGCCAGCATCAGAGTATGCCTTATCTCTTTCCTTTTCTCCCTTTCCTGGGCCTTGGTCTCTGTCTCCTGTTCTCTGTTATAAAAAGTATTGGTGGCTGTCTAGACCATCTCATCTATAGAGGCAGCAGGGTCCTTCTGCTATAGCTATTATAACTTTATCCTGATGTCTGATGCACGTCAGGACAAGAATGTGTCCTTTAAAATCATCTGTCCCTCGTAAGAGTCTAAGTCCAGATTGGTAAACTTTTGGAGGGCCTCTTTTAGCCTTTCTCCAGAAAGGCAATGGAGTTCTTATTAGGCTCCTGAGTTGTTGCTGAGACTGGGCACAGTCCCACAACTAATAGGCTTCCTTCTACTTCCATGGGTGGACTTCCTTAGGGGTGAGTCTTTCTGAAGCTTATCCTACCCAGTACTCTTGCAACCTGAGAGCTGGGCATCATTCCAAGAATTGGGGAACAACCCACTCCAGATGACCTGTCCAGTCAAACCGTGACATAGATGGAGAGAGGAGCTGAAGAATAGGAGGAAAAAGCAGTGTGAAAAACATGCTGAGGAACCCCTTTCATAACTTGCCAGAAAATCTGCCAAATGCCAGACCTGTGCCCAGTTTTCATTGGGCTGGTCCTTGACACAAAGGAGGTTAAGGACAGAAGAACTCTCGCCCACTTGGGCAACAGCTACGAGGGTGCAGATAATAGTGGAGCCTTCAGGACACACTGGGGAGTAGCCCCTCCCAGAGTCCTTCAATTGCACCCACTGCCCCTCGCCTGTTCACAGGGGGTTCAAGGAAACAAGAAACGAAAGGTTGTAAAGGAATTAAGATTTTGTTAGCCATATGTCTTGCAGACATAGGGTTGAGGGCCTCCTACCTTAACTGGAGGTCTTCTGAAATCTGAGACTGAGTCACCTGAGCTTTCTGCTGAATTTGTTCTTGTTGTCCTGGTTTCCAACACATTAGGCTTCTTGTCACTTCCTGCACTGGGTTTCCTTTGCATTCTGCTTCTACCACGTGAGCTTTCCCTGAGTTGGGCTTCTACTATGCTTGGCCCCGCCTCGTGGGTCCAAGCCAAGATTGTTTCAGCCAGGTTACATCCGAGTCACAGCACCAGATTATGTCAGAGGAGTGTGTAATTTCCTTGGTTCTCTCTCACCGCAGCAAAGATTTGAAATGGTGGACCAGTGTTACAGCTGGTTTACAGCACAGTTTTATTTGCCAAGCAAAGGAAAGTACACCCTTGAGGCGTGAGGGCGAGCCGACCCCAAAGGCAAGGCCTTAGTCTGTCTTGGCTTCCTCCTTTTATACATTTGTCTCCTCCCCACCTTGAGCCTGCCCTATGCACACTGGAATGGCCAAGACGATGGTGTGTTTGTTTCACCTCAAGTACTCATTTCTTTTCGTTTGGATTTGCTTTTGTTCCATTTTTGTAGGCTTTTCCCTTTCTTTGTCTTTGAGCCATTGCTATGGTGGACTCCTTTTTCCTGTTCTAACTACCTAACATGTCAATCAGCTCACAGTGTTACAACTTTTTTTGTTGCTATGAGAACTTTTTAAGATTGACTTTCTTAGCCTCATCACTTTTTTTTTCCCCATAACAGAGCATGCACTTTAAATTAACTACCCAGTAACTGTGATATGCTTATATTCTTACTTAATCCCTTCTCCATTTTTTGTCAAATTCTTCAGTCTATCACTCATCTTTCAACATTTGTATCTCAAAAACTGTTATGAATATTTAATTTACTCTGTGTTTCCTGTCTTTGAAACAAAACAAACAAAAGTCTCTGTTTTCTTTCAAGGTTAATCTTGGAAGTTTACCTCAATAAAACCTTAAAAATCAATCTTGGTCACTGTGAGACAATGCTTACTTCTTAACCAAAAAAAGTTAAAAATTGCAAGAGATCTCAAAAGCAAATATAGATCTCTTAAAGGCAAAAAGCATCATATTATTTATTATTAAAAGCAACATTTCAAGAAAACTTTGGAGAGAGAATGTAAATTCAGTCTTGTCCTAGCCCATGCCCAACAAAATGCATTTACCCACCTAGATTTAATTCAGTCTTAGAAAATCCTGATCATGCATACCTCTTTCTTACAGTGGGCTATGATCTTATTTGACTGAGTGTTTTATAAATTTTTGACAAACTTCCAAAATATCAATTTTTGATTAAGGTTCTTATAATTTCCAGCTAACTTTGGGATGCTTTCAAATGTCCCTGAGGTATCTCAAAGAGAAATATTTAACTATGATTATTTGGTATGTTAAGTGGAATCATTCATAATTCTGGTTATTGTAACCATGTTTCTTTATCGATTGCAGATGTTTAACCATGCCATTGAGTCTTTTGTCATTTATAGATATTTTAATACTCTGATGCGTTACAAAAAGTACTTTTTCATCAGAACGATGGCTATGTGAGGATTCTAGGCTCTATGACTTAAAGCAAGGAACTGCCCTGCCCCCAGGGCACCTAGATCAAGCATTCAGAGATTGTTATTCCCTGAAAGACAGGCCACTGCCCCTACTCAGTCTTAAAAAAGTTACAGAGGACAGAGCTTCAATCTTCAGCTTCCCATAAGAATATGGGAGTAAAATCTCTGAGGTGGGGAATGAAGCAGAAGGGAAGGAGGCAGAGCGCAACCTTTAAAAGAATGACATAGCCACAGCATATGGCAAAAACTGGTTAGAACCAACTAGGTCCAAGATGATGGAAAATTCAACTTCCAGTAGACCCTGAGCCTCATTGTGTGCTCACTGTAATACATTAGCTAAATGACACACCCATGAGCACCATGACATTCTGAGACCAACCATAAATGGCCAAAAAGTGGGCAATGGCTCAATTCCTGGAAATCCCCACCCCTTCCTTGACAAAGTTGGAATAATCCTCTACTCATTAGTCTATGAAATTACCCAGTCCATAAAATCTAACCACTCCATATTAGAGGCTCGAGAGCCTCTTGCTTTCTGAGATGGACCATACTCTGTTTGTGGAGTGTGTCTCTCTCTAAATAAACCCACATCTTACCTAAAAAAAAAAAAAAAAAAAAAAAAATCCTAGACTTGTGCTGTCCTTATTCTCCTATAAATGTCCTCCCCCTTTCTTTCCCTCACTGCTTTCTTCTCACTCTGTGCATTATCTCCATCACTGTCTCTTAAATTTTCATAATGGCCTACTGGATGATATCCTCTTTTTCTATCTCATCTTTAAACCCTCCTTTTCACCATATCCATTTTACAGTTTTAAGTTACTAATGCTCACTATTATTTCATTATACACCCAAGAATTGGTGGATAAAAGAACTACATATTTTGTTTCCATGGCTGTATCAGTGATTAATTTTTAAAACTTTGCAATTTGGTTTCAAATCATGTCACTCTACCAAAACCACTTTCAAAGAAAACTGATGCATTTCTAATTGCCTAAATCTAATTGCCTTTTCTTAATATTGTTCTTTAAAAACATCAACAAATAATCAGACAAAACCACAAAAAAGCTCTTGCTCAGTATTTCTTTAATGACTCTCTCTCTTAAATGTCATTCTTAATACCAGTTTAATTTTAAATATTATAACATGATGACCATCCCAATGGCAAATATAAAAAAAAGTCAGTAGCATTTGTTGACTAATTAAAATGTTTATTTTTCCTGGGAATGTACAATAAAACTTTGCCAACAATTTTAGCAGAAATGAGATTATATGTGTATATGTATGAAACATTCTTGTCTCCTGAGGAACTATGCCTACATACAGTGCATTAGAGTAAAAGTCAGTTATTATGTTATCCCATTCAACCCTTATAACAAAACGTATTCATTTTCAGTCACTAGTTTACAGAAGATGTAGTTAAATTACAGAGAAGTTACTTGATTTGTCTAAACTATATATTAAGTTGAACATTTAGTCATCAGCTTCTTCTTGTTTGGCATCAATCTTTAAATTCTTTTCAATATACTGCATAGCTTTGGATAAATAAGATTTATCAGGGAATGGACACTTATCATAGATTCAACAAATTATAAAACTTAGTCTCTATAATAACACATCTAAATACATGTTGATGTTGACACACAAATTATTTTTTAAAATTAAGAACAGTTTAAGTACTTTTGGATCATATGCATTCTTGTTTGGTATCATGAACATTTGAAATAATTTTACCTCATGTTTATGTATTTATACAAATGTGACTATGTATGATCAATAACTATGTGTGATATTTAGAAGTTAATATCAATGTTTTTTCCCTATCATCATGACATATCTACTCCCAGCTTTTTCATTAGTGGGCCACTGGAATTATTAATGCTTATGTAAAGTCTTATTAGATCAATATAGGGTATATTAAGGAATCATTAATTGCTGGAACAAAGATAACTGAGAATCCAATTGCTCAAGCAAGATAAAATTAATTTTTACCTGTTTAAAAATTTAGGCACAATAGAGAGGATCATCAAGAGCTCTAATTCAAGGCATAAATTAGGAATTCAGGATGAAGGTGGTTCTGCCAACTTTAACACATTGTCTTCTAAGTCATGCTGAATATCACTATTCTGGAAATCAAAGAGCAGAAGTTCAGAGTAAAAGGGTTCCTGTTAAGAAATTGAGGTAGAAATTACTCATATTTTAGTTACATTTCATTGGCAAAAGCTTATGTGAGTGTAGCCTTTTGAGGTGGACTGGAAATTTCTGTTCCTAAATGGGAAGCCAGATACAACTTGCTTTACTATTTACATAAGGAATAAAGAATGTTGATGGCCAGCTAGCAGTATTTTTTCAGAATAGGTCTTTGGTGCAATTCCTCTTTCTTAGATGATATTTTTTCCATTTTAAATTATTTATTTATTTAAATTTCTTCCCTTTATTTTTGGCTGCACCAGGATGCTGGTGGGATCTCAGTTCTCAGACCAGGGATCAAACGCAGGCCCTTGTCAGCAAAAGCTTGAAGTCCTAACAACTGGATTGCTGGGAAATTCCTCGGATCACTTCCATTTTTATTGAGATATAACTGATATACAGCACTTTATAAGTTTAAAGTGTAAAGCATTGTGATTTGACTTTCATGCATTATGAAATAATTACCACAATAAATTTAGTGAACATCCATCATCTCTTATAATGTCATAGATACAAAACAAAACAATACAAAAAATAAGATTGTTTTTTCTTGTGATGAAAACTCTTAGGATTTACTTTCTTAGCAACTTTCATATGTTAGATAATTTAAATTCCTATTAAGAATACAAATAGAATCCAATTCAGAATGAGTAAAAATGTGCTGAAAAGTCTATATTATTCACTTCATCTTTGTCATGTCTGTCTACCATTAACCTTATTCTAAATAACACTGTAATAATAAAAAATGTAAGAGAACATTTGTCCGCCTATTACCTTGTGCCAAGCTCTGTGCTAGTTCTTGACATAAATTTTGTTTATTGCTTACAAAAAATGTTTAAGTACAACAGTTTCTATGAGTCAGGGATTTGGGAGCTGCTTAGCTGGACAGTTCAGGCTCAAGGTTTCTCATGAGGCTGCAATCAAGATGTTGCTGAGGTTGCAGTCATCTGAAGGCTCAACTTGGACAGAGAATCTGCTTCCAAGATGACTTACACACATGGCTATTGCTGGCTATTGTGAGAAGTCTCAGATTCTTTCTAGGTAGCATCTCCAGGGTGTATTCAAGGCATGACACTTAACTTTCTTCAGAGTGAACTGGAAAAAAAAGAAAGAAGACCAGAAGGAAGTTATAATTTCTTATGCCTGTACCTTTTAAAAAATAGAGCATAGTTCTACTGCTTTTATTCTTTAGAAGCAAGCCTACCAACCTGGCCCACACAGAGGGGAATTAGGCTCCACTTTTTAAAGAGAAAACTATCATTTTTTTTTTTTTCTAATGAAGACTGTCATATTTTAAAACCATGGTGTATCTAAATACACACAGTATTACTTGAGGGAGTATGGTATGGCTGGAATTACATATTTACTAAAGAACTGAGGGATAACATTTCCAAAAAGAAAATAGTTTGACCTTGAATATTTGATGAAAGAATTTGAACATGATCCTTTATTTTGATTATGTATATATGTATATATTTGAGGGAAATGGAGTGCTATGGTAAAAATGGTGGTGCTATAGAATGATTAGTGTGACCTTGATATGAAGGATGAATTGGAGGGGGGGAAATGGCAGGAAAGAATAGAAGCTTAAAGCTATATAAGTGGTTACTAAACTATAATATTTAGAAATGTGCTAATTCATACATGAATTTAATCAAGGGAATTTCCTAAGATGTATTTTTCTCAAAAGATATTCCTATATTTTTAACTGAAGTCATGATCTATAGATTATTTATAGCAAGGGTTAACAAGCTTTTTCTGTAAAGTGCTAGATAATAAATATTTTAGGTGAGATGGCCTACTACAGTCTCTGTCATATATTCTTTTTGTTTTGTTTGTTTTGTATAGTCCCTTAACAGTGTGAAAATCATACTTAGCTTGCTGGCAGTACAAAAACAGACAGAAGACCAGATTTGGACATGCTCCACAGTTTGCTGTCTTCTGATTTATAGCATTACTTTTAATTTAGTTTTGACTAATATCCTATGTATATTCATTTAGCAGCTTTATAGTGCTTTCTTGATTAACATATATTTGACACTGAAGTGTACCAGATGCATTGCAAGGCATTTGACATAATTTTTATGTTTCCCACAATAGCCTAGGATGTAGGAATAAATAAAAGTAAACTGAATCTTAGAAGGATCAGGTAACTTGCCCAGGTAGGGGAACCAGGAATTAAACCTGGGTCTTTAGGCAATAAATGCTGTACCAGTAGCATACCAAAAAAAAAAAAAAAAAAAGAATATGATCTGTCACTGGTTTTCTTCACACCTAAACTCTGTAAGAAGAAACAAATAGCAACAGAACTACTTCAATCAGGAAAAAGGCTAGAAATGCAACTGTAGAGATCCATATTATATTAAGCAGAGCAGGGGATATGTAGTCAACCTAAATACCAAGTTTCTCACCTAGCCCCAATTCTGAGCTGGTTAAACTTGTGGAGTCATGAAAACTCTCTTCTGAGATTCTATTACATCATCTTTGATATGCACTCCCTTATTTTATACAACTTTTTATACAAGTAATAAGCTCTTAGCTTGTTCATGGACATAGTGAAAGATAATGGTCTCAAAAGTTCCTGTGACATTTCCTCTGCTAAGGAAATAGCAGAGACGAAGACAAGCAAATTCAGTGCAGAAACACACTCTTGAGAGAGACTAGAAAGTGCGTCGCCTGAGAAAGCTTCATTCCCAGTCCAAAAATCATTTCCAAAAATTAATTCATTTGTTCGAAACCAATCCCTTTGGTTGAATGTCACTTGTTCTTAGATGAATGGAAGTGACAAGAGAGACAAAAGAATAAAGACATCAAGACAGGGAAGTACAGTGTCTGTTTGTAAAATTGTAAGTCATTTTGTGGCAAGGAAGGAAGTAGTAGACTATGGGAGAGAAAAGAACTGAAGATACTTACTCATATAACCAATATTCTTTCATTTCAGCTAAAAATGGTCAGATAGCCATTTTTATCAAAATATTTAAATACCCTCCTAAAACCAACAATGATTTTATTTATTTATGGCCATGTAGGATCCCATGGGATGTAGGATCTTAGTTTCACAACCAGGGATTCAATCCACGCCCCTCTGCAGTGGAAGCGCAGAGTCTTAACCATTGGACAGCCAAGGAAGTCTCAAACAGCAATAACTTTAGAAAGACAACTAAAACTTGGTTTTTATCATCAGAGTAAATAGTAATGTTTTTACTTCTTTTTTTTCCTGTCTGTGTATTCCATGTATACATGATATAAGATCTACAATATAGAATATTAGATAAAACAGTTTTTTGAGAATTCATCAATGTCTCTCATAAATTCCCCTATTAAAAAAGGATTATCATGAATTGGTCATTGATATTTGCTCATGTTTTGCTAAACAAAAAATTGAATCATTTTCAAGGTATAACTTTCTAGTACAAAATATGATTCCCTTATCTTTTATCTATTTTATAGCTGAATGTTACCATTTTACTTGAAAAGTTTGTGTCCATGCACATGTCATCATTTTCAAAATTGGCCCTGAATTTATACATACTGGTTAGAAACCCATAATCAGTCAACTAAATTCACAGTAGAGATTAATGTTGGGTACATTTCTGACAGCTTCTAGCAAGGTATAAACCTTTGAACTTAGAGCTGAAAGTTCTTCTCACATTGAAACATGTATATTATCATATGTGAAATAGATTGCCGGTCCAGGTTCTATGCATGAGACACGGTGCTCAGGGCTGGTGCACTGGGATGACCTAGAGGGATGGGATGGGGAGGGAGTTGGGAGGGGAGGTTCAGGATGGGGAACACAAGTACACCCATAGCTGATTCATGTGAATGTATGGCAAAAACCACCACAATATTGTAAAGTAATTAGCCTCCAATTAAAAAAAAAAAACAAAAAAACTCTTCAGTGCAACAGTATTAGAGCTATTTGCAGTTGCTGTCTATTAGAAATGGTACAAAATATTCAACTATTTTAATAGATAGACTATATATTTTTTGTTGTTAATTGATTCTTTTTTTTAATTTTATTTTATTTTTATTTTTTTAATTTTTTTTAATTTTTTAAATTTTTTATTGATGTGCTAAATCCAGAAAATCCATTTTTTTGTTTGGTCTCAGTATGTCTGAATACATGGAAGTTTATTTTTGGTAAAACTCAAAAGCATCTAAATTCTGGAAATTCCCTGGCAATTCAGTGATTAGGACTCAGTGCTCTCTCACTGCTAGACCAGGTTCAATCCCTGGTTGGGAAACTAAGATCCCATAAGCTGCATGGCATTCCCCACCCCGACCCCCAAAAAAAGAGAGAATCTGAATTCTGAAGAAAATGGCCACATTCTAACAAGTTTACAAATTCTGTGTGTGAATGACATTTCTTATATATGCATTTAACATTCATACTATTACTAGATCAAATGCTTTTCAACCTATAATCTGAGATCTTATTTAGTATAATAACATGATAATATAGAGCAGTATTCTATGTTTAATGTTATTATAAATTAAAAAGTAAACCTACTTCTGATAATGATGCTTTACCTTATCTTCATAAGTTTAACATATAACAATCTTACTTTGGTGAGAAGGGGGTGTGCCTTGAAATACTTGGTAGATAATAGTGATGATGGTCTTATGGTTTTACTGAAAAGATAATTGGGAATTGTTCATTTAATTTAACTAGAAGGACAACTGAATATGACCAACTTTTTCTAGGAAATCAGTAGGTGGGTTATGCTATCTGTCTCTTGCCATTCCCACTCACTAAGGGAAACTCTTAAGACCATGAGATCAGAACAGACTATGAACATCTTTAGTCTAATAATTTTCAAAATATTTTCTTCATTTCTTTTTTTTTTTTTTTTAAATCAACTGTGCTGTTGTGTGAAAGTTGGCTCTCACCTATGATTTTGTGCTGATTAAATTGAAACCACCCTTAGACTCAGCAGTGGCCACAGGACTGGAAATGAACAATTTTCATCCCAATCCCAAAGAAGGGCAATGCCAAAGAATGCCCAAATTACCAAAAAATTGTGCTTATTTCACATGCTTGTAACATTAGGCTCAAAATCCATCAAGCTAGTCTCCAGCAGTATGTGAACCAAGAACTTCCAGATACACAAGTTGGGTTTAGAAGTGGCAGAGGAACCAGAAATCAAACTGCCAACATCTGTTGGATCATAGAGAAAGTGAGGGAATTCCAGAAAAACATCTACTTCTGCTTCACTGACTACAGAAGGCTAAACTACACAACCTTTGATTGTGTGGATCATAACGAATTGTAGAAAATACTTTAAAAGAGTCGGGAATACCACCTTACCTGTATTCTGAGAAACTTGTATGCAGGTCAAGAAGCAACAGTTAGATCCAGACATGGAAAAACTAACTGGTTCAAAATTGCGAAAGGAGTTCGACAAGGTTGTATATTGTCACCCTGATTATTTAACTTCTGTGCAGAGTATATCATGTGAAATGCAGGGCTGGGTGAACCACAAGCTAGAATCAAGATTGCCAGGAGAAATATCAACAGTCTCAAATATGCAGATGACACCACCCTTATGGCAGAAAGTGAAGAGGAACTAAAGAGCCTATTGATGAGGGTGAAAGAGGAGAGTGAAAAAGCTAACTTGAAACTCAACATTAAAAAAAATACGATCATGGCATCTGGTCCCGTCACTTCATGGTGTATATTCATAGAAGGGGTAAAAGTAGAAGCAGTGACAGATTTTATTTTCTTGGGCTCCAAAATCACTACAGACAGTGACTGCAGCCATGAAATTAAAAGACACTTGCTCTTTGGAAGAAAGGCTATGACAAACGTAGACAGCATATTAAAAAGCAGAGATATCACTTTGCTAACAAAGGTCTGTACAGTCAAAGCTATGGTTTTTCCAGTGGTCATGTATGGATGTGACCATTATGGACCATAAAGAAGGCTAAGTGCCAAAGAATTGATGCTTTTGAGTTGTGTTCTTGGAGAAGACTCTTGGAAAGTCCCTTGGACTGCAAGGAGATCAATCAATCCTAAAGGAAATCATCCTTGAGTATTCATTGGAATGAATAAATTCCATCATTGGGTGCTGAAGCTGAAGCTCCAGTACTCTGGCCACCAGATATGAAGAGCTGACTCATTGGAAAAGGCCCTGATGCTGGGAAAGACTGAAGACAAAAGGAGATGGGGGGTGCCCAGGATGAGATGGTTAGATAGCATCACTGATTCAATGGACATGAATTTGAGCAAATTCTAGGAGATAGTGGAAGACAGGGAAAACTGGTATGATGCAGACCACGAGGTTGCAAAGAGTCAGACATGATTTAGTGACTGAACAACAACAACACCCTTAGAGAGAACTGAAACACATATGCTAAAATTGAAATTCTCTTTCATAGATACTTACAGCTAAAGATTCACTGTATACACAAAGCTCTACACACCAGCAATGTGTTTCATATAAATTTCAGATATTTAGTTTTGCATATTATGTTTTTTTGGTTCTAGTAAGACAAGTGTTGATGGAAAGCACATTTTCCTTTGGGATATGGGTGGATTTTTCTAGTTTCCAAAAGCAGATTATTGTCAGGGTTTCATATAAGATATATGCTAAGAGTCGGACACGACTGAGTGACTTCACTTTCACTTTTCACTTTCATGCATTGGAGAAGGAAATGGCACCCCACTCCAGTGTTCTTGTCTGGAGAATCCCAGGGACAGGGGAGCCTGGTGGGCTGCCGTCTATGGGGTCGCACAGAGTCGGACACGACTGAAAGCGACTTAGCAACAGCAGCAGCATCAGTCCACTTTTACTGTATTTACTCAAATGAAGGCTATGAAACATATGTAAATATGGCATTAATATTTTTACTGTTTCTGTAATTTCCACTTTTTACTCCACTATGATATTAGGCATGTTATACAAATGTGAAAATATATAATTTTATAATTAACTCATGTTATATGATAGCTTAAAGAGACATCAGATCAAAAAATATGTAATAAATTTTTCTTGTTTTAAGATTGTTATGACAGTTGCTGAAATCAGCTCTCTCTTTACCATATAGAAGTACTAACTACCATTTTTATTTCAGCTTTTATTTAAGACATCTGCTAGGGGACATAGTAACCAGTAATTTCTGAAGAATATGTGTTAGAACATCTTATCTGTTAGCAACAAGATTTGATCTGAGCTAATATATCATATAGTAGATAGTTTCAAACACATTCCATGATTTATTCCTTTTTTTAATATAAATTTATTTTAATTGGAGGCTTATAATATTCACATATTAAGATAAGAATACAGTTTAACACTATTGATATTGTGGTACACAATTGAGGGAGAACAATCTCAATTGTTCTCATTCATTTTTTACATCATCTATTCCTACCATCGAGCAATTGTTTTAAAATTAATTTGAATAAGATCTTCATATCTATCAACTTCTCCTGAATTGCTATAATTAAGCTTTCCCAAACCATTTTGCCATGGAGTGTATTTATATTTACTAGTTTAAGTTAATCTATTGGGCCAGATTAAACTATTGAATTTCTATTTTATTGCACTTATTTGGAGATATAAACCTGCTGTTAGACCTTTATAAATTTTGTGTTGTATAAATTTTGTGTTGTATATGCCTTATTAGTCTTTAAATATAATTGTATAAATTACTATAAGTGATTTAGAAGGTTCTGCACCAGACAATTAGGAAAGAGGAAAAATATCAATATCAGTTGCTTTTATTAGTTTTCTTGTTTAGTGATTTTATTATACTTCTAATTTTTCTTTTGGGCTGTAGTAATTATATTTTTCTCTAACTGCACTGTTATTCTGATTGCAATATCACTATCTGTTATTTTCTCCCCTCCTCGTCATGAATGTTTACTCCTCTTATTAACAGATTTCTAAAAAGTAGAGCAAAAGTCTCAAGTATCTGTCACTTTAATAAGAGATTACTTTTACTAAACAGTTACCCATTATAATGCTCTTATCAAATGAAGATCCGTCACAGCCTTTGACAGCCTTTGAAGTTTGCCAAGGTCTCCCAGTTAAGATAGTGATCTGAGATCTTGACATGGATACCTCTAAGCCCTGACCCCAATTTTTTCTTTTTTTTTCTGGAAGGTTGATTTTGTAATTTCTTCAGCACTTGCCTGCCAGGTATATTTCCTTGGCCAGTTTATCTTTGGTTATTCTAACACGTGATACAGTTGTTCTTCTGATTCTTCACGAGTCTGCAGAAGGAATGAAATTATATCAGTCCCAGACTGCCTCATATCATTGCCACAGGGTTTGGTGGATTTCATGCATGGGCACGGAGAATGAGGTTGGAACGTCATCTCACAATTACTGTTCTCTCACTCAGGTCACCCAGCTCTCCTCAACTCTAAGGAAGGGAGTCATATCCTAATTCACTATGGCAAAGGACAGGTAGACTTCCCTAGACACTTAGGTTGGCACATGTATTTGCCAGGGCTAAGTATCTGAACTAAGTGTGGGAATTTTGGAGGCTTTACTATCAGATATGAAAATATCCTGTTATCACAATTTGATATTTTACAGTGATCCTTTTGTATTAATACGGCTGGACATTTCAAAAGAGGAACTAGAACAGGAAGTAATTTCTGGAATTTAACACTCAATAATTATTCACATTATTTATGTTCATTGGTTGATTTTTTGACATATTGTAAAATGTAAAATGTCTCAAGTTTAAAGTTGCATTTATAGACAAATATATTTTGAGTATTATGATTATCTCGACTGTTAATATAACTAGTTAAGCAAAAAGTATATACTTTCGAGAAAATAAATATAGACTATAAATAAAAATCATCAAACTAAAATCCATTCAATAACTCTTGATGAACTCTGCCAGGAGTTCTCTATACTTAGAAAAACTCATGGCATTGCCAACTTTTTCTCAAAAAGTTAAAAAATGTGCACTCACATATATTACACAATCTCTTAATGATTATACTGGTGCTTTGAACCTCAAAAGTGACTCTTGAAATCTTTAACTAGCCTCCTCCTGAAAACCCCTGGTGAGAACCCCCAGCTCCACCTATTAAAATTATTTAAAATTTAATATTAAAAAGCATATTTAAAAAGACTAAACTTTTAAAATAAATTATTATTTAATTATCCCTTTCTGTCTTTTTAAATTCTCATTTGTTCCTTTCAGCTGTGCTATTTAAAATGTCAAGGTTGTCTTCCTTAACATTTGGTCTTTCAGTATATTTTTCTAATGAGGATGATATGTATATGTAACTGTATGTGTATGTCTATATAAATAAATGTGTTTATCTATAGATATAATTATTTTTGTTTCATTTTTGTGTTGCCTTTGTTTTTCTGTTATTACAAATATTAAATTTATGTCTATGGTCATGCATATTGGTGCTGCTGAATTAAAAGTTTTTTGGTTGATGTGGGCTGAGGTTGAGAATTTAGTTTTAGACAGCTTTTCTTAGTTGTTTCTAAGGATTAAATAATTGATCTGCTGTGAGGAAGTGGGCCATTAATATAGTCAAAGAAGCACACCAATTCAAATAGATCTAATGGCTACATAGAGACATAATAAATGTCTAGAATCCTGTTCCCCAGGCTCTAAGGCAATAGAGACATTTACTCTTTTGAATGAAAGAGAGGCCTTGGTATTCTCTCCATATTAGCTCACTGGAGGCCTTAGAAAATTTAGGTTCAATAAAATGAGATGAGTTTAAGGTAGATTGGAAGTTGTCAGAGACAGACTAAATAAGGCTGGAAAAATGATTTATATGAGCTAAAAAATAAGACATTTTGTTTATTTGGTTTAGTTTCTTTATGTAAATTCAGGGAATGGAACAACTATATTCTTGTCAGGGGTAACATTATTTATAACTTTTATGTCCATGTACCCTGCAGTTAATAAAAAAGGTATTTTAGTGTGACTTTTACCACAAGGTGCTTTTCAAAAATCTTCAGTTACTAAGAGAATACTTTATGTTGCTTTATGGATCTGCTCTTACCTCATTTTAAATGTTAAAATTTTCATCTGATGCCCAGTAAATATGAAAGTATATCTTTAAGTATGTTTGTATTGTGGTCACAGAGTAGCTTGTCATATAAAATATTTCCTGAGTTTTGGTAGGATTTCTTTAGAATCCCAGAAAATTCATTAAAGAAATATATCAGCTATGAGTAATTTTAATGAATTCTACAACCTCAAGGTATTTTTATACGTTTCCATATAATTATTTATTGACAGGATTTTTCCATCAGCCAATCTGTAGATACCTAAGTGATATTTAAGTATTTATCGATTTACAAAACAACAACTGGCCAATGATCTGCTTACTCCTTGCTGCTGCTGCTGCTACTAAGTCGCTTCAGTCATGTCCGACTCTATGCGACCCCATAGACGGCAGCCCACCAGGCTCCCCCATCCCTGGGATTCTCCAGGCAAGAACACTGGAGTGGGTTGCCATTTCCTTCTCCAGTTCGTGAAAGTGAAAGATGAAAGCAAAGTCTCTCAGCCGTGTCAGACATTTTGCAACCCCATGGACTGCAGCCTAGCAGGCTCCTCTGTCCATGGGATTCTCCAGGCAAGAGTACTGGAGTGAGGTGCCATTGCCTTCTCCACTTACTCCTTCAGATCAGATCAGATCTGATCAGACTGATCAGATCAGATCAGTCGCTCAGTCGTGTCCTACTCTTTGTGACCCCATGAATCGCAGCATGCAAGGCCTCCCTGTCCATCACCAACTCCCAGAGTTCACTCAGACTCACGTCCATCGAGTCAGTGATGCCATCCAGCCATCTCATCCTCTGTCGTCCCCTTCTCCTCCTGCCCCCAATTCCTCCCAGCATCAGAGTCTTTTCCAATGAGTCAACTCTTCGAGTGAGGTGGCCAAAGTACTGGAGTTTCAGCTTTAGCATCATTCCTTCCAAAGAAATCTCAGGGCTGATCTCCTTCAGAATGGACTGGTTGGATCTCCTTGCAGTCCAAGGGACTCTCAAGAGTCTTCTCCAACACCACAGTTCAAAAGCATCAATTCTGCAAGCTCAGCCTTCTTCACAGTCCAACTCTCACATCCATACATGACCACAGGAAAAACCATAGCCTTGACTAGACGAAACTTTGTTGGCAAAGTAATGTCTCTGCTTTTCAATATGCTATCTAGATTGGTCATAACTTTCCTTCCAAGGAGTAAGCATCTTTTAATTTCATGGCTGCAGTCACCATCTGTAGTGATTTTGGAGCCCAGAAAAATAAAGTCTGACACTGTTCCCACTGTTTCCCCATCTATTTCCCATGAAGTGGTGGGACCGGATGCCATGATCTTCATTTTCTGAATGTTGAGCTTTAAGCCAACTTTTTCACTCTCCTCTTTCACTTTCATCAAGAGGCTTTTGAGTTCCTCTTCACTTTCTGCCATAAGGGTGGTGTCATCTGCATATCTGAGGTTATTGATTTTTCTCCCAGCAATCTTGATTCCAGCTTGTGTTTCTTCCAGTCCAGAGTTTCTCATGATGTACTCTGCATATAAGTTAAATAAACAGGGTGACAATATACAGCCTTGACGTACTCCTTTTCCTATTTGGAACCTGTTGTTCCATGTCCAGTTCTAACTGTTGCTTCCCGACCTGCATACAAATTTCTCAAGAGGCAGATCAGGTGTTCTGGTATTCCCATCTCTTTCAGAACTTTCCACAGTTGATTGTGATCCACACAGTCAAAGGCTTTGGCATACTCAATAAAGCAGAAATAGATGTTTTTCTGGAACTCTCTTGCTTTTTCCATGATCCAGCGGATGTTGGCAATTTGATCTCTGGTTCCTCTGCCTTTTCTAAAACCAGCTTGAACATCAGGAAGTTCACAGTTCACATATTGCTGAAGCCTGGCTTGGAGAATTTTGAGCATTACTTTACTAGCGTGTGAGATGAGTGCAATTGTGTGGTAGTTTGAGCATTCTTTGGCATTGCCTTTCTTTAGGATTGGAATGAAAACAGCTTTTCCAGTCCTGTGGCCACTGTTGAATTTTCCAAATTCGCTGGCATATTGAGTGCAGCACTTTCACAGCATCATCTTTCAGGATTTGAAATAGCTCAACTGGAATTCCATCACCTCCACTAGCTTTGTTCATGGTGATGCTTTCTAAGGCCCACTTGACTTCACATTCCAGGATTTCTGGCTCTAGGTCAGTGATCACACCATCGTGATTATCTGGGTCGTGAAGATCTTTTTTGTATAGTTCTTCTGTGTATTCTTGCCATCTCTTCTTAATATCTTCTGCTTCTGTTAGGTCCATACCATTTCTGTCCTTTATCAAGGACCTTTAAATTTTATTCCTTTTGAAATGTATTTTGTCTTTTGAATTACAGTCATTTTCTACCTCTGATTTTAGACTTAGTGAATATTTTTAAGTTCTCACTTAAATTTCTTAGAGGGTAGTTCATTCCAATGCCATACCTCTGAAATATGCTCAAATTATATATCTAACTTTATATTTAGGGCAAATAGGTAAATTAGAAAATACGATTATTAGATATAAATATATTCATGTGAGAATTTGATCCAACCTCAGGGCTATAGAATAATTGGGTCAGATGGCCCTCATTTGTATATGTCCTTATAAAGGTAAAGCATCTTTTATCTGTAAATTAATCTAATAATTTTCCTCTTCTGTCCATGGAATAGTCCAGGCAATAATACTGGAGCAGGTTGCCATTTCCTACTCCAGGGGATCTTCCTGATCCACGGATCAAACCCACATCTCTTTGCATCTCCTGTGTTGGTAGGCTCATTCTTTACCACTGTGCCACCTGAGAAGCCCATTATTTTGTAGGTGTACATGAAAACCCAATATAAAAAGTTATCCAAGATCATCATTTCTATATTTTTTCTTCATTATCACCCACCAAAGGAACCTTTTTTCCTAATCCTCCCAATACCCATGAAGTTTTAATACCATAGATATACCGTAATAACACAGTTTTACATTATAGTGAAAGTGAAGTCGCTCAGTCGTATCCGACTCTTTGCGATCCCATGGACTGTAGTCTACCATGCTTCTCCATCCATGGGATTTTCCTGGCAAGAGTACTGGAGTGGGTTGCCATTTCCTTCTCCAGGGGATCTTCCTGACCCAGAGATCGAACCCAGGTCTCCTGCATTGCAGGCAGACGCTTTACTGTCTGAGCCACCAGGGAATCCCTTTACAGTATCTATCTGTCCATATATTGCAATCCTTTGGAATACGGACCATCTTCATATCTAAGTTTTTTTCTTTTATTTTTTTGCCCTCGAGAACTAATTTAATCCCTTTGAGATGATTTTCTCCCCATTGGGAATGCATGTCCTTTACTATCTCCCAGGAGATTTCTTTTTCCAATTAATGTCTCCTTGATAGATTTACCCATATAGAGATCAGCTCAGATAAATTACTGCAAGTGAAATAGAATCTAACCCCAGTTCTTGAGAAGTTTATTGTTTACAGACATGATACTGCTGTGTTAAATAAAATAAAGTAGCTTAGTTTCAAGTGAGAGGTGATAGAACCCCACTCCAGTAGTCTTGCCTGGCAAATCCCATGGATGGAAGAGCCTGGAAGGCTGCAGTCCATGGGATTGCTAGGAGTCGGACACAACTTAGCCACTTCACCTTCACTTTTCACTTTCCTGCATTGGAGAAGGAAATGGCAACCCACTCCAGTGTTCTTGCCTGGAGAATCCCAGGGACGTGGGAGCCTGGTGGGCTGCCGTCTATGGGGTCGCACAGAGTCGGACATGACTGAAGTGATGCAGCAGCAGCAGCAGCAGCAGCAGCAGCAGTTTCAAGTGAGGTCAGAATGTTCAGACAAAACTGAATAAATGGAAAACAAATGAGGTTATTTTTAGATAGAAAGTTTAAACTTCCTGAAATCTGAAAATGTGGAATTGGATTTCAAAATATGTGATAGCTCAAAATGTTGATAATAGGAGCCCTCAGTAGGGAGGAGTAGCAAATGCAATATGACAATAATTAAGTAAAAAACATGACGGACATTGACATGAGTGTAAGAGGTAGGAGAAGAGAAATTGAAATGTACAATAAGATACCTTATTGATGGTTAATCTTGAATATTGAAGTAGAGTGTTTTATATTTAATATCTAAATTAAATAGCTAGTCCTGTAAAAACAAACAATAGTAAGATTTTTTGGGGTCTTGACAGGATTGGAAATTACCTTTGGAGAAAATAATTACAGCTGTAGAGAATAAACTTTGGGTATAAGTAAGTAATCATGTGGAGTAAAGACAGGAGTTGAAGGAAAGGAAATACAAAGAAATAAATCATCATAAAATAAACATTTAGCCCCTAATTAAATTATCAGATCATTGCTTATGAGGGGCCAGATATATAAAATTCTTAAATATAATATTAATGAAACTAAGATGGAAATAGGGAAAATATATTTGCATTTTAAAATTATTTTTAATAAGCCTATTTAAAGTTAAATAGACTTAGAAATTCAGTTGAAATTTTAGTTCAGGGAAATTTTGACTAACTATTTCTAACTTGCTAAATTTTCATCATTATTCCATTTGATGTTTCTTAATCTGCCTAGAGTGATACAAATTCAGAAGCCGATTTTTACAGATTTATTTCATTTTTTACTTTGATCCCTCTTGAAAGCACTTTGAAATAACTTTGTTACCTATGGTATCAGCATTGGCTTGCCTATTATTAACTTGGAAAAACAAGGGATTTTACTAGTAAAAAGGAAGTCAGTTTAATAAATGCATGAGGAATTATGTTTCTTTTCAAATTTAAAATCCTCATGTTTAGATAAATATAGATTTAGATTTATATCTATTTAGATTATTATATCATATAATAATCACCACATTAAAAATTAACATTTATTAAAACTTTCTCTGTTGTAAGTATTTAATACGTATTATTTCACTTAATTCTTATAATTGTCCAATGAATGGGAAGTATTCCTATCCTTCCTTTAGATGAGAAGACTAAATGTCAGAGACTAATTGACCTACCTAAGACACTCATTGGAAAAGAATCTGATGCTGGGAGGGATTAGAGGCAGGAGGAGAAGGGGATGACAGAGGATGAGATGGCTGGATGGCATCACGGACTCGATGGACATGAGTTTGAGTGAACTCTGGGAGTTGGTGATGGACAGGGAGGCCTGGCGTGCTGCAATTCATGGGGCTGCAAAGAGTCAGACACGACTGAGCAACTGAACTGAACTGAAGGACACAGCTAGTACATACGTGGAGGAGACAGGAATTGAGCCCATTCCTTTTGGCTTCTGTGAACATATACTTAATCACTGTATCAGAGTTCTGCTCTATAAAATGCAAAGTAACTGAGTTTTTCTCCAAAATGTAATTTTTAAGGGAATGCTATTTTAATATACAAATTTGATGTCACTTTCCGACTTGTAGTGATTTAGGGACACCCACTACTGACAAGATGATTCTAAGTTCCTTAAAATAACATACAAGCTATGTAGTCTTCTAATCCTACCTGTTTCTTTTAACCATGCATCCTCCTACTCAAATACTTTCTCTCATCCCAACACTTGTAAATTTCACCCTAGAAACACTACTATTTTCAGTTCCTTGAACATGCCATGCTTTTTCTTACATTCTCATGGCCTGAGATATCTGTCTCCAGCGTATTGTCTGTCTCAGTTCAGTTCAGTTCAGTTGCTCAGTCGTGTCCGACTCTTTTCGACCCCATGAATTACAGCACGCCAGGCCTCCCTGTCCATCACCACCTCCTGGAGTTCACTCAGACTCATGTGCATCGAGTCGGTGATGCCATCCAGCCATCTCATCCTCTGTTGTCCCCTTCTCCTCCTGCCCCCAATCCCTCCCAGCATCAGGGTCTTTTCCAATGAGTCAACTCTTCACATGAGGTGGCCAAAGTATTGGAGTTTCAGCTTTAGCATCAGTCCTTCCAATGAACACCCAGGACTGATCTCCTTTAGGATGGACTGGTTGGATCTCCTTGCAGTCCAAGGGACTCTCAAGAGTCTTCTCCAACACCACACTTCAAAAGCATCAATTGTCTGTTTAAATATTCCTAATCAGTCTGTAGGAGAAGGCAATGGCACCGCACTCCAGTATTCTTGCCTGGAAAAGCCCATGGATGGAGGAGACTGGTGGGCTGCAGTCCATGGGGTCGCTAAGAGTCAGACACGACTGAACGACTTCACTTTCACTTTTCACTTTCATGCATTGGAGAAGGAAATGGCAACCCACTCCAGTGTTCTTGCCTGGAGAATTCCAGGGATGGGGGAGCCTGGTGGGCTGCTGTCTATGGGGTCGCACAGAGTCGGACATGACTGAAGCGACTTAGCAGCAGCAGCAGCAATCAGTCTGCAAAACTGGTTCAGATGTCACTCCTCTAGAATCTTACCTGAGCCAGAACCACCCAGGCCTAGTTAATCTCTCCTTATTCCCTATAAATAACTTTCTAATGAATTATACCAACACTGAATATTGGTACTCCATAATTATGTATCATCATGAATCATTTTAAAGATGGTTTCATACAATTCTTTATTCATATCATTAGGATTTATAGTGCTGTTTGATCACATTATAGAAAGTTAATAATGTTTGTTGCACTGATTCATTATTTTTATTTTTTTTTTAAATAGGTTTTAAATTTTATTTTATTTTTAAACTTTACAATATTGTATTAGTTTTGCCAAATATCGAAATGAATCCTCCACAGGTATACCCGCGTTCCCCATCCTGAACCCTCCTCCCTCCTCCCTCCCCTACCCTCCCTCTGGATCGTCCCAGTGCACCAGCCCCAAGCATCCAGTATTGTGCATCGAACCTGGACTGGAGACTCGTTTCATACATGATATTATACATGTTTCAATGCTATTATCCCAAATCTCCCCACCCTCTCCCTCTCCCACAGAGTCCATAAGACTGATCTATACATCGGTGTCTCTTTTGCAGTCTCGTACACAGGGTTATTGTTACCATCTTTCTAAATTCCATATATATGCGTTAGTATACTGTATTGGTGTTTTTCTTTCTGGCTTACTTCACTCTGTATAATAGGTTCCAGTTTCATCCATCTCATTAGAACTGATTCAAATGTATTCTTCTTAATGGCTGAGTAATACTCCATTGTGTATATGTACCACTGCTTTCTTATCCATTCATCTGCTGATGGACATCTAGGTTGCTTCCATGTCCTGGCTATTATAAACAGTGCTGCGATGAACATTGGGGTACACGTGTCTCTTTCCCTTCTGGTTTCCTCAGTGTGTATGCCCAGCAGTGGGATTGCTGGATCATAAGGCAGTTCTATTTCCAGTTTTTTAAGGAATCTCCACACTGTTCTCCATAGTGGCTGTACTAGTTTGCATTCCCACCAACAGTGTAAGAGGGTTCCCTTTTCTCCACACCCTCTCCAGCATTTATTGCTTGTAGACTTTTGGATCGCAGCCATTCTGACTGGCGTGAAATGGTACCTCATAGTGGTTTTGATTTGCATTTCTCTGATAATGAGTGATGTTGAGCATCTTTTCATGTGTTTGTTAGCCATCTGTATGTCTTCTTTGGAGAAATGTCTATTTAGTTCTTTGGCCCATTTTTTGATTGGGTCATTTATTTTTCTGGAGTTGAGCTGTAGGAGTTGCTTGTATTTTTAAAATGTTGATGATTCTTTTAAAAAATGCTCTTCAGTTTTAATGCCTTCAATTCAGTTCAGTTGCTCAGTCATGTCCGACTCTTTGTGACCCCATGAACCGAAGCACGCCAGGCTTCCCTGTCTATCACCAACTCCTGGAGTTTACCCAAATTTATGTCCGTTGAGTCGGTAATGCCATCTGACCATCTCATCCTATGTCATCCCCTTCTCTGCCTGCCTTCAATCTTTCCCAGCATCAAGGTCTTTTCAAATGAGTCAGCTCTTCGAAGCAGGTGGCCAAAATATTGGAGTTTCAGCTTCAACATCAGTCCTTTCAATGAACACCCACGACTGATTTCCTTTAGAATGGACTGGTTGGATCTCCTTGCAGTCCAAGGGACTCTTAAGAGTCTTCTCCAACACCACAGTTCAAAAGCATCAATTCTTCTGTGCTCAGCTTTCTTTATAGTCCAACTCGTTTTGCTTAAAAATCACTATTATGTTTTCTCTGAATAATAATATATACATTTTCAAAGCATTTAATATAGAAGTGTTCAGTAGGGGACATTTCTGAATGGGAAAAAAATGTATCTAAACATTTTCCACATTAAGTCCAGTTGTCAACTGTCTCACATTTTCATATCCCTCTCTAATTTACAAATAGCAGAATCTTTCCATTTCTTACTACACTGATCTTGATGAGTATATTTGATTTAGTGATATCACATTCTTTAACAACCATTCTTTATTTTAAGTAAAGGCATCATTGCTGCAGGAGGAAACTACTAGGGATCTTTCACTAGGGATTATGTTCTGAGGGAAGCCCTCCAAAAAAGAAGTCCTCTCAAATATACTGAGTACTCTCCTTGTGCCATGCACAGTGTTAACAGATTTCCCTGTGGGAGCTCTTATGGTGCTTTGAGTAAAATAACAACTTTGGGCCTAGATAAAAGTCCCAGTTTTGTTATTTCCTAGCAGTGTGATTTTAGTCAAGTTACATATACCCCTCTGCCTCAGTTTTATCATTTCTAAAAATGAGGATGATAATAGTATCCTCCTTATAGAATTGTTGTGGGAATTACATGAAAGCTCTTTGACAACATCTTACATAATAGAGATGCAATATGCATTAGTGACTGCCATTGTTATCATCATCATCATCATGTCAGTTAAAGATTATTTTCATCTGATTCAACTGAAATTAGTTGGAAGTAGGCTTTTGCATTGAACTGTAACCTGTGTCAGGCTGAAATGCTTTTTGTTTGGTCATCTAGCTATAGTTTCAGGCTCAATTATTAGTCATATAATAGGTGCTTATGTAAACCACCTTCACTTCTGACACCAACTGCAATTTTAGGGATGCTCAAGATCATTTTCATGCTGAATAAGTTACTAAAAGAATTGGCAGAACTCACTGAAAGCTGTTTAGCTTATGGTTGTGGTTTATAATAGCAAAGAAAGTAAAAGTGAAGTTGCTCAGTTGTGTCCGACTCTTTATTATCCCATGGACTGCAGCCTACCAGGCTCCTCTGTCAATGGCATTTTCCAGGCAAGAGTACTGGAGTAGGTTGCCATATCCTTCTCCAGGGGATCTTCCCCACCCAGGGATGGAACCCCGGTCTCCCGCATTGTAAGCAGATGCTTTACCATCTGAGCCACCAGGGAAGTAGGTTATGGATTAAAATCAGCCAAGAGAAGAACATGGGGCAGGGTCCAGGAAGTTCTAAATGTAAAGCTGTCAGTTGTCTTCTTCCACTGTAATAGTGGACAGTGCTAAATAACTCCTCCAGACAATGATGTGTAACTATTTTCATTGAGTGTTGCCAACCAGAAAAACTCACCCATGGCTTTGGTGTCCAGGGTTTTTATTGGGGCCTGTTCATATAGATAACTAGTTGATTGCCTGGAGTCTTCAGCCCATCCAGAATTTGAACTGCTATTATGGTTCAAATAATCCAAAGTCCACCAAAAGTCACTTTGTTCACATAGACTACCCAGTGTTTGTCAAAGCCCCCAAATAAACAAAGGTCTTCTTTATGAAGTACATTTGTGGGCTTAGAGATTACCTCCCTGAAGCCAAGGGCAAAGACCAGATCTTCCTTTGGGGGTAAATTAATACTCTGCTACATAGTGTTGAAAAATAATTTTGAATTCATGGTGTAGACTTTGAATCCAAGTAACAGAAACAGAGATAATCAGATCTTCCCAGGGCTAAACATGGCCTTAAGGCTTTTACCTACCTTGATTTTAAGAGAGATTATACTGGGAATTAGAGCAAGGTGGTGTATCTATTAAAAATTCCTTTTTGTCAGTTGTGTTTACAATGTTGTAATAAATAAGGGACTTTTGTACAACTGAACTGAGATAGAAAAGGTTATCACAACTCAGTAGTTTATTTGTTTGCTTGTGTGTTTTATTTATTTATTTTTTGCTACCTCTGATGTGTGTGTGTGTTTTTTTTTTTAATATTCAGGGAAAATATATTAAACTATAATGAGATGCCTTGCATTTGTTTTTTGGAATAAACATTAAACTGATACATCTAAATATACGAAATAATACAAATCATGCCTGGAGCCCACTCTTTCTTGTCTTCTTAAGAGACAAGAAAAGTGACCAGAGCGAAACTGGAATTATGAACTGTGATTAACTATACCCTAATTTCCCAGCTGAAGGCAAAGAATGATTTGCAAGCCATCCCTGAAACATATATATGACGTTCCAGGAAAGCTAGCTTTTAGGAACTTCTGTTTTTACTGATTTACCCAATTTTCCTCAAAATAGCATCAGAAAGAATAAGTTAGAAAATATAATCCCCAATTTTCTCTATTTCTTTCATGAACCCTCAATACTTATTTTAGGCCACTGTGATGTGTACAAATGTATCTTGGTTAATATATTCTATATTTTGCTAGGCAAACAGAGGGAAGCCAGGAAATATTATTCTGACCTGAGAGACATTGGAAGAATGTAAAATGTGTTCTAGTTCAGTGAATATTTAAATTTTTACCTGCTGCTAATGAGTATATACAGTTGCAAAATTGTGTCAGTTATGATTAATCCGCTATCATTTTTTTTTAAATTTTTTCTTGTTTCCTCCCTAATAACAAAAGGATTGAGGTTAGAATTATAATAGGCTGACAACAGCAAAAACAGCAGTAATAACACTCAGTAACAAGTACAGAGCTTCCATGCCCTAGTAATTTGCTGTGACATTAATATTTTGTTAGGCTGGCATATGCTTGTGACAGATGTATTGCTACCGTGCCCATTATATAGATAAGTCTACAAAGAGAGTAATAGTTGCTTTGACTCAAGTTACATGGTTAATACTGGTACAGCTAGGGTACAAATGCATGGCAGATCTTGTCAATATTACACAATTGTTTCTTTTTCTTTGCCATTTGGTTTTGTGCACTTGCTGTAGAAGGATAACAAGCGTATTTCAGTAAGGGAGTGCTGTATTTTGGACTGCAGTTTCCTAATATTGGTGTTGAGGCAAATGGTATATATTTTAAGCTACTTGTAAGGTTACTATAGACTTGCTTGCAGTTTCTTCAGGTGCAAAGCTAGATGTGTGACCTACAATTGTGTTTGTTTGGCTGAAAGTATCAAGAGTGGGATTCCAGGGCCTCAAGTATGAGGGAGGTGCCTGCAGTGTGAGCTATATAATTTTGTTCTCAACTCCCTTCAATCTATGCCTGCCTCCCCACTGGGCCAATTTATACTGCAGTGTAAAGTAATGAACAGTTACAGTGTCCCTGGGGAAAATCAGCAAGTTTTACTCAGTATTGAATTACAGACAATTGTTATGTATATTTCTCCATTAGTCAGGTTGAGCAGACATAAATGAAATCCACAGATATTTCTCAAATCTCATTAAGACATCACGTTACCCTTATTTCCACCATTTTTTTTTTTTTTACTAGGTGGCTAAGAGATAACCAGATACATTGATTTCAGCTTCACTGTTTTTGTAATACTTTTCCTGGAATCTGGCAGGGGGATTAATAGGATTAAGGTTCTTTTTGAAAGAATTGGCAGCAAAATAAAACTAGGGAGTGGGGAAATAAAGGATGATTAATAATTTAGATAATTATGTCCTAAATAATCAACATGTTTTACAACCCTGCCTAGCAATTTGATTCCAGGAGACCCAGAAATCTTAAAAATTGCATGGTCTGTTGTCCAGCCTTCTCAACCTTCCCCAGCTTCTTCCTCCCTCAGAACAGTTTCCCTCTTCCCTGTGATTGTAAAGTTTCAGAGACCTTAAAATAACATTACTGTTTCTAAAATAAAGTTCAGAACCTCCTGCTTTCCTCATTAGATCATATTCATTTTAATTAAAACTATTGTTTGTAAATAAATAATTTACCTTGTGTTATTTAGAGTAAAATGGAAGGAGAGCATATAACAATCAGAAGGCTTTTCATTGACAGGGTACTGTCTGGCTCATGAAGAATTGGAACCAGATATTAAAAAGTTCTGGAGGGATATGGGAATTATTTACTCCTCTTTCTTTCTCTGCCTCTCTTCATCTTCATCTTCCTCTGCATCCTTGGGACCATGATGTTTCCAGGACCTGCTGCTCTATACACATCTAGTTCATTGATTTGTTCTGAGCATTTCACAGTTTTTACTGTTTTGCTTGCCTTTTTCATCTGCATTTTCGATTATTTCCCTTAGGAACTAGGATCTCTATCCAAATGTAACTCCCTGGGAATGATAGTTTGTTAGGCCAGCTTGGGTCGGCTCATGTGTATACCAATCACAGATATGGCCTTCAGAGGCTGCCTGTAGTGTATGGAACGGCAGAGCAACTACTGATCAGTTGTATATACACTTGCCTCTCAAAGCAGGAATATCTTTGAGGTCAATAATCACATCTTATTTTATTTTGTTTCACTTGAAACCTGACGCAATGCCTTCTGTTGAAGAAGTGACACTTCAATTGAGTGTTTTTAAATGATGATAGTATTTTGAAAGACTGGAGGACATGACCATTGCTCTTAGAAACCATGCAGAGTTAAAGGTTCCCAAACAGACATTTCTCAGTGTTTACCAGCCAGTTGAAGGCAATGGCAACCCACTCCAGTACACTTGCCTGGAAAATCCCATGGACGGAGGAGCCTGGTGGGCTACAGTCCATGGGGTCGCTAAGAGTCGGACACGACTGAGCGACTTCACTTTCACTTTTCACTTTCATGCATTGGAGAAGGAAATGGCAACCCACTCCAGTGTTCTTGCCTGGAGAATCCCAGGGACGTGGGAGCCTGGTGGGCTGCCGTCTATGGGGTCGCACAGAGTTGGACACGACTGAAGTGACTTAGCAGCAGCAGCAGCAGCAGCAGCAGAACATGTGTTGATGAAGTACAGACAGCAGCGGCCAGTGTCACTGACAGCTGATCAAAAAAAAAAAACAAAAAAACTGATGGCATGTAAGTGGGTTCCATAAATGCATAATAAGTGTTCATTAATAGCATGTTCTATCAGCACTGCAAAAAATTATGTGTTTGAAATAATTTTATTGATACCTAAAATATTCTACATGACTCATGTTTTTCATGTTTTTAAAAGTCTGTATTGTCCATTTTTTCTGTTTGGCTAACATTAAATCAAGTTATTTATGTTAAGTAATCATTTGTTTTTAAAAGGTAAGTAAAAATTTGCCTTAGGTATCACAAAATGTTATTTTTATTAAGTTTATCACTCGATACTGTGATACATTAAGGATTTCCCAGGTGGCTCAGTGGTAAGGAATCTACTTGCCAATGCAGGAGACACAGGCAATGTGGGTTTGATCCCTGAGCCAGGAAGATCCCCTGCAGTAGGAAATGGCAGCCCACTCTAGTATTCTTGTATGGAAAATTCAATGGACAGAGAAGTGTGGCAGGTTCCAGTCCATGGGGTCGCAAAGAGTTGAACAGCTGAGCGACTGAGCACATGTGCACTCTGATACTTTCATGTTGTGTGTTTTACTTATTCAGGGAACTGTTAGACAGGCTTTCTGGGTTTGGAAATGTTTTTGTGTCATGATAGTTCATGGTGCTCATTTTGTTGTATGCAGTCTCATTTGATTCATATAGCAGTTTAAAATTTTAATGATGAGTGAATTTATGTTCAGAGATGTTAGATGGCTTTGACAAGATTGTACAGGTACTAGGTAATAGTATTAGTCTTTTGTATAACCTTAACTAAATAGAAAAATCTATTAATTTGTTGTCCAGTAATTCCGGGTAGAAAATTGAGTCAGTTATTGAAAACTTACGTTGTGATTGTGTAACTAAATGTGACATTCACATTTTCAATAGATGGTATTTTGAAATAAATGAGAATTTTACATAAGACAAATAAATAAATAAATATCTATTTAAAGGTATAGCCAAATAAAAGTATCAGATTTATATTCATAATAAATTCTCTGGAAACAGTGAAGATAATAATTAAAAATGCCAAGATTGCAACATTAATGGAAAAATAACACTGTGATAAAGAGTGGATTAACTAGGAAATATGGGCAATAAAAATTCCCTTTTTTTATGGTTTATTAAATAGAACAGAGTTTGTAGCTCAGTTACTCAAACCTCTGGAAATAATTTATTCACCCTTTAGGTATGTTACCATCAATGCCTACCTTCCTTGCCAAAACAAATATGTATGAAAAACCTGTATCACTTTTACTACATGGTTTGTATCTTTAAAAAGGTTTAGTTTTGTATGGTAGCTAAGAAAAAATGAACATGGAAATATATTCTTAATCCAGAAATAAATTGAATGTGTAAATCATAAAAATAATA
Organism: Bos taurus; assembly: GCF_002263795.3. Classification (NCBI taxonomy): domain Eukaryota; kingdom Metazoa; phylum Chordata; class Mammalia; order Artiodactyla; family Bovidae; genus Bos; species Bos taurus. The sequence goes on from NC_037335.1 coordinate 34,314,298, forward strand.
CATCTAAATAAGTACAGTTTAACAGCTACCTAAATTCTCAATTCCAGAGAATTCTGTAAAATCAGAAGTTCATCAACTACTTAGTGAGATGAAGCATTAGTAGGGAGGACTGCTGAAAGCAACAATATTGATTAGACTTTCTCTATAAATCTAATCTTTGTTGGTGCCTAAAAACACAGAAATAAACAAAAGGAACTTAGGAAACTGACTTAACCATTTCTATTTCTCTTTTGCATTTTCTTTGACATCCAAGAGAAACAAATATAATGAATACAAGCCAGAAGCCAGGAGGAAATGGGTCTAATTTGCTTACTTCATTATAACATAGTTCATAAGAAATATATGCACACACACTCCTTATGTTCTCTGTGGTTCTGGCTAAAAAAAAAATGGTATTTCTCCTTCTTTAACACACATTTTACTAGTGATCATATCCATTCTCTGTAATGCTTCCTCATGGGGATTTTGTATCAAAGATTTCCAAATTTAAATGTTTTATAATTAGTATATTAAGCATAAAAATATAAAAATAGATTTAGAAGGCTAAGGGGTGAGAGCGTTGATACAGCTATGTGACTTATAGTGGAAATCCCAAGCCCCTAAAGCCCCCAAACTGCTTGCTCTGCTACTTCGAAAACTCAGAATCCAGCAGACCTCACTATAAAGGATCACTGTACTATACACCCTTCCCGACTCAGGGATCAAACCCCAGTTGCCTGTCTCCTGCATTGGCAGGTGTGTTCTTTACCAATTGCACAACCTAGGAAGCCCGTATTATATACCAGCTCCTCCCTAATTGTTAAAGGCCTCAGGAAACTGCCCCGTTTTTCCTAATCTAGGAAATGTCCATACTTCCAAACAAACATGCTCTCTCAAATGATCAGGATTTGCCCTTCATCTGAATGGATGCCTTTCTAATCCCTGAGTGAACTTTTAACTCATTCAGGAAGCTTCAAATTAGGTGTCATGCCCTGAATGAATTCAGAGTGCCCTTCATTGGATTGGCATAAAATACTTTCTGTAACTCCAGGAGGCCATTCTCATCCTGTTTTATCTTTTGTATCTATCTTCACTCACTGTGTAATTTGAAGGAAAAATTTTGTCTTATTCATCCTTATATTCACTGCCTCTTGGAAAGGGCAGAGATGATAAGATCTAAATAAATGTTCATTCAATGAAATAATGAATAAAAGCATGACTGTGTGGGAGAGGGAGAGGGTGGGGAGATTTGGGAGAATGGCATTGAAACATGTATAATATCATGTATGAAACGAGTCGCCAGTCCAGGTTCGATGCACAGTACTGGATGCTTGGGGTTGGTGCACTGGGACGACCCAGAGGGAGGGTATGGGGAGGGAGGAGGGAGGAGGGTTCAGGATGGGGAACGTAGGTATACCTGTGGCGGATTCATTTCGGTATTTGGCAAAACTAATACAATATTGTAAAGTTTAAAAATAAAATATAATTAAAAAAAAAAAAAGCATGACTGGTGTACATCTCAAACAGTAGAGATTTTACTGCTCAAGTTGGCCTGTTTCAGAGTAGGGTTACAGTAATGGAGAGTTGTTATCTATTGAGGTGTTGTGAAATGGCCAATATTTAATCATTTGACTTTTAGAAACAACTATTTTATATGGTTTAACCTAATACCACTTAATCATAGAATCCCCCTGCTCCTTTGGTGGCTAGTACCCAATCACATCCTGTGGATATAGACTTTATTCATGGTTAAGTCTATACTATGTGTTAGAAAATGTTCTAAGCTTTGAGAGTACAGAGCTTATTTTGGCTGTGAATGAACAATTGTATTTCCAAACCTTGTGAAATCTGATTTTAGAAGAGGAGACAGATGATAAGCAGATGTTCAAATAAACAATTTAAATCCAGAAGTGAAAAAATGCTATGAAGAAGAAGAAAAAGTTTGTGTGTGGGGGTGGGGGGTGGGTGGCAGTGGGTATAGCAGAAATAAGAAAAAGCAAAGAGAATAGTGTTTAAGGATGGCTTCCCCAATAGGTGATGATCTGAACAGAAACATGAATGAAATATGAGGGTGAGCCTGTGATGACCTGGAGAAAAAAACATTCTTTTTAAAGGATGCAGGAAGTACAAAAATCCCAAAATAGCATGTGTGGCAGTGAAATATGTCTGAGAAATAGTCATGTGAGATTATGGTAAAGGCTTTGGATACTGGCCCGAGAGGGTGATGGGAAGTCATTAGAGTTGGTGCGTAGGAAAGTTACATGGCCTGATTTACACTGGACAAGGTCACTCTGGCTGCTCAGTAGTGGCAGAACTTTAGGGGTTAGAAAAATCCTATAAAAACAGAAATCCAGGTAGTTAACAACATTGATTTGGATAAGGGTTGTAAAATGAACTTGGATAAGGGCTATAAAATGAAATGCTTGAGAAATTGTTAGATTCAGGGTATATTTTAAAGAACTTGCTTACAGGGATTTACTATGGACTGTACAGGAGTTCATAGCAGTGCTAGCTGGGAAAGAAAGAAGCAGTCCATGAGAGATGGAAATGGTCCTGGTACTGTTGCCTATGCCTGGGTAATGCTTGGAGTTTCCTGACATTTAAGGTTAGACAATGATGTCTTCCTGCTGAACATAAACAATGTAACAGAAGACCCACACTCTGTCATTCTAGGATTATGATGTATCAAGACATGCAAGAACATTCTGTATTAAGCAACACATGCAGATAAATGCATAAATATTGTCTAAACCATGAAAATGACCCCAAAATGTCCCCCAATCCTGCTCTCTTGTCACTTTGACACAGTTTTAGCCTTTCTTTGTAACTTCAGACTTCAGATAAGAATGTTTTTAAGCTAATGGTAGAATTACCCCTGCTTTCTGACTACATCCAACCTAGAGTCATTCTAGGATTATGATGTATCAAGACATGCAAGAACATTCTGTATTAAGCAACACATGCAGATAAATGCATAAATATTGTCTAAACCATGAAAATGACCCCAAAATGTCCCCCAATCCTGCTCTCTTGTCACTTTGACACAGTTTTAGCCTTTCTTTGTAACTTCAGACTTCAGATAAGAATGTTTTTAAGCTAATGGTAGAATTACCCCTGCTTTCTGACTACATCCAACCTAGAGAAAAGGTTACTTTCTTTAACCTTTCTCCAAATAATGTAGCAAAAACCCCAGCACTAAGTCTTTTCTAACAGTCTCTTGTGAGATACCCCATAGTTTGCCATGGTGAACATTCTCCATCCTTGCAGAGGCAATGAACCAAACATTGTTCAACTGTAGTATGACTAGTGGCTTTTGGCTGGAGGCATGGACATATACTATGCCAATATTTCTATAAAGGCTTTGAAAATTTGGTTGTCTGTTTTTAAGACTGAAAAGCTATAGCAAGATCCATGCTAAATCCCCTAGCAAATTATTTAATTTTAGGGTTATGTCTAGAGCCTGTCAGAGAAGGCAATGGCACCCCACTCCAGTACTCTTGCCTGGAAAATCCCATGGACGGAGGGGCCTGGTGGGCTGCAGTCCATGGGGTCGAGAAGAGTCGGGCATGACTGAGTGACTTCACTTTCACTTTTCACTTTCATGAATTGGAGAAGGAAATGGCAAGCCACTCCAGTGTTCTTGCCTGGAGAATCCCAGGGATGGGGGAGCCTGGTGTGCTGCCATCTATGGGGTCCCACAGAGTCTCACATGACTGAAGCGACTTAGCAGCAGTAGCAGCAGCAGCAGCAGAGCCTGCAGACATGTCATGTAAATCAATCCGATTAAAGGAAGCCTGAGGAATAAGTCTACTCCAAGAAATTTGCTGTATTCCTGTGAGTGTTTTGTCCCAGGAGCTCCTCTCTTGCACTTACTTCCCTACCTGAATAGAAAGTTATTTTTTTCATTTCCGAGATGATGGTCAAAAATAAATGCTATTCAATTATTATTCCTCCAAGGAATTCCCTTAAGCTTTATGGTCAAACACTCAATTCTCTTGAGATTACCTTGGGTTTCACACACAGTGTTTGTAGTCTCTAGAAGATGCCTACTGTTTTGGCAAATTCTTAGGCAGAAATAAGCCTCCTTTTAACAGTTTTCTATGAAGGGTGTCCTTTAACTGCTTTACCCACCCAGGTAACCCATTTTCCAAGGTCATTCCAGAGAGTAAGAGATGAGGCTGCTCTCGTCTATCTGGGTATAACCTGATTTCAAGTATATCAGGATGTGGTACATTGATTATAATGAAGTGGAGACAATGTAGTGAAAGTCAAGGGATAAGAACATGTTCTATGATTTGGGTGTAAGTCTTCTAATCATTATAAATGATTTCCTTATCTATAAAGTAGAAATAAATGAGGGGCAGATCATATGAAATTTTATATATATATATATATATATATATAATTATGCTGTATTTAAGCTATACTATATAGAAGTATTCCTTACAGGTAGAAACTGTGTTTATTTTCCATTGCTCCTAATGGTTAATTTATCCAAAATTTAAATGGAATTGTGAGCCACATAAAAGATTATCTAAAGGGAAATGAAAAGATAATTAACTCAAGCTCATTAAATATTAGCAGTGCAATGACTGCAAAATTTACATTAGATCAGAATAGCCCTTGTTAGCAATGGTAGCTCCGCCTGTTTTCTTTTTTCAGAAAGGTGCCCTCAAAGTCAAATGAGACTAGGCAAAAAAAGGTTATGAAATAGATGACTGTCATAATTTAAAGTTAGATGGGAAAACTGAAAAACTAACATAAGCATGTGATTCTGCAAGGTATTCTGTGGTGTATTGATTATAATGACGTGGAATAGAGATTGTGTAAGTGGAAAAAGTCAAGTTTGCAATCAAAAGATATTCTAAGGATATATGCTATGATTTTAGGTGTAAGTCTTTAACCATCTCAATGTTGACTACTTATCTGTACTACTCAGATAAGCAAATACAGTCAGAATATATTAAATAGCATATGTGAAACATTTTGCCCATTATAAAACATAATGTGATTGTAGAATAGTTCTTGACTGTGTGATAAAGGGAGCAGCTAAGGGTGATACGAAATTGTTCTTTGTAGATTTGGCCAGTGCAAATGTTTAACTTGAATAGATTTCAGTGGAACTAGATGTTTTTAAAAAAAATAGTTTGTAATGTTATTTATTTATTTTTTTGTAATGTTATATTCGGAGAAGGCAATGGCATCCCACTCCAGTACTCTTGCCTGGAAAATCCCATGGACAGAGGAGCCTGGAAGACTGCAGTCCATGGGATCGTTGAGGGTTGGACACGACTGAGCGACTTCACTTTCACTTTTCACTTTCATGCATTGGAGAAGGAAATGGCAACCCACTCCAGTGTTCTTGCCTGGAGAATCCCAGGGACGGGGGAGCCTGGTGGGCTGCCGTCTATGGGGTCGCACAGAGTTGGACACGACTGAAGTGACTTAGCAATAGCAATGTTATATTAAAATAGAACTCTAAATCATTTGATTTCCAAAATGTCAGATCAATTTCTAGGGAGTAATCAACACATTGGGAGAATCTAACTGTGTCAATAATATTTAAATGAGTCACTGTTATTTGTAAACCTTTAATTGTGATAATTAGTACAAAATAATATCTGAAAAGCATCATTGTATGGTTATCACTCTGTTTAATAGGGTTGTAAGCTCTATGTACACATAACAGCTGCTGGAGCAAGCCTTCAATTAATTTTACATAACAGGAGTAATTTTACACAATTACTTAAGAATCTTTGGATATATTCCATTTCTAAGACATAAACATATGGGCCAAAATCACAGTAAATGATTACTCCAATGAAATCTTTTATAATAATAGTTATAGTTAATATTGTCCAGATTAAATATTTCAACTTCTGTACAGTCTCACTTGATGGTAAAAGTTATTTTTTATAGATATTTATTAAAAGTTATTATTAGAGCAAGCATACATTGAGTGCTTACCAAATTCTAGGCTCTCTGCTAGCCATTTCAAATACATTATCTCCTTTACTCATCAGATTTCCTAAATAATAAGCTCCAAAGTTATTTAGCCTGTTAGAGGGAAACAAATTTAAGGATGTTAAGTAACCTGGCCAAGGTCACAGTGTCCAAAAAGGACAGTAGGCAAGATTCTAACCCAGGCTGGCTGGTGTCTAAAGCCAATTCTCTTAACCACAAAGCCTCCAGTTTCTGTTTGTCATTATTTAAGATGCAACTTAAATAATGTTGTTGGAGATAGATAATGGTGTTGGAGAAGACTGTTGAGAGTCCCTTGGACTGCAAGGAGATCCAGCCAGTCCATTCTAAAGGAGATCAGTCCTGGGTGTTCATTGGAAGGACTGATGCTAAAGCTGAAACTCCAATACTTTGGCCACCTCATGCGAAGAGTTGACTCATTGGAAAACACTCTGGTGCTGAGAGGGATTGGGGCAGGAGGAGAAGGGGATGACAGAGAATGAGATGGCTGGATGGCATCACCGACTCGATGGACATGAGTCTGAGTGAACTCCAGGAGTTGGTGATGGACAGGGATGCCTGGCGTGCTGCAATTCACGGGGTCTCAAAGAGTCGGACACAACTGAGAGACTGAACTGAACTGAAGATGCGACTTGTCAGAACTAAATTCAACACAAGAGTTTTTTCTAACTATAGTTAGAAATTACTTCAAAATGTATGTGTTTATTAGCAGTGGCAATTAGTAACATCATTTAGGCACCATCAGCTAGTTTCTGCTAATTATCCATTTAGACATTCATTCCACAAGTATTCTTTAAGCACTTTCTATAGTCAAGCCTTTGTACTTGAGTTGACATATTTAATCATTCTTCTTGCCAAGAAATGCAGACATATATTCTCTAGTCAGGAAGCTTGTGTTTGTCTAATCATTTTATCTCAGGATGTACTTCCTTCCCATTTGGGAAGAGCATAATTATAGCTGAGTCCAGAGTCTATATACAGCTAGCATCTATGAGTCTTTTAATCTTGTTTCTTTCTGTTCTCTTCCTTTTATCTTACCTTACAAGTACTTGTGTTAGAAAATATATCACATTGGTTGTCATTTCTGTTTGTTTTCCCAATTGCTTATTAATCCATGAACTCCCTGAGGAAAGATATGATGTCTTATATTTATATTTTCAGCATCTAGATTATAATATGTGCTTAGTGAATTGTGTTGCCTGAAAGTGCAAATGAATGAATGAACTCTTCAGTGTAGTCCTGAGAATTTAGAATTGATTCTCAAGAGAATCTAGAATGAAGACAATCCTTTTATTACTATATTCATCAGACATTAGTAACAACTAGCTTGCATGGAAATGACAAAAAATGATCTCAAATGAGAAGATGTCAGGCAAAAAATGAGTCCTTTTGAGGCTTCTACCTGTCATTTGCCAAGACTCATAGTGAATTGTACTATAACACAAAATATGGTCAAAGTAGTAGGTTTCACTGGAGAAATTTACTGCCGAGAGATCAGCAAAAGAAGAAGGCTTGGTTTTTTGGATCTTTGGTATCATTCCCCAGAGAGCTGAGATGAGGTGAAGTTCCTCCTTGGAACACCTATTCTTACTATGTGCCCAGCTGGCCCTAGTGAACATCACATTGAAAAGTTACTGAGAATAAGGGAATCCTCACCTTCAGGTCTGACTGAATCCTCGTATGCATTTTTCCCCAATAAAGCATACTCCTTAAACCACATTTAGCCATAGTGCCTAACTGGGTAAACTGTATACACACCATATAAAGATATAAGAAAAAAATAAATTTAAGGCTCATGCCACTGAGAAGACCATAGGCATTGTTGGAAATTTTATACAAAGAGTTAGAATACTGTTTCCTATTGGTGTAATAAATTATCATCCATACAGTGGTAATTTTATTATCTCACGTTTCTGGAGTCAAAAGTCAGAAATGAGTCTCACTGGACAGGGTTTCATTCTTTCTAGGCTCTTGGGACAACTTTTTTATTTTTTGCTTTTTCCAGTTTCTAGAGGCCATCACATTCCTTAGATTGTGGCTCCTTTACATCTTCAAAACCAGCAATGGCTGATGGAGTCTTTTCCGGCATTGTATCACTCTGGCACAAACTCTCCTGCATTCCTCTTCTAACTTTTAAGAACCTTCTAATTGTGTTGCGCCTGTAAGGATAATTTCCATGTCTTAAGGTCAGCTTTGATTCCACTTTGATCCCCTCTACAGGTAGCATAAGGTAGCCACAGATTCCAGGGATTTCAACATTGAGATCTTTGGGGATCCATTTTTCTGCCTGAAGCTGAGGTATCTGTCTCCTCTCTTCTTCTCGTGGCTCTCTTTTCGTGGTTTAGGTCTTTATTGTTAAGTGCTGAAAGGCAGCAAGATAGCTACCATGAGCTTCTAGGCTGTTGCCTCCTAGGTTCAGGTTCAGTCAGACAAAGAAACATTCTCTTCCTTGCAGTAGTGTGACTTTGGTTCCTGCCTATGAGTTTCTGAGTTGCTTCATGTGTACAGGATTATGGGCAGCAAAAGAAAATGCTTTTTGTCCCCAGATTTAATTACCCCTTCACCCTTGTATGGTGTAGTTTTATGATGAGTGGAGAAACAGACATAGGAAAAAAGAATTATTCCCAGGACACCAGTTAAAAAATAAAGAAATCAGAAGACCAAAATATACACTCTATAGAAATGTGAGGGGGGGAAACCCCATTTTCTACAAGAATATATCTGTTGGAGACATCTAAATAATATATTTTTACATGGCTATGTTTGTGTACGTCACACCCAGGATAACTCAGAAATATAGACTCACTGTAAAACTTGGATCTTAGCTTGTCTCTGTTGTTTTATCATATACAGTATTTTAAATTCTGCAGAATGAAAACATCTTGCTAAATGATTGTCATACTTTTTTTTTAATTAAAACATATAGTTCAAAATTTAGGTCAATTTACTTTAATCTCTTTCAAAGAAAAATTAAAAAGGGCCCAATAATAGTGTTATGCTAACTAGATAGATAATTATATTAAAAAATACTATTTTAAGGAGATGGAATATGTGATCTCCCTACCAGTTTTTTTCTGTGTAAAAACTTAATTTTCCATTTTAATCATAAGGTTTAGTGTTCTAAACTTTAAAGAAAATACACTAATGTTAACACCGTTGTCCATTTCTCAATTCTCTACGACAGAATCGGATTCCTCTTATAAACAGTCCTTTTATAAATACTTGTGTATCAAGCACTAACATAAACATATCTCATATAGTTGCCATTTTCTCTTATAATGAACCATAAGTATTATCTGTATTTTACAAATGAATGAACTGAAGCTCAGAGAAGTTAATTTGCTTAGCTGCACATAGCATTTAAATGGAAGACAGTTCAGTTCAGTTCAGTTCCGTCGCTCAGTCATGCCCCACTCTTTGTGACCCCATGGACTGCAGCAAACCAGGACTTCCTGTCCATCACCAACTACCAGAGTTTACTCAAACTCATGTCCATCAAGTTGGTCATGCCATCCAACCATCTCAGCCTCCCTCTGTCATCCCCTTCTCCTCCTACCTTCAATCTTTCTCAGCATCAGAGTCTTTTCCAATGAGTCAGTTCTTCGCATTAGGTGGCCAAAGTTTTGGAGTTTCAGCTTCAACATTAGTCCTTCCAATGAATATTCAGGACTGATTTCCTTTTGGATAGACTAATTGGATCTCCTTGCAGTCCAAGGGACTCTCAAGAGTCTTCTCTGACACCACAATTCAAAAGCATCAATTCTTTGGCACTCAGCTTTCTTTATAGTCCAACTCTCACATCCATACCTGACTATTGGAAAAACCATAGCTTTAACTAGACATACCTTTGTTAGCAAAGTAATGTCTCTGCAAATGGAAGCCACGTCTCTTACAAAACCAAATAAACAGCAACAAAAACACCCTCCATACTTTGCTATGCAGCTGCTGCTGCTACTAAATCACTTCAGTCGTGTCTGACTCTGTGCGACCCCATGGACTGCAGCCCACCAGGCTCCCCCATCCCTGGGATTCTCCAGGCAAGAACACTGGAGTGGGTTGCCATTTCCTTCTCCAATGCATGAAAGTGAAAAGTGAAAGTGAAGTTGCTCAGTCATGTCCAACTCTTAGCGACCCCATGGACTGCAGCCCACCAGGCTCCTCCGTCCATGGGATTTTCCAGGCAAGATTGCTGGAGTGGGGTGCCATATACCTTGCTGTAATGATATCTTTTTTATTTTAGGAAAACAGGATAGATTGAATGCAAGCTTAGAACTTGTATTCCTCTAACAGTCCCTGAAATGTTTCCTCTTTTTTCTTGGTCCCTTTTATGACCAACCTAGATAGCATATTGAAAAGCAGAGACATTACTTTGCCAACAAAGGTTCGTCTAGTCAAGGCTATGGTTTTTCCAGTGGTCATGTATGGATGTGAGAGTTGGACTGTGAAGAAGGCTGAGCGCCGAAGAATTGATGCTTTTGAACTGTGGTGTTGGAGAAGACTCTTGAGAGTCCCATGAACTGCAAGGAGATCCAACCAGTCCATTCTGAAGGAGATCAGCCCTGGGATTTCTTTGGAAGGAATGATGCTAAAGCTGAAACTCCAGTACTTTGGCCACCTCATGCGAAGAGTTGACTCATTGGAAAAGACTCTGATGCTGGGAGGGATTGGGGGCAGGAGGAGAAGGGGACGACAGAGGATGAGGTGGATGGATGGCATCACTGACTCGATGGACGTGAGTCTGGGTGAACTCCGGGAGTTGGTGATGGACAGGGAGGCCTGGCATGCTGCGATTCGTGGGGTCGCAAAAAGTCGGACACACCTGAGTGACTGAACTGAACTGAACTGAGCACATATTAACCGAGTAAATGAATGAGACATATTATGTTGTCATCATTCACAAGTTTAAGCATCTCTCTATGAAGAACACATGCTAAAAGCTACAGAAGGACATAAGTATTAACTGGATCCTAATTCTTCTTAAGGAATTTAAAATTTAGTGGAAAAGAAAAGATATATACACAGAAACAAAAACATATATTACAAGAATGTAACAGTATTATACTTTCACAGTAAAAAACACAAAGAATGTTTTTTAAAAAAGAGAGTTAACTCACTTTTGGCTAGAACAATGCCCATTTTGGGCAAAATGGTATTTGTCCTTTATTTTGAAGGACACCTGCTATTTCAATGTATAGAAGGAACTGTGTGCAAGGTTGAAAATCAGGGCATGACATTGTAACTGGTGAGCAATAAAGGTGAAGGAAGGAGACACAGTATTGTGAACTGTTTACCTTATAAACAAGGAGTGGAAAAGCCAAGAAAGTGGATCTTTGGGGCAAGATTGATGTTAAAAACCTGAATTTTGGGAGATATAGATTATAGTGTAAATTATGATTTAGGAAACACAAACAGAAATTTAACACTTCAATAAAATAATTTTATCCTTTAGAAATTTTTAAGATTTACCTCTTTAAAGAGAAGTAGTCCTTTTTCGGACAGATTTAGAGACCATTTGGCCTTTTATTCCTTCATTAATTTGTATCATATATGTTTACAGGGGTTTTGCTTTTAAATCTTTGATAAATTCTCTTACTTATCAATACTATTATTTTGCTAATTTCTCTAACTTTGGTTCTTAATTCTCATTTTTATTGAGCAAACTGTGTGATTCTGTATTCTGTTGACTAGAATTAGAGCAATTTTTACCACCCTTTAAATTTTATAAGGATGCAAAATTCTTAATATCTTCTTTAAAATTATACTTTGTCATCTCTTTGAAAGATTTGATTTTGTTCAAAATATGCATTCTTGATACCATTAGCATTTTGTTCTTATCTGTATCTTTTTAGCATATAGAATGAGAATGGTGTAAGAAATTATGGGAAATAACCTGGTTTAGAATAATAAGAATGATTTCCACCCTCTGTAATAAAGACTTTGAAATGATATTTTAAACCTTCTTAGTAGGCTTAATATTCTTAAGGGAGATTAGAGTCTCCCTTTTGCTTATACTATACTTATAATTTATTGTTGTTCCCATTTCCAAAATGATAACAGAAGATTTAAACCCTTCTTGTACAATTCTCTCTGTTATCCTAGCTTCTGATTAGAGCCAGGCAAGTGAATGCCTATGTATCTTTCAAAGTCTATAGGAAGATTGTGTTCCCAAATCTTATTACTGAAGCTTTTGTCTTATCATTTGCATTGAATTGTGATTCAGAAATAATGCAGGTAGAAAATATTCAGTACTACGTCTTTGTTAATACTGTGCTTTGATCATCTGATAAAATGCTATCCATTTTCAACATGAATTAAAAAAAAAAAGAAAAATGAGTTAAATGATAATAGCTGAAGATGTAAACTGACCTGTACCAGAAGGTTCATAGGTTCTATCATTGTAAAATAACTAAATATTAATCTAGGCTTAGTGAATATGTTCACAGTATATTTACATGCTCCCCCTTTGTATGAGTTATTAAAAAACAAGCAATGACTTGAGTGTCAGCGGCCTGTGAATTCAAAAGTGATCATATTAATAGTAGTAATTCAAATATTGCTGTCATTTGCTGTCTCCAACATATTCACAATATCAGCATCCTTGGAAGAACTGGACAGAAGTTTCCTCTCTCCACTCCATACCACACCTGCATGTTGCTGCTGCTGCTAAGTCGCTTCAGTCGTGTCCGACTCTGTGCAACCCCATGGACTGCAGCCCACCAGGCTTCTCTGTCCATGGGATTCTCCATGCAAGAACACTGGAGTGGGCTGCCATTTCCTTCTCCAATGCATGAAAGTGGAAAGTGAAAGTGAAGTCGCTCAGTCGTGTCCAACTCTTAGCAACCTCACGGACTGCAGCCCACCAGGCTCCTCCATCCATGGGATTCTCCAGGCAACAGTATTAGAGTGGGATGCCATTGCCTTCTCCAACTACACCTGCATATCAGGAGTCAAAGTCATATCCTCTCTAAGGCTTCTATTAAAAAAAGAAGAAAAGCCCCATCATAAGTGCTTGGCATTTTGTGCAAGGACCATCATTCTTGACAAATACCATTCTGTTTTTTAATGAATGCTAATTGATGGGTAGATATAGGCATCTTAGGGTTTCCACCCTACCAACATTCTTGGACATGATTGTTTCAATTAGAGATCTCCCCTCCTCTTATATAAACTGGTATGCTGGTTAAGAAATTTCTTTTAAGGAGATTAAGTACTTAATATTTGTCTCATGGAAACTAGCCATGGGTATATGATGGTGAATAAATCATAATCTCTGTCTTAGCCTGCCTAACTGCATGAAAGCAGAAATGCTCATTCAGATTGTTGGTCAAGAATTCTTCATAGATCAAGTGATATTCCAGTTGTGGAAACAAAAATGGGAATGGCTAGTTAGTCCTTCTGGAATCTAGAAGTTCCAGGCAGACAATTGCAGTGCTTCTGCACTGGAATAAGAAGTAAAGTACAGAAAGTGAAAATAAAGTCGCTCAGTCGTGTCTAACTCTTTGTGACCCAGTGGACTGTAGATCACCAGGCTCCTCCGTCTGTGGGATTCTCTGGGCAAGAGTACTGGAGTGGGTTGCCATTAATTGGAGATGGAGAAGGAAAGCATAGAACATTAAGATAAATAGGAATAACTCAATGTGACTAGGTTGATGTGTGCATCGTTTTTAGTTTATAAGCAAGCACACAGCTAAGAGCTTGGGAGAGAAGGGCTCTGAATGTCTTCTTAGCAAGATTTATGAAAATTTCTGTGGAGTCACTGGAATTAAATGACAGGTCAGAGAGGTATTAGAAAGATCAGTCTGGCATCACTGTTGAAAATTTAAGCAGCCCCAACTGAGACTTGGAGACCAAATAGATATCAGTTTTGGAAATGACAGTGACAGTGGCCATGGTGTAGGGAGATTAGTGACTGACTGGTTTTGAAGGACAGAACGAGGACGGGGAGAAGAAATTCTTAGGTTTCTTTCTCATATTTGTGAATGAGAAAGATGGTGGCATTGTTCCCTGAGATAAGAAATATAGAAGATATAATTTTATATAAATTAAATATATCACAGTCATCTTTGGATTTATATCTTATTTTTATCATTATCTAGATGGGGAAACCTGGAAGCAACAGAGATTTATTGTTATTCCCCTATAACTACACTGGCAATCTAGCTGCTGTAATAAATCTTTTCTTTGAGGCCTAAAACCTTTAGTTTTTTCCTCTTCATCATTGATAAAAATATGTAAAAATCAAATAGAGCCAACAAATCTGTAAGAGACCACTTTGTATGTTATAAATGGTATCTTAGTTTGCTAAAAGAGTTAATGCTCTTACAAAATGGAGACAAGAATAAAGTGGTCTGTCTAGTGCTAATGTGTGCTGATCTTTTGTAGCAGATAATAGATTAGATTAACAGCTGAAAATAAATATTCCCTCTAAAACTTTAGAATCACAAGGAAATGATATTCTGGATCATGCTGTAATGCCCATGACTCTGTGCTTTAACTCTCTGAAAATCTGTTTGGCACATTTTATTATAATCAAAGCATGATATGGTTACAAGCCAGTTGGCTGCTGCCAAGTGCTCTGTTGAAGACTTCTAAAATATAGAAATGATGAAACAGCTTACAGAGGTAATTTTGTGGCTAAATGGATCCCTGCTATTGCAGAAAAACCTTTGTATGTTTCCTAGGCAACTAAAATACTTAAGAATTGGAGGCAGTTTAAGTAGAAAATGCTTTACAACTAAAGGGGAAAATGTTTTATTTTTTTGTTTTTGTTTTGTTTTGTTTTTTGGTTAAAGGTGATAGGTAGTCATATCAAAAAAAACACTGAGTGGTTAATTGTTCATTGTAAGCAGTTGAGAATATTAAAAGAAGTATTACAGGGTAAGGGTGAATGTGTTTTATTTTTGTATTTTAATTCTTTTTATTTAGTTGATTTAATGTTTTGCATTTCATAATTATCAAGCTGAACTTTCTACTAATCTTTTTCTATTTTAAGCAGCTTGTGAATTTAAGAAAAAAATCTCTACCATATGTCAATTCTCTTTGGAGTAACTAAGTGTGAAATCTACCTGTGAAAAACTATTTCCAATGTGTGAAGTGCATCTTTCAGACTGATAAAGATGATAAAACTATTCTGATCATAGCATAATGGACCAGCCACAACTGAATTCAAATATAGGGCTTCCCAGATGACACAGTGGTAAAGAATCCACCTGCCAATGCAGGATACACAAATGACATAGATTCAATACCTGGGTGGGGAAGATCCCCTGGTAAAGGAATGGCAACCCACTCCAGTATTCTTGCCTGGAAAATTCCATGGGTGGAAGAGCCTGGTGGGCTACAGTCCATGATGTCTCAAAAGAGTCGGACACGACTGAGCGACTGAGCGCGCGCGCGCGCACACACACACACACACACACACACACACACACACACACACACACATATACTTAGCACAGAATATCTAGAAATCAAAGTAGGAAAAGAATGGAAGGTTATTAGAATGTTTAAGCTGGGATGATGAGGCCTAGAAATAATTTTACACTGTTTGTGTTCATATATCAATTTACAAACTGGTTCCTATGAGAAATTACTAGTGTATTGTGTCCATTTAACTTAAGAACATTTTAGTAATTTCTCAGTATCATAAAAAAATCCCAAGTTGGACTAAATACTACTTCCTTTTTTAATAAAGGCCATGAGACTTATCATGATGGCACTTTTTTTCTTTCAGTCAGTTGACAGTGGAGGCATATTGCAGTGGTTAGTAAAAGGTATTTTTCTCAAGGTGCTTAGTTTTCAGGGGTCAGCTAAATCCTTCTTATGTGAAGGAGCTGAAAATACTGTTCTTAAAATTCAAGG
This sequence comes from Bos taurus, assembly GCF_002263795.3. Lineage (NCBI taxonomy): Eukaryota > Metazoa > Chordata > Mammalia > Artiodactyla > Bovidae > Bos > Bos taurus. The sequence goes on from NC_037335.1 coordinate 34,330,120, forward strand.
GAATGCAACATATTTGAAACCATGTTCCAAATCATCTTGCTTTCATCTTTTGTTCTTTGGTATTTATATTGACCCAGAACCCAGTGTGGATATTTTGCTCTCATGGATCATTAATTCAGAGTGTCCATAAAGTCTCAAGTTTGCTCAGTGAAGCTTTCTAGGAAAGATAATGCTTTCCTGATTGATACCATGCTTTAAAAAAATGCAACATCTCTATGTATTTCTTTCTGGCTCTCATTAAAAATTAATTAGAAATCAAAAGGTCAAAACAGCTTCACCAAAAAAATGGAAGAACAAAAGAATAGACTCAGATTTTCTACCAAAAGATTTCGCACATGTAAGTAAATAGAAGAAATCTGATTAAAAATGAATCAGACATTAAATATATTGTCCATATGCGGTAAGTTACTTTAGTTGTGTCTGACTCTTTGTGACATGGATTCCCCAGACAAGAACTGGAGTGAGTTGCCATGCCCTCCTCTATATTGGCCATAACAACACACATATATCTGGAAATTTCTAGATTAATTGGTGAGAAATTTGTTACATACTTCAAACTACATTACAGTCTTCTAAGTCCTGTTAGTAAACAAGCTGGAAAGATGGAAAAGTTTGAATGAACAACTCTTCAAGTAATGAAGGAAAACCAATTTATGTTGTTTTAGCAAATACCCTAATTAGATTCAGTTATGCTTTTAGCACAACACAATTGATTAGACACAAACATATCCTTGTTTCTTTAAACACTTCCAGTGGAATTTTATGCATGTAATATATGTTTAAAAGTTGAAATATTTGCATGATGTTGACAAGTTCATATTGAATAAGCAAAATCGAAGCCTGACCTAACTGAACCTCGAGAATAATCTGTTTTGAGGATTTGCATAATTAAAATAAATTTGAACATCTCCTCTGACTGTAAAAGTCCATAGTCCTGCATTGAAATAGGATCAAAGAATAGATATTCATTATATCATGTTGCCCTCTATGTAAAAATAAAGGGAACATTTTATTTCCGTCCTAATACAAATAATAGATTTTTTTGCCCAATCAACTGGTTTATTTTTATCTTATGAACACAGTGCTGCTGCTGCTGTCACTTCAGTCGTATCCGACTCTGTGCAACCCCATAGACTGCAGCCCACCAGGCTTCCCCGTCCCTGGGATTCTCCAGGCAAGAACACTGGAGTGAGTTGCCATTTCCTTCTCCAATGCATGAAAGTGAAAAGTCAAAGTGAAGTCGCTCAGTCGTGTCCGACTCTAGCAACCCCAGGAACTGCAGCCTACCAGGCTCCTCTGTCCATGGGATTTTCTAGGCAAAAGTACTGGAGTGGGGTGCCATTGGCTAGCCAATGGTATTTCCCATTTACACTGACTACTTCTTTCTGTCTTAATACATATAATAAATATTATCCCTTTATCAACTGGTTTATTTTTATCTTATGGGCACAATGGTAACCAATTGTATTTCCCTTTTACATTCAGTTCAGTTCAGTTCAGTCCCTCAGTCATGTCCAACTCTTTGAGACCCCATGAATTGCAGCATGCCAGGCCTCCCTGTCCATCACCAACTCCCAGAGTTCACTCAAACTCATGTCCATTGAGTCGATGATGCCATCCAGCCATCTCATCCTCTGTCGTTCCCTTCTCCTCCTGCCCCCAATCCCTCCCAGCATCAGGGTCTTTTCCAATGAGTCAAATCTTCGCATGAGGTGGCCAAAGTACTGGAGTTTCAGCTTTAGCATCATTCCTTCCAAAGAATACTCAGGACCGATCTCCTTCAGAATGGACTGGTTGGATCTTCTTGCATTCCAAGGGACTCTTAAGAGTCTTCTCCAACACCACAGTTCAAAAGCATCAATTCTTCGGCGCTCACCTTTCTTCACAGTCCAACTCTCGCATCCATACATGACCACTGGAAAAACCATAGCCTTGACTAGACAGACCTTTGTTGGCAAAGTAATATCTCTGCTTTTCAATATGCTATCTAGGTTGGTCATAACTTTCCTTCCAAGGAGTAAGCATCTTTCAATTTCATGGCTGCATTGACTACTTATAAATTAATTGATATTTGGCAAAACTAATACAATTATGTAAAGTTTAAAAATAAAATAAAATTTAAAAAACAAACAAAATAAAAAAACAAATTAACAATAATTTTGAAGCCTACCTCTTCCCAGAAGAATATCAAGACATATATTTAGTGTATTAACATTGCTTTTTGGGGTGGGGTTGTCTATCTTCTTTTACTTAAAAAATTATATTGGAGTATAGTTTATTAACAATAATGTGTTAGTTATAGGTATAAAGCAAAGTGATTCAGTTATACATATACAGATATCTATTCTTTTTCAAAGTCTTTACTCATTTAGGTTATTGCAGAATATTGAGCAGTGTTCCATTTGCCATACATTAAGTCCTTGTTGGTTATCTATTTTATTCATTTATATTTTAAGTTAATTTTTATTGGAGTATAGTTCATTTACAATGTCCTGTTAGTTTCTGCTGTATAGCAAAGTGAATCAGCTATATATATATATATATATATATATATATATATATATATCTCCACTCTTATTTATTTATTATTTTTTTTTACATAATTGTATTAGTTTTGCCAAATATCAAAATGAATCCGCCACAGGTATACATGTGTTCCCCATCCTGAACCCTCCTCCCTCTTCCCTCCCCATACCATCCCTCTGGGTCGTCCCAGTGCACTAGCCCCAAGCATCCAGTATCGTGCATCGAACCTGGACTGGCATCTCGTTTCATACATGATATTTTACATGTTTCAATGCCATTCTCCCAAATCTTCCCACCCTCTCCCTCTCCCATAGAGTCCAATCTATTCCCATATAGGTAATTACAGAATGTTTAGTAGGGTTCCATGTGCTATACAGTAGGTCCTAATTAGTTATCTGTTTTAATATATAGTAGTATGTATATATCAATCTCAGTCTCCCCATTTATTCCCCCCTTTTGCCACTGGTAATCATAAGTTTGTTTTCTACATTTGTGACTCTGTTTTTGTTTTGTAGATAGGTTTATTTGTACCATTTTTTAAATAGTCCACATATAAGCTATATCATATGATATTTTTATTTGACATTTCACACACTATGACAATTTCTAAGCCCATCCCTATTGCTGCAAATGACATTATTTTGTTCTTTTAATGACAGATTATATTCAATTTTGTATGTATATCATTGATACTTAGGTTGCTTCCATGTACTAGCTATTGTAAATAGTGCTGCAGTGAACATTGGGGTACTGATATCTTTTTGAATTATTGGTTTCTCTGGCCATATGCCCAGGAGTGGGATTGTTGGTTCATATGGTAGCTCTGTTTTTAAGAACCTCCATATTGTTCTCCATAGTCGCTGTACTAATTTAAATTCCCACCACCAGTATAGGAGGATTCCCTTTTTTTCCAAAACCTCTTCATCATTTATTGTTTGTAGAGTTTTGATGGTGACCATCCTGACTAGTGTGAGGTGATACCTCAGTGTAGTTTTGATTTCCTTTTCTCTGAAAATTAGTGATGTTGAGCACCTTTTCAAAATTATGATAATACCCAGAGTAATCTACAGATTTAGTGCAATCCCTATGAAATTACAAATAGCATTTTCACAGAATTAGAACAAAAAATTTCAGTGGGTATGGAAACACAAAAGATCCTGAATAGCCAAAGCAATCTTCAGAAAGGAAAATGTTTCTGGAAGAATCAGACTCCCTGTCTTCAGAGTATACTCCAAAGCTACAGTAATCAAAACAGTATGTTACTGGTACAAAACAGAAATATATATCATTGCAACAGGATAGAAAATCCAGAGATAAACCCTCACACCTATGGTCACCTAATCTATGAAAAAGGAAGCTATAATACATTTTGCTTTTTAAATAACCTTATTTGTTTTATAAATTTCTCTTTGCTCTAATTTCCTTATGTTGTGTTGATTAGTTCCTGTATTAATTGGTATAGTCCCTGGTAGCTGAACTGTCCAGATCCAAGACTTCCAAAGTTGATGCATCAGGAAAAGAAGGAACATACAGTGAGTGACATCAACAACATGGCTCAGTTGACATCCCCCATCACATCTGTCCCTCAGTTACAGCAATTTGGAATTTATCCACAGACAAAAGTACCTTTGTAGGAACTCTGTGGGATCCAGCACCACACACTAAGGGACTGGGACCTGTTCTTCAATTAATAGGGATACAGAACAGTGGTCCATGAGACCTGTATAGTCCCTCTTGGTTTTAGTCTAAGAAACCTTTGAAAATTTCATCTTAGACAATCACCCATGAACAAAAGTAAAGAAAGCCTTTGTGGAAGTTTAGGTTTCTGGTGGAGAAGTTCCAGCATACTCTTAGAGGAGGGAAAAAGTCATCATACTTAAGGTGAAAGATTCTTTTTTTTTTTTTTTTTTACTTCTAAAATTGGAAACAATGCAAGGATCCCCACTCTCACCACACCTATCCAAGGATGAGATGGTTGGATAAAATCACCAACTCAATAGACATGAGTTTGAGCAAACTCTGGGAGATAGTGAAGGACATGGAAGCCTGGCATGCTGCAGTCCATGGGGTCAAAAAGATTCAGATGTGACTTAATGACTGAACTACAACAAAAAGGAGATAAAAGAGTCATACACTGAGAAATATAGCCTATCAGAATTCCAATTGCAGTTTTCACAGGGAAAAAAAAAGTCCTAACATCAGGAAAGACCTGAAAAGAGATAAAACAACCCTGTGAAAGAAGCACAAAACTGGGGGAATCAGACTTCCTGATTTCAAAGCTATAGTAATCAAACAATATTGTATTGGTATAAAATAGACACATAGACCAATGAAACAGAATCACGAGTCCAGAAATAAACCCTCAAAATATTAGTCAGCTAATATTTGAAAAGGGAACCAACAATATTTTAATGGGGTAAAAAGAGTTTCTTCAATAAATGATGCTGGGAAAACTGGATAATCACACACAGAATAAAATTAAACTTCTTACACCAGTCACAAAAGTTAACTTGAAATAGATTAAAGAATTAAGCATAAACCCAAAATATTAAAACTCCTATAAAACTATAGAGAACAATTCTTTGACATTGGTCTTAGCAAAGCTTTTTGGAATATAACATCAAAAGCATAGACAATAAAAGTAAAATTAAACAAATTAGACCACTTCAAACTAAAAAGCTTCTGCTAAGCAAAAGAAACAATCTTCTTTGCGACCCCATGGACTATACAGTCCACAGAATTCTCTAGGCCAGAATATTGGAGTGGGTAGCCTTTCCCTTCTCCAGGGCATCTTCCCAACCCAGAGATTGAACCCCGGCTTCCCACATTGCAGGCAGATTCTTTACCAACTGAGTACAAGGGAAGCCCAAAGAAACAATTGCTGAATGCAAAAGCAATTTACAGAAAGAAAAATATATTTGCAAACCATTTATAAGTTATGAAGTTAACATCCAAAATATATAAAGAATTTATACAACTCAATAACTAACAGACAAGCAGATAAACAAACCAAAAAACAAATAAGACATAGAAATTGCCAATATGTACATGAAGGTGGGTTTCCCAGATGGCTCAGTGGTAAAGAATCTGCCTGCCAATGTAAGAGGCACAGGAGATGCAGGTTCGATCCCTGCATTAGAAAGATGCCCTGGAGTAGAAAGTGGCAACCGATTCCAGTGTCTTGCCTGGAAAATTACATGGATAGAGAAGCCTGGCAGGCTATGATCTGTGGGGTTGCAAAGAGACAGGACTGAGAACTGAGCACATATACACGAGAAGATACTCAACATCACTAATCACCAGGGAAATCTAAATCAAAACTGCAATGAGGTATCATTTTATATCTGCTAAAATAGCTGTCATCAGTAAAGAAAATAGATAACAATTATTGGGGAGGATGTGGAGAATAGGAAACCCTTGTACACTGTTGGTGGAAATGTAAATTAGTATCGCCACTATGGAAAACAATATGGGGATTTCTCAAGAAATTGACACTAGAACTACTGTATGACCCAGCAGTCTCACTTATGAGTATGTATCCATAGAAAACAAAATCAGGATCTTGAAGAGATATGTGTATTCCCAAGTTCATTGCATCATTATTTACAATAGCAAGATCTGGAAACAACCCAAGTGCCTGTCAGTAGATTATTGGATCAATGATAAAAATATGTGACACACACACATATATGTACACACATACATGTATATGGACATAAATGTGTATATACATACATGCTTACATACATATTTGTATACATTTATACATATATACATGTGTTTGTAGATATATACATATTCACACATACACACAATGGAATATTTTTTAGCCATAAGAAAGAAGGAAATTCGGCCATTTATATCAATATAGGTGGATCATGAGGGCATTACACTAGGCAAAATTAGACAGATAAAGACATATACTGTATCACTTATATATGGGATCTAAAGAATCCAAACTCATAGAAACATAAAGTAGAATGGTGATTTTCAGGGACTGAGACACAGGGAAAATGGGGACATGTCTGTCAAAGGGTTTAAACTTTCAGGTGTAGGATAAATAATCTCTGGTTATCTAATGTACAGAATGGTAGTTTTGACTGACAGTACTGTATTGTATACTTAAAAGCACTAAGACCATAGATTATAAATATTATCGTTATGGAAAAGAAATAGTAATTTTGTATGGTGATAGAAGTGTTAACTAATTCTACTGTGATAATTTTTTACATGTATAGTTGTATCAAATCAGCACATTGCACACCTTAAACTTAGTGTTGTGCATTATTATGCTGCAATAAAGCAGGAAAAAATAAAAAACATACAGGTAGTATATCTGCAATTAAGACTATCTCATATAAAAGACATTACTTTGGCTCATCGCACATCGGCTTTATTTAGTCTTATAACCTCTACAGAATGTGCAAGAGGTAAGCACATGCAATATTTGGTGAGCGTTTCTTTCTCTGCCGTAGTAGATATTCAATAAAGTGTCTTTGATGGAAATGTGCAAATAAGAATGTACGACATTATAACAAAATGCACAGGAAAATGTTGATGAAGAAATCCTGGAGACTTAAAAGAAGGCTGTTTTGTATGCAACAGATTTGAAATAAATGAGAAGATAAAACGCAAACTCAAAATAGGGCACAATAAGCTAATCTCAATATTTAGAGAATTTTGACAAATAATCACTTCATGTTTTAAACACTATCCCTTAATATTCTGAGGAGAATATCCAAGATTTTCAGTCACTTGGTAAAAGATCTCAAAGGTTTTCAAGAGATTCTATCATTGCATATCATAACTTCAAGTACTCTTCTCCTTGAAGGGAAAGTAACAAAGCAGAATTATTCATTGGGGATTATGGTGATAAAATATTCACAGTTCCTATTAAAGCAATAATGTGCCAGTTTTTAAATTACTGAACTGTTCTGTTTGTTATTTCCAAGGGAATCTTATTAGCAAGTATAGGACACACTAAAATGGTTTTGCTTTGGGATTCATCACATGTCTGATTAGAGAGTATTTAAGAATACATTTCAGATGTCCTCTTCTTATTTGCTGTAAACAGGTTGAAGTGACATTTAGGTAGTCTGAGCATTATAAAATTGAGAGGACATGCAGGAATATTGTAACTTGTGAAATTATAGCAGTAATACACATAATAATGTAGAGAGTAAAAAGAAATAAAAAGATTAGAGTTTTAAAATAAATCTAATTATATATTCATAGAATTATCCCCAAAAGCATTATTTAAATAATTTGTAGCACCCAGTATCACTTTGGTCCAGCAACATGATAATACAAGTCCGCTGCTCTACTTAGAATGAATACTTACTCACTTGCTCACAGAATAGCCCAGTTAGCTTTGATCTGGAAATATCTATTCTATTGAACAGAAAAAGAACAACAAACAAACAAACAAACTGAGTAGTCTGTTTCTTTCAAAGTTGAGCATCCATCATTGATTCAGCTAATTTACATAAGGAATCCATTCTCATATAAGCAACCCAGATCTGTAAATCTGTGCATGCATTCTCAGTTGCTCAGTCATGTCCAATTCTTTGAGACCCCATAGACTGTAGTCAGCCAGGCTTCTGTGTTCACTGGATTTTCCGAGGAAGAGTACTGTAGTGGGTTGCTATGCCATCCTCCAAGGGATCTTCCTGATCCAGGAATCAAACCCATATTTCCTGCATTGCAAGAGGATTCTTAACCACTGAGCCACTTGGGAAGTTTCAATAATTCATCATTCAAAAGATTCAAGCTGTTCTTTCATAGCAATTTCACATTTGGGGATATAGAGTAAATTTTCAGATTTCAAAATTTAAAAACTGTCTGTAATTTCTAAGAACTCACAAATTATTTCAGTATTGTTTGCAAACAGTCACGTATATGTTTACCAGGAAAAAATGAAGTTAACTGATTGTACAATAAGAATGTCCTCATTTTAAACTAAGTAAAGGTCTCCTTTCTAATAAGTAAACCAAAGCACAGGGAATGCAGAACTAGTAGTTTTGTGGAAAACAAAATCACTTTATTACAACCTTCCACCTATCTTCAAATGAACAAGAGAAAGGAAGAAGCTTCTGAGCCCTGGCAAGATTAAGAATTTTGGTCTTTCTAATTCAGGATGATCTAGCAGTTCATAGGGCCCTGAGGTGTGCAGGGTCTCACTCATCTGGTCAAGGTAGTGATAGTCTTCCTATGGGTCATTGTCAGCAGATGGAGCAAACAGATGTGAAAAAGTGCTTTCCTGTTGCACTGGCCTTTCCCTGAAAGAGCAGGGAGTGGGGAGGAGGAGGCTGGGTGCTTCTATTTAACTAATTTGCCTGAGCTGTGGCATTCATCAGGAAGAGTCACATTTATATACACAGTGAATCTCTAGATAAAGCAGTATTATTGAAACCAACCATAAACATAATATTGCATAACACTTGCCCACAAATTTAAACTTTGATATTCTCTATCTCTATCTTTTTTTAGTAATTTTATTTATTTATTTATATTTTTGGCTGTGTTGTGTCTTTGTGGCTCTGTGTGAGCTTTCTCGAGCTGCAGCGAGTGGGGTCCACTCTTCACTGAGGTGCATGGGTCTCTCATTGTGGTGGCTTCTCATGTTGCCAAGCACAGGCTTGAAGGTGCATGGGTTTTAGTAGTAGCGGCTCACCAGCTCTAGAATGCGTGGGCTCAGTAATTGCGGTTCAGAGGCATAGTTACTCCACAGCATGTGGAATCTTCCTGGACCAGTGATCAAACCAGTGTACCCCACATTAGCAGGTAGATTCCTATCCATTGCACCACGAGGGAAGTCAAAAACGTCTGTATTCTAGCTTAATGGCAAAAATGCTTGTGACTTAGATTCTGTAGCATAAACTAATTTGAGTCCTCTGATGACCAGAAAGAGAAACTCTCTTCTAAAGTAGTATTTAATATTTAGAGAACACAATATCTTCGAGAACAGATTTCTAAAAAATCCCCATTTCTACATAACCATTTTAAAATATCTCACAGCTAAAGAAGCATAGGAACTATCTACAATAAATGAAGGCAGATAAGTCTTGACAAAAGCAAAGATGTTTGTGAAGAAAAGCAGATCAAGCACGAGGCTAGATTTTCTGTGATGATTGTGACCTCAATAACCTGAAGGAACATGATGATAATGGAAATAAACGAAGCAGGTCAGGAGTGAAATGGCAAAGTAGAAGTGTACTTATGGCCCCAGAGAGCAGCTGCTACTCAGCTCTGGCAGGTTGGTGACATGTGCAGATGTGGGCTTGGTATCTTCTAATGTTTAAGTAAACTGAGAAATATGGCAAGGCTATAAAGAGTGATGTTTGAACAAGGGTAAGTGGAACAAATATTGTTTAAAGAAGGAGCAAGAAAACAGGAACTGAAGTAAAGATCTTCATGGTGTTTTATGGATATGGGTTGTTGTTGTTGTTCAGTTGATAAGTTGTGTCCAACTCTTTGTGACCATGTAAACTGCAGCAGGCCAGGAAGCAAGACTCCTTTCTTTCCTTGGCTGCACATAGTGGTTGAAAGGCATTATCTTCTTTTGTTTTTAAACTTTTAATTTTGTATTGTGATACAGCCAATTAACAATGCTATGATAGTTTCGGGTGAACAGTGAAGGAGCTCAGCCATACATAAACACACATCCATTCTCCCCCAATGCCCCTTCCATCCAGGCTGCCACATAATATTGAACAAGAGTTTCCTGTGCTATACAGTAGGTCCTTCTTGGTTATCCATTTTAAATATAGCAATGTGTACATACCCATCCCAAACTCCCTAACTGTCTCTTGCCCTCAACCTTCCCCACAGCAATCATAAGTTCATTCTTTAAGTCTGTGCGTCTCTATTTCATAAGTTCATTTGTATTGATCTAGAGATTGTCGGACTAAGTGAAGTAAGTAAGAAAAGAAGAAATATCATATGACATCACTTATATGTGGAATCTAAAAAGAAATGATACAAATGAAAGTCATTATGTTAACTAAAGATCCAGTCTATGTTACTTATTTCATGTACTTCCATACTAGTTCATAGTAAAATGATGATCCAGTTGATGATGGATAAATATACGGGCAAGGCGTTTGTTGTTGTTCAATTGCTCAGTCATGTCCAACTCTTTATGACCCCATGGACTGCAGCATGCCAGGCTTCCGTGTTCCTTCATTATCTCCCAGAGTTTGCTCAAACTCACATCCATTGAGTCAAAGATGCCATCCAATCATCTCATCCTCTTTCGTCCCCTTCTCCTACTCTCAATCTTTCCCAGTATCAGAGTCTTTTCCAGTGAGTTGGCTTTTCATATTAGGTGGCCAAAGTATTGGAGCTTCAACTTCAACATCAGTCCTTCCAATAAATATTCAGGGTTGATTTCCTTTAGGATTGACTGGTTTGATCTCCTTGCTGTCCAAGAGACTCTCAAGTGTCTTCTCCAGCATCACAGTTTGAAAGCATCAATTCTTCAGCACTCAGCCTTCTTCATGGTTCAGCACTCACATCCATATATGACTACTGGAAAAACCACTGTTTTGACTAGATGGAACTTTGTCGGCAAAGAATGTCTCTGCTTTTTAATATGCTTTCTAGATTTGTCATAGCTTTTCTTCCAAGAAGAAAGTGGGCTTTAATTTTATGGCTGTAGGCACCGTTTGCAGTGATTTTGGAACCCAAGAAAATAAAACCTATCACTACTTCTACTTTTTCCCCATCTATTTGTCCTGAAGTGATGGGACTGGATGCCAAGATCTTAGCTTTTTGAATGTTGAGTTTTAAACCACATGTTCACCCTCCTCTTTCACCTTCATCAAGAGGCTCTTTAGTTCCTCTTCATTTTCTGCCATAAGGGTGGTGTCATCTGCATGCATGCTCAGTTGCTTCAGTCGTTTTCAACTCTTTACAACCCTATGGACAGTAGCCAGCCAGGCTCTTCTGTCCATGGAATTCTCCAGGCAAAATGCTGGAGTGGTTTGCCATTTCCCTTCCAGGGTATACTCCTAACCTGGGGTCAAACCTGGGTCTCCCACATTGTAGGCAGATTCTTTACCATCTGAGATATTTCTCCTGGCTATCTTGATTCCAGCTTGTAATTCATCCAGCCCGGCATTTTGCATGATGTTCTCTGCATAGAAGTTTAATTAGCAGGGTGACAAAATACAGCCTTGACGTACGCCTTTCCTAATTTTGAACCAGTCCATTGTTTCATGTACAGTTTTAGCTGTAGCTTCTTCATCTAAATACAGGTTTCTAAGGAGGCAGGTGAGTTGGTCTGCTATTCCCATCTCTTGAAGAATTTTTCTGTTTGTTGTTATTCATAGAGTCAAAAGCTTTAGTATAGTCAATGAAGCAGAAGATTTTTTTTTTTCTGGAATTCTCTTGCTTTTTCTATGATCCAACGAGTGTTGGCAATTAGATCTCTGGTCCCTGTTCCTTTTCTAAATCTAGCTTATATATCTGGAAATTCTCAGTTCATGTACTGTTGAAGCCTATCTTGAAGGATTTTGAACATTACCTTGTTAGCATGTGAAATGAGCACAATTGTGTGGTAGTTTGAACATTCTTTGGCATTGCCATTTTTTGGATTGGGATGAAAACTGACTTTTTTCAGTCCTGTGGCCACTGCTGAATTTTCCAAACTTGCTGGTATGTTGAGTGCAGCACTTTAGCAGCATAATCTTTTAGGAATTGAAATAGAACAACTGGAATTCCATCACCTCCACCAGCTTTGTTCTTAGTGAACCTTTCTAAGGCCCACTTCACTTGTCATTCCAGAGTCTGGGTCTAGGTGAGAGACTACACCATAGTGATTATCCAGGTCATTGATAATTGTGTGTGTGTGTGTGTGTGTGTGTGTGTGTGTGTGTGTGTACAGTTCTTCCGTGTTTCTTGCAGATAACCATGATGGTGTGGTCACTCACTTAGAGCCAGACATCCTGGGATGTGAAGTCAAGTGGGCCTTGGAATGCATTACTAAGAACAAAGCTAGCTAAGGTGATAGAATTCCAGCTGAGCTATTAGTTGTATTTAAATACATCTGCAAGTGAGATGCCAGGAGTTTCACAAGTGTAGAAAACAAGAGAAATTATTTGAAAACATAAATAGACTGAATTCAAATGATTTTATCAAATTCAGTCTCATATTGGACTCTATGAAGTTTAGTGTTTTATTGAATTTACTTGCAATCTAAGTATATCAACCTCATTTTTAACTCAGTAGATAGGTACTACTTTATATTGAATTTTTATAAAATGTATCAATTTTATATTATGAAAATAAACATTATGTATACATTTAGTCCTATGGTTAGCCATATTCTAGTGTATTTTTATAATGAGGTTTTACACATTTAAACATTGATGGAAATGTTAGCTTATTGAAAACTTATGAAATGACTGAAACTTGCATCCATTTTGTAACATGCTATGTGCCCACCATGAACCAGCGCTGTGCTAAGTGCTGAGGACATAATCATATATGTAAAGGTTTAGAATAACTGGAAAGACAGCAGTGCAAAAGGCAAAGGAGAAAGGTATGGGGATGAAAAGTGATAAGGATAAGCAAAGTTGAATGCAAGGTAAAAAGTACAAAAATAAATAAGAAGAACCCCTTTTACTAATAAGTGGTCTGAACTAAAATTCAGATAGCTGTCATTAACTATTTTAAATACTGAGTTACATTAAAAATATCTAGGCAAAATTTCTGGAAATTAAAGGGAAAACAGAAGCAGGAGGATATGTCACACCCTGTACACTCTTATGAATATCTATTTAAAATACGTAAATATAAAAATGACTGGATACAGTGACATGAATAGTGTAATATGTAATTATATACTACTATTACTGATAAATATCTAGCCTATGTGCAGGAAATAAAAATGTCTTCACTATATTTTTAAAGATTGTTCATACATTAGAGCACAAAGAATTCCCATAAACTTTCCAAAAGACAAAAAATAAAATAAAATAAAATTTAAAATGGGTAACACAGACATAGGAAACATATTTATGGTTGCTGGGGAAGGAGGTGGAGGAGGGATAAATTAGAAGTTTGGGATTAATAGATATACACTACTGTATATAAAATAGATAAATAAAAAGAATCTACTATATCCATAATGACTATGCTCAATATTTTGTTATAACCTATAAGGAAAACTAATCTGAAAAATGTATGTAAAATGAGTCACTTTGCTGTATACTTGAAACTAATATAACATTGTAAATCAACAATACTCAATAAAAATAAATAAATAAAATTTAGAAATAGGTAATAAAACTAAATATCAACTACTAAGAGCTGTTTTGAAAGTTTAAAACTTTTCCTCAGTCACTGTTTATTAGTATATGCATACTTATTCATTCATTCATTCTTTTACAAGCTAACTAGAAAAAAAGAAAATTAATGGTATTATTCTATATCAAAGATTCCAGGGTACAACCAAGGTTGAACATAATGTTTATAGCTGAAACATTTTTAAATGTCAATGACGAAAGAATAAAAATCAACAAAATTCAACTAAAGAAATCAAAAATTCAAATAAAAAGAACATCAAAAATATGAGAGTAGGGTAGACAGTTTTAATAAAGCAGATACATTAATGCATTTCAAAATGGAAAAAAAAGGTGAATATATGGATTTTTGCCATAAACACACACATGCAACACACATTCTTATTTTTCCATTTGCTATCTACTTAATCATGTAAGTTATTTTGCTTATTAGAATCCATTTGCTTATGTGTAATATTTAAGAAAACATGCTGACTTCTTAATATATCAACTTTTAAACACAGTACATTTTTGAAAAGTTCTGAGTACAGTTACATAAGTAAAACTTGTTCTGTCTACAGAAATTTCATAGGCAGACCTCAGTGCAAAATTGTCTACTTCAATTGTTGATTAGTTCAATTCAATATATTTTAAAATTCTCCAGAAACATTTCCCAAGACCAAACATGCGGAAATATAGTAGAGAACTATTTGATTTTTAGTTCAACGTGAAACGAAAAGTATTGTAGTGTGTCAGTGAATACTTACACTAAAAATGGAATTGCCTGCAAGAAAGTAAAATATTTCATGGTCTTAGAAGCTTCCATTTAAAAGTAAATTAGTATGTTCACTCTCAGTTGGTTATGTGACTTGCTAGTGAACATATGTTGTGATTCTTCCTTTCATTGATTCATTTTTTTTAAGAGAAGAAAGAAAGAAATCACAGGTGATAGAACATTTGAAGAAGAATGAAAACAAAGAATCTTCTGAAAATGTGTGCCTTGACAACAGTCTGCTGAGAAGCAGCATGGTGTCATGGTTGGAGTCTCTTGTTCAAGTCCTATCTGCCATTCTGAGCTGTAGGACCTCATTCAAGCCACTTGATCTTTCTTTGCCTCAGTTTCAACCTGTGGGAAATAGGGACAATATTAATGTCTGCCTCATAGTGTGGCTCTGAATACTTGATGAAATAATTTGTGTAAAGTATTAGAACGATGCGTGACCCATAATTAAGCACTGGCTGTCCTTATTGCTCTTCTCTTAATCCGCTGTTTCCTTTGATATAACGTGCTACCTGTGTTTTCTTAAGCCTTAATTGAGAAGTTATTTTTTGTTGTTCATTTGAAAATATTCTGAAGTACTGTGTATGTAGTTCACTTATTTGTGTTCTTTTGGAGAATATTGGTGAATTATACATTTTGTGTGTGTGTGTGTCAGAATCCAGCATGTTTTATTCCTGTGGGATAAATTCATAGAGACAGAAAATGGGGGCAGGTGAGCAGAAGTCACTGTTACTATTTAAAAGAAGTAAACGAAAGGGGAGGATATCCCAAAGGGAGGTTTTCCTACGAGGTGTGTTTCTTATAAGATTATCCAGAGTCATTTTCACTAGTATTACTCTTAGACACAGAGCAAATGCTTGTCTTTCAAAGGCAATGTTAGGAGCTTCTTACAACAATTGCAGCTATTTATAGAAATGCAACCAGATATCACCTGCTTTCTTTGTTCTCTTTCTCTGCACTTAGACACCTTAGTTACCACCACACCACCAGGACTAGGACACTAGACTCCTGGCTAATAAAATCGAAGCATACTTGTCATTTCACATTCAATCTTCTAGAAAAGTAGATGCTGTGTGCTAGCTGAATACAGTACAAAGATAATGGAACCCTAAAACATTAAATCTGCTAAGAATTTTAGAAAGTATTTGTTGAGGCACAAACACTTTGTGATTAAGCAGAAATCACAAAATCCAAGAAGCAAAATAGTTTGCACAAGTTTAAGTAGCTAATAAATGGCAACACAAGAAATAATCTGTGAATCTTTTGTTTTATTGCAGTATCATTGATTTATAATATTATATTAGTTTCAGGTATACAGCATAGCAATTCAGTATTTTTACAGATTATGCTCTACTAAAAGTTATTATAAGATAATGGCTATCTCCTCTGTGCTATATAGTATATCCTTGTGGATTATCTATTTTATACATAGTATTTTATAACTGTTAATCCCAAATCCCCCATCTCCTTTCCTATTTGATAATAAGTTAATTTCTACATCTGTGAGTCTATTTCTGTTTTGCATATAAATTTATTCATGTTAGTCTTAAGCTTCCACATGTAAGTGAAAAATTACAGTATTTGTCTTTCTTTGTCTGATTTGCTTCAGTAAAGATAATATTCTCTTGGTTCTTCTGTGTGTGGGTCTTTTAATCCAAGTTTAGGACAGTCTTTTACCATGCTACATATGTGAGTTGAGGCATGTGCTGCTATGGCCTCAATTGTTTTATATTATCCCGTATAATAAAAACACATTTTGCACAACAAATGCTACTGAAGCCACTAAAAAGAGTGTGATGTTCCTATCTTGTTGTGTTTTACTGTTTAATCATAGTCTCTGGCTATTTATATTTTTTAAGCTCAAGAAAATCACCAATTTGTTTAGGTAACCATGTTTCTAAGTTTCTTCTTGTAATCTTTTAACTTCTATATCATGATGTGTTGCATGTCCTTTCACTGCCATTGCAAAATGGGTCTAAAATATGACCAGGCTTTGTTTTGTAATGCTAACACAATCATATGTCTGTAGAAGAATTGGTTTATACTTGACTGTATATAATGGTTGTTACAGATCTTTCCCATAAGCAAAACTAATATCAAGGGATCACAATTTAAGAGAGAAAAATATTCTCTAGTACTACTCCTTTACTAAGATCATGGCATCTGGTCCCATCACCTCATGGCAAATAGATGGGGGGAAAGTGGAAACAATGACAGATTTTATTTTCTTGAGCTCCAAAATCACTGCAGATCATGAATGCAGACATGCAATTAAAAGACACTTTCTCCTTGGACAAACCTAGACAGCATATTAAAAAGCAGAGACATCATTTTGGCAACAAAAGTCTGTATAGTCAAGCTATGGTTTTCCAGTAGTCATGTAGGGATATTGGAGTTGAACCATAAAGAAGGCTGAGTGCCAAATAATTGATATTTTGAATTTGTCTTGGAGAGTCTTGAGAGTCCCTTGGACAGCAAGGAGATCAAACCAGTCAGTCCTAAAGGAAATCAACCCTGAATGCTCACCAGAAGGTCTGATGCTGAAGCTGAAGCTCAAATCCTTTGGCCACCTGATGCAAAGAGACAACTCATTGGAAAAGACCCTGATGCTGGAAAAGATTGAAGGCAGGAGGAGAAGGGGATGAGAGGATGAGATAGTTGGATGGCATCACTGACTCAATGGCTGTGAGTTTAATTAAACACCGGGAGATAGTGAAGGACACGGAAACCTGGCATGCTGCAATTCATGGGGTTGCAAAGAGTCAGACATGACTTAGTGACTGAACAACTATACTCAATTACAGCACTCTCCACTCTCTCTAGTGTATTTATCCTGCATTAAAGCTCTATTACTTGGACTATATCGCTCTTATCAGAGCACCTCTGATCTCCATTTATACAAAATCTATTGGAATGATTTTATTTCTGAAAAAGGTGAAATATTATGTTTTTTGTCAATCATGTGTTATTTCATTTCAGTAGCTAATTTAAAATAGAAATAGAGGGGAAACCGAACTATATATTTCATCATTTCCGGAGAAGTCAAGCATCTCTAAATCTCCCATTAAATATTTGTAGAAAATGTGTAGCATCTGCTACCTATGAGTCACATGACTTCTTTTGTATTATACTTACCTTCCTTTTTAATAAATTGTAAAATGAGTCATTTTTAGTGAAATACACTAATAGACACACCATATATAGAAGAGGGATCATACTTTTCATCTCTCATATTTTACAAAGGACTTATCAATATGTTGCAAAGACAGCAGAGTGAAAGTGAAAGTCGCTCAGTCATGTTTGACTCTTTGTGACCCCATGGACTATACATTCTGTTGAATTTTCCAGGCCAGAATACTGGAGTGGCTAACCTTTCTCTTATCTTCCCAACCCAGGGATCAAACCCAGGTCTCCCGCATTGCAGGCAGATTCTTTACCGGCTGAGCCACAGGGAAAGCCCAGCAATACTGAAGTGGGTAGCCTATCCCTTCTCCAGCAGATCGTCCCGACCCAAGAATTGAACCAGGGTCTCCTGCATTGCAGGTGGATTCTTTACCAACTGAGCTAACAGGGAAACCCAAAGACAGCATTCACAGCCCCTAAGGCTCAAACTCCCTAATGGCTTCACTTGCACTCAAACCACAGTTGTCTCTCAAGCTTAAAAGGCATTGGTTAACACCTGCTGTTACACTGGTTTATTCCTAGGTATGGAGATGGTATTAACAAATCTAATCCCTATCATCATAGTTGTTACTAATTGATTAATAGAAATGTACTGGTATTATATTATATATCTTTAATAATCAAAATATTGCTGAAAAGAAAATATTTAACCCCATTTTACAGATGAGCTAAAACAAGAAGGTTAAGTATTTTCCTCAAGGTTCCAGTCAAGATCTATCTGAATATAAACAGGTATTCTCTGCATCCTGTTATACCCGTCTTGACATAAAATAGTACTTTGAACACTCTATGTTTCAAGGAGAGGAGAGTCAGTGGGGGTAGTAAAGGAAAGCTTCTGGGGTGAAGGAGAGCAGCTTCTGTATTCTGTTTCCACCACCTTCTTATTTTTCTCTGTTCTTTATGATCCCCTTCATGTCTTCCTACTTTTTCATTGATTGCACATTTATTTGCCTTCTGGCTTATTACTTATCCTCCTGGTGAGTTTCCAAGAGATGAGACATCCATCGTGACTTCACTTCAGTAAAGTGTTTGTGGTTCTTGTCCCCATAAAGCATAACAATGGCAGTGGCTGTCTCCAGGGAAACCACAGTAGATAAAGGTGTAGGCAGGTGAGTGGATATGCTCATTCTTCTACTTCTTCCACTTAAACAAGAATCAAAATGACTTTCTGAGCCTTCAAGAGCTTTTCCTGAGGCAATTGTCAAGGATCTCTGTGGACAGCTTTGGCACAATTTAGCTTTCTCCTTAATTTCTCCCTAAACTTTGTAGTTTCCCATGAAGTAAGGATGAGCGACTACGTTTCTGTCGAGAGGCCAGTGTTTATAATGCTTGTGTCCCTTTCCTGATTGTTTTTTTTTTTTCTTTCCTTTCTTGAAAATAAAATATGCACACAGAGAAACACAAAGTCTATAACTAGGTAAATTACAGCAAAACAAACCCACCTATTCTTCCCTGGTAGCTCAGTCAGTAAAAAATCTGCCTGCAGTGCAGGAGACCTGGGTTCAATCCCTGGGCCAGGAAGATCCCCTGGAGAAAGAAATGGCAATCCACTCCACTATTCTTGCCTAAAAAATCCCATGGACAAGGAGGCTGGTGAGCTGCAGTCCATGAGGTCACAAAGAGTCGGTCACAATTGATTGACTAACACAAACCCACCCTTGTATTTACCACCCAGATCAAGAAATAGATCCAAGAGGATCCCCTCTTGCTCTTTTACTAATTTCTACATCTTTAGTATTTTCTTCAAAGGTAGAAATATTTTCACAGAGTCATCATGTTGAGGGAAATGCTGAGGTTTTTAATGAATTCATGTGTGTGGTAGCAAACCATGTTGTAAGTGTGTGGGAGTAAATAAGAATAAGATAGGTCATGTGTTGATAATTTCTCAAGCTGAGTTATGAGCATATGGAAGTTCATTACATCATTCATTCTACTTCTGAATAAGTTTGAAAATTCCCATGATTACAGTCATGAAAATATCAAAATATAAAATATAGGAATTGTATTGTGTGTCTTAGCACACATCAGTAACAACGCCTTATACAGTGTTAGGTACACCATTCACTACAGCTCTCCACTTTGCTCCTCCAAAATACCCAACTAATAGATTTTCT
Source organism: Bos taurus (assembly GCF_002263795.3). Taxonomy (NCBI): domain Eukaryota; kingdom Metazoa; phylum Chordata; class Mammalia; order Artiodactyla; family Bovidae; genus Bos; species Bos taurus. The sequence goes on from NC_037335.1 coordinate 34,350,009, forward strand.
TTCACTTTGGGATAGCCTGCTCTTTCTGTAGTTTTCCACATCCTGGAGAACTATGAAGTGGAACTCCGGGGATATGAAGTAATAATAGTAATGCCAAACTGATGTTGCATCGCCATCTAGAGGTCGAGATTATAACTGTAAAGTCTTAATTTCAATGAGCCTCTCACATATAAGCTTTCAAATCTGGACATATGTAGCCACTGTGGAAAGAGGTCATTTGTTTGCTATTGTTTTCTCTCCAGTTGAGTTTCCAGATCATACTACAAAGTAGGAGCCACCTGTGTTTATAGATGGCAAGGGGAAGTATATATCATAGCAACATGTATCAGCAGCACTATAGCATGTTTGTACCAAAGATGAGCCTCCCACATATCAGACAAACCACCTACAGAAGGACTGTGACACTGACAGTGGGTTTTTTAGCACATTCCTGATAATGAAATTCATGTTGAACTCAACATGAGTAGCTTTTCTTTTTTCTTGGCAGTCAACAGCCTACACCAACCTGCATTTGACTGCTTGTTTTTCTCTCTGGCTAGAATAAAGGGAATAGAGCAGAGGATATTCTTAGGATTTATGATACTATCAATGTATTTTTACTGCCATTGTTTTGCTAACTACAAATAATATTCATTTTCGTGCAAAAGGATGAAATCATTGACATAAGGGTGTGTGAGCCAAAAATGTCATACTATTATTTATTGTAATTAATATTATATGTAGTTAATTTATCATTTATTATGTCCAAATTTATGAAATACATTATTAATGTAAAATCATTGATTAAGCCAAATTATTTGTTTTCACTTTTTAAAATTCATTTGTCTGTGAGAGATCTCCTTACCTGCTAGAAGGCCATAATGTACAGTGTACATTAAAAGTACAACAGGAAATCAGAGTGATAAAATTTATTTTTCTAGGGAAGGTAGGAAAATGCTTCATGTATAAGCTATTGTCTTGAAAGGTGAATAAAAATTGTCAAGCTGAAATGTAGACAAGAACATTTGGATAGGACAAAAGATATATATTAAGAAAATTTTAAAGGATATTGTTTGCTGAAGTAAGGAATTTGTATAACTGCTTGGAAAATAAATAGTTGAGACTGCGGCTTGAAATATAGTCTAAGGTTAAATTAGAAATGGCTTTATAAACCTCATAAGCAATTTGGGCTTAATCTATAAGCAGAGAGTGGACAACAAAAGTCTTTAAGCTAACAAGTCTTAAGACTGTCTATATGTGCTTTAGAAAAGCAGGTCTGATGAGTATATCAAAAAATAATTGGAAAAGTTAAAGCCATGAGAAACTGGGATGATGCTGCAGTGATCCAAAGGAGAGATGATGAGGACTTCAGCTGGTGTTGTATGCTACCTTAATATTAGTGTAAATAAACCAAAAACAAATCAAAGAGGCAACCTCCAGAGAGAAAATGTTTGCCATTGATACTACCAACAAGGGTTTAATCTCCAAAATATACAGACAGCTCATGTTGTTCAGTTGCCAAGTCATATAGAACTCTCTGCAATGCCATGGACTGCAGTAGGCCAGGCCTCACTGTCCATCTCTTGGAGTTTGCCCAAGTTCATGTCGATTGAATCAGCCGGCAGCTGACTCTTTGGAAAAGACCCTGATGTGGGGAAATATTGAAGGCAGAAGGAGAAAAGGGCAAAAGAGGATGAGATGGTTGGATGGCATAATATATTTAATCATTCATTCAACAGCTGATACAACTTAATATAAAAAATGAATAAAAATGAACACAAGACCTAAAATGACATTTCTCGAAGTAGGCATCCATTCAGTTCAGTTCAGTTCAGTCCAGTTGCTCAGTTGTGTCCGACTCTTTGCGACCCCCATGAATCGCTGCATGCCAGTGCTCCCTATCCATCAACTCCCGGAGTTCATTCAGACTCATGTCCATTGAGTCGGTGATGCCATCCAGCCATCTCATCCTCTATCGTCCCCTTCTCCTCCTGCCCCAAATCCCTCTCAGCATCAGGGTCTTTTTCAATGAGTCATCTCTACACATGAGGTGGCCAAAGTATTGGAGTTTCAGCTTCAGCATCAGTCCTTCCAATGAACACCCAGAACTGGTCTCCTTTAGGATGGACTGGTTGGATCTCCTTGCAGTTCATGGACTCTCAAGAGTCTTCTCCAACACCACAGTTCAAAAGCATCAATTCTTCAGTGCTCAGCCTTCTTCACAGTCCAACTCTCACATCCATACATGACCACTGGAAAAACATAGCCTTGACTAGATGGACTTTTGTTGTCAAGGTAATCTCTCTGCTTTTCAATATGCTATCTAGGTTGGTCATAACTTCCCTTCCAAGGAGTAAGCGTCTTTTAATTTCATGGCTGCAATCACCATCTGCAGTGATTTGGGGGCCCCAAAAAATAAAGTCTGACACTGTTCCCACTGTTTCCCCATATTTCCCATGAAGTGATGGGACCAGATGCCATGATCTTCGTTTTCTGAATGTTGAGCTTTAAGCCAACTTTTTCACTCTCCTCTTTAACTTTCATCAAGAGGCTTTTTAATTCCTCTTCATTTTCTGCCATAAGGGTGGTGTCATCTGCATATCTGAGGTTATTGATAATTCTCCTGGCAATCTTGATTCCAGCTTGTGCTTCTTCCAGCCCAGTGTTTCTTATGATGTACTCTGCATATAAGTTAAATAAACAGGGTGACAATATATAGCCTTGACGTACTCTTTTTCCTATTTGGAGCCAGTCTGCTGTTTCATGTCCAGTTCTAACTGTTGCTTCCTGACCTGCATAAAGGTTTCTCAAGAGGCAGGTCAGGTGGTCTGGTATTCCCATCTCTTTCAGAATTTTGCACAGTTTATTGTGATCCACACAGTCAAAGGCTTTGGCATAGTCAATAAAGCAGAAATAGATGTTTTTCTGGAACTCTCTTGCTTTTTCCATGATCCAGCGGATGTTGGCAACTTGATCTCTGGTTCCTCTGCCTTTCCTAAAACCAGGTTGAACAGCTGGAAGTTCAAGGTTCACATTGCTGAAGCCTGGCTTGGAGAATTTTGAGCATGACTTTGCTAGTATGTGAGATGAGTGCAATTGTGTGGTAGTTTGAGCATTCTTTGGCATTGCCTTTCTTTGGGATTGGAATGAAAACTGACCTTTTCCAGTCCTGTGGCCACTGCTGAGTTTTCCAAATTTGCTGGCATATTGAGTGCAACACTTTCACAGAATCATCTCTTAGGATTTGAAATAGCTCAACTAGAATTCCATTAATTCTACTAGCTTTGTTCGTAGTGATGCCTCCTAAGTCCCACTTGACTTCACATTCCAGGATGTTTGGCTCTAGGTGAGTGACCACACCATCGTGATTATCTGGGTCATGAAGCTCTTTTTTGTACAGTTCTTCTGTGTATTCTTGCCACCTTTTCTTAATATCTTCTGCTTCTGTTAGGTCCATAATGTTTCTGTCCGTTATGGAGCTGATCTTTGCCTGAAATATTCCCTTGGTATCTCTGATTTTCTTGAAGAGATCTCTAGTCTTTCCCATTCTGTTGTTTTCCTCTATTTCTTTGCATTGATTGTTCAGGAAGGCTTTCTTATCTCTCCTTGCTATTCTTTGGAACTCTGTATTCAGATGCTTATATCTTTCCTTTTCTCCTTTGCTTTTCATTTCTCTTCTTCTCAAAGCTATTTGTAAGGCCTCCTCAGACAGCCATTTTGCTTTTTTGCATTTGTTTTCCGTGAGGGTGGTCTTGATCCCTGTCTCCTGTACAATGTCACGAACCTCCGTCCATAGTTCATCAGGCACTCTGTCTATCAGGTCTAGTCCCTTAAATCTATTTCTCTCTTCCACTGTATAATCATAAGGGATTTGATTTCGGTCATACCTGAATGGTCTAGTGGTTTTCCCCACTCTACACATGGACATCACCAGATGGTCAACACCAAAATCAGATTGATTATATTCTTTGCAGCCACAGATCAAGAAGCTCTATACAGTCAGCAAAAACAAGACTGGGAGCTGACTGTGGCTCAGATCATGAGCTCCTTGTTGCCAAATTAAAACTTAAATTGAAGAAAGTGGGGAAAGTGGGCATACAAATGGTCAACTGGCAAACGAAAGTGATAGTGAAGTCGCTCAGTCATGTCCGACTCTTTGCGACCCCATGGACTACAGCCTACCAGGCTCCTCCATCCGTGGGATTCGCCAGGCAAGAATACTGGACTGGGTTGCCATTTCCTTCTCCAGGAGATCTTCCCAACCCAGGGATTGAACCCGGGTCTCACCCTCATTGCAGGCAGACATTTTAGATATTCAATATCCACTAGTTATTAGAGAAAGGCAAATCAAAACTACAATGAGGTTATTATCTCAGACCAGTCAGAATGGCCATCATTAAAATATTTAGGAGTACTGGACATGGAACAACAGACTGGTTCCAAATAGGAAAAGGAGTACGTCAAGGCTGTATATTGTCATCCTGCTTATTTAATGTATATGCAGAGCAGATTGTGAGAAATACTGGGCTGGATGTAGCAAAAGCTGAAATCAAGATTGCTGAGAGAACTATCAATAACCTCATATATGCAGATGATACCACCCTTATGGCAGAAAGTAAAGAAAAACTAAAGAGCCTATTGATGAAAGTGGAAGAGGAGTTTGAAAAAGCTGGCTTAAAGCTCAACATTCAGAAAACGAAGATCATGGCATCCAGTCCTATCACTTCATGGTAAATAGATGGGGAAACGGTGGAAAGAGTGGCTGACTTTATTTTTATGCGATCCAAAATCACTGCAGATGGTGATTGCAACAATGAAATTAAAAGACGCTTACTCCTTGGAAGGAAAGTTATGACCAACCTAAACATCATATTAAAAAGCAGAGACATTACTTTGTCAACAAAGGTCCGTCCAGTCAGGTTATGCTTTTTCCAGTAGTTATGGATGTGAGAGTTGGACTATAAACAAAGCTGAGCACCGAGGAATTGATGCTTTTGAACTGTGGTGTTGGAGAACACTCTTGAGAGTCCCGTGGACTGCAAGAAGATCCAACCAGTCCATCCTAAAGGATATCAGTCCTGGGTGTTCATTGGAAGGACTAATGCTGAAGCTGAAACTCCAATACTTTGGCCACCTGATGCAAAGAGTTGTCTCATTTGAAAAGACCCTGATGCTGGGAAAGATTGAGGGCAGGAGGAGAAGGGGACAAAAGAGGATGAGATGGTTGCATGGCATCACTCACTCAATGGACATGAGTTTGGAGTTGGTGATGGACAGGGAGACCTGGCGTGCTGTGGTTCATGGGGTTGCAAAGAGTCGCACATGACTGAATTGAACTAATATATGCTGAAGAGGGTGTGAAAAAAACATGAATCCTTCCCTCACTACTGGTGGGAATGTAAATTGGCACAGTCAGTATGGAGAGCAGTATTGTTTGTTGTCTAGTCACTTACTTGTATCTGACTCCTTTGCAACCCTATGGACTGTAGCCCATTCCTTTCTCCATGGTATTTCCTATGCAAGCATACTGTGATAGGTTACCATTTCCTTCTCCATGGAGCACAGTCATGGAAGTTTCTTAAAAAACTAAAAATAGAGTTACCACATGATCCAGAAATCTCATTCCTGGACATATATCCAGGAAAAAAAAAAATGCTTTAGTCTGAAAAAGTACATGCATCCCAGTATTCATAACAGCACTATTTACAATGGCCAATACCTGGGAACAGTCTAAATGTCCATTGACAGATGGATATAGAGGATGTGATGCATGTATACAATGGAATATTATTCAGCCATAAAGAAGTATGAAATGATGCTATTTGCAGCAGCACGGATGGACCTAAAGGTTATCATATTAAGCGAAGTACGTCAGACAGGAAAAAACAAATATTATATCAGATATATGTGTAATCTACACAAAGGATACAAATTAATTTATTAGCAAAGCAGACATAGACTCATATATATAGAGAAAATAATCTTATGATTGCCAAAGGGGATAGTAGGTCAGGAGGATAAATTAGGAGTTTGAGATTAATATATTCACATTACTATGTAGAAAATAAGTAAGCAATAAGGATTTACTGTATAGTGTAGGTAACTATATTCAAAATTTTGTAATAACTTAGAGTGGAAAAGTATCTGAAAAGAATATGTGTGTGTGTGTGTGTGTGTGTGTGTGTGTGTGTGTGTATATATATATATATATATATATATATATATATATGTATATCCGAATTACTTTGCTGTATTCTTGACCCTAACACAATGTAAATTAACTACTAACATTTTTTTTTTACTTAGCATTATCAATAATATATTTCTTGATTTCCCAAGTACTATTCATAACTGAAATACTGGATATACTACATTTCAAACTGTTTAATATGGTATTCATGGAGCTTTATAACCTATTTCTTTTTTTTTTAATTTTATTTTATTTTTAAACTTTACATAATTGTATTAGTTTTGCCAAATATCAAAATGAATCCACCACAGGTATACATGTGTTCCCCATCCTGAACCCTCTTCTGTCCTCCCTCCCCATACCATCCCTCTGGGTGGTCCCAGTTAAAAAAGAGGAAAAAAGAAAATATATTAGTTGCTGTACAGTTCAATATAACATGAACGTAAGAAGAGTATTTTTGAGGATATCTTTGAAATTCCTAATTATATTAATGAGCAGATGGTAACATCATTATCCAACACAAGGCTTCAGGGGAAAAAAATAATTTTGTGCAAGATTTTGACATGTTTGCTTTGCATTACCACTGTACCAAGGTAGGTGGGGATGTCTAACGGACAATGGAGATCAATTTTGAAATTTCAAAGAGCTACAAAAAATGTAGTATCAGGCACTAGAGTTCGTAGATTGGTTCATCATAGCAAAGTATGCTCAAAGCAAAGTACTGTGAACCAAGGACACTGTGTTAGAGATGAGATAGCCCTCCTGTATCTCTCATACCCTTCTCTTGCCACTCTTGAAGCCCTAATCATTTTATATCCCAAGTATTTTTTTGCTACTGTGTCTTTGTGATGCTCTAAATTGCCAAAAAGAGTCTTGAGGTTAAATGAAAATATATTTGGGTATAATATTGCAAGTCTTTGGAAATCTCACATATTTATTTTCCTCAGAAATTCATAAAGGGAGACAGAACGGTACAGTGTTTAAGACACAGATTCTGAGGCCAGACTGCCTGGTTTCAAATCACAGCAAATAGCTATGAGATGTTAGATTATGTCTTTCATTTCACTTTACCTTGGTATATACGTATATATTTGCAAGGCCAAAGGGCTTGCAAGATCTTAGTTTCCTGACCCAGGATTGAGCCCATGCCCTCGGCATTAAAAGCAGTGTCTTAACTGGACTACTGAGGAATTCCCTTTACCTTGTTTTTTATCACCCATAAAACACAGAGATAATAGTGGTACTTATTTGCTGGGATGTCTTAATATTCATGTAACAATTAGAATATTACCTGTGACAAATTAAATGCAATAAGAGTATTTGCTAAATAAATGCTAATTACTTTAGTAGTTTTCTGTGGACTCTGTTTACATGTATGAAAGAAAGGGAATCAAGCCTGACATTTCTTGAAAACTATAAAGGTTTACTTTTTTGTTTACTTGGACAGTCGTTATCTATTTAAATCCTGAAATGATGAATGAACCTAAAAAATGATGATGTGCATGTTTCTATATTTTCTATTCTAATTTTAACTGTAGGATAGCTTGCCTTTTCAAATTGTTAAATATGTGTTTATTTGTGTTTAATCCATAGGAAAGGTCATAGGAAAAACATTGACAGTTGGAGATATCCAAACAAAGCATCACAGTATGTCCCCAGTAAAGCTTGAAAAATTTAACATTGCATGTGACAATCATTCCAGTAGCAGTGATAAATGTCACTTTTCAGTTTGTCCTAAAATAATGGCAACAGTGTAAATGAGAAGGGGAGTATGTGAAAAAATAGAATTATGGTGCATATCATGTTTAAAATCTGTTACTTATTATGACATGCCAGCCCTTTAATTTCTGAAATTTGAAAGGCACACATATTGTGTGCTTATAAGGACCTTGATACACAAGAGTAGTTATTAGACAAATAGACTTAACCTTTTTAAAAAGCAGAGACATTACTTTGCCAACAAAGGTCCATCTAGTCAAAGCTATGGTTTTTCTAGTAGTTATGTATGGATGTGAGAGTTGAACCATAAAGAAAGCTGAGCACTGAAGAATTGATGCTTTTGAACTGTGGTGTTGGAGAAGACTCTCTTGATAGTTCCTTGGACTGCAGGGAGATCAAACCAATCAATCCTAAAGGAAATCCGTCCTGAATATTCGTTGGAAGGACTGATGCTGAAGCTCCAATACTTTGGCCACCTGGCACTGATGCTGGGAACAATTGAAGACAGGAAGAAACGGGGGCGACAGAGGATGAGATAGTTGGATGGCATCACCGACTCGATGGACATGAGTTTGAGCAAGCAAGCTCTGGAAGTTGGTGATGGACAGGGAAGCCTGGTGTGCTGCAGCCCATGGGGTTGCAGAGACTGACATGACTGAGCAACTGAACTGACTGAGACTGAACCTCACCTGGGAACTTAGAAATGCAGAGCAGAGTCTCAGCCTTCCACCAGCTCTCTGAATTGCTGCTGCTGCTAAGTTGCTTCAGTCGTGTCTGACTCTGTGCGACCCCATAGACAGCAGCCCACTAGGCTCCTCTGTCCCTGGCATTCTCCAGGCAAGAATACTGGAGTGGGTTACCATTTCCTGAATTATAAACTCCATTTTAACAAGATTTACAAGTGATTTTATAAATATTAAAATTCAAGGGTAATTGAGTGAGGACACCTGGAAATCAGTAATGATTGACAACAGATAGAGTTTTTGAAGAGTAAAAACAAAACAAACAACCCCACCCCTGTGGCTCCACATCACCAGATTTTTGAAACCTACTTTCTGTGTTTAAAGATTACACTTATTTTTATGCACAAATATTTATTAAAAACATTCTAAAGAAATTATAGTTCAACAACTAAAAAAGTTTGCTCTGTGCTAATCAGTGTTGTGGATTCTAAAGATTCAATGATCAAAATAGGCAAGATTCTTTATACTCAACGTGTTAATGTTTCAGTTCAGTTCAGTCACTCAGCCGTGTCCAACTCTTTGTGACCCCATGAATTGCAGCACACAGGCTTCCCTGTCCATCACCAACTCCCGGAGTTCACTCAAACTCATGCCCATCGAGTCGGTGATGCCATCCAGCCATCTCATCCTCTGTCGTCCCCTTCTCCTCCTGCCACCAATCCCTCCCAGCATCAGAGTCTTTTCCAATGAATCAACTCTTAGCATGAGGTGGCCAAAGTACTGGAGTTTCAGCTTTAGCATCATTCCTTCCAAAGAAATCCCAGGGCTGATCTCCTTTAGAATGGACTGGTTGGATCTCCTTGCAGTCCAAGGGACTCTCAAGAGTCTTCTCTAACACCACAGTTCAAAAGCATCAATTCTTCGGCACTCAGTCTTCTTGACAGTCCAACTGTCACATCCATACATGACCACAGGAAAAACCATAGCCTTGACTAGATGGACCTTTGTTGGCAAAGTAATGTCTCTGCTTTTGAATATGCTATCTAGGTTGGTCATAACTTTCCAAGGTGTTCTAAAACAGCTATAGGAAATTCTTTTTTTTTTTGGATTTTTTAAAATTGCAATATAATTGCTTTACAACATTCTGTAAGTTTCTGTTGTACAATTAAGTGAATCAGATGTAAACATACATATGTTCCCTCCCTCTTGAACCTCCTTCCCACCTCAACTCAAGGAAATTCTTAAGAGCAAGAATCTAAACAAGTAGGCTTCTCTAGACTTGTGGAATTTTCCCTGATTAGCTTTTACATATTCAGTTGTATATCACTCACATTTAGTCACTGCCTAGTTCTTATTCATATTCTGGGGCCAGATTCCTAGGTTCAAATCCTGGATCAGCCTTTCTATTGCCATATAGATTGGTTTTCTTATTTTAAAAATGGGAAAAATAATAGTGTCTTCATCAGGATATTTTATGAAGGTCAATGGGGTTAATATAGACGCAGTACTCAGGATTTGGTATAATTTATGTAAGTATGAGAGACGTTCATTGGTGTTGTTAGAAAGTTATCAGTGGTGCTTTTCTCTTTTCTGAATATGAATTTTAAGGAACTAGTTCAAGTTTTGGAATGTGCAAAAAGTCTATGGCAAAACCAGCTGCCAGTAAAGGAGTGAAGAGTGTGCAAAATGGGTCAAGGGAAGTCACATACTTCTGTCAGTAAAGTAAGCCATGGGGATATAATGTACAGCTTGGTGACAGTATAGTTAATAATATTGTATTGCATATTTGAAAGTTGCTTAGAGAGTGAATCTTAAAAGTCCTCATCATAAGAAAAAGTTTATAAAATAACTCCTTTTGTATGGTGACAGGTGATAACTAGATTTATTGTGATGATCATTTCACAGTGCATAGAAATGTCAAATCATTATGTTGTACACCTGAAACTAATATAATGTTACACGTCATTTTAAATTTAAAAAAGAAAATCATCCTAGGATTTTGAAACATCTCCTTTAGTTAAGATGTCAAATGCTGACTACATGTTGATAGAGAAGACTGGCGGCTACAGATTCTAACCAAGATTGAAAACCTGAACAAGAAGATACTGATTTTAAATTTGGTATTTTAAATTCCTGATTTAAAATTCCGGCATTTTGTGCAATCTCAGATAATTGTTTGTTTTCTGTTCTGCTCATCTAATTTGCTTTAAATTATGCTTACGTCTCCAAGATTTTTGTCTTTAATCTCAGCTCCTCTCTTGGTAAGTTTTGTTGGTAAATGAGTAGGAAGTTAATTCTTGCTTACCTTGATTTCCTTTCTAATTTTTTCATTTATTTTAGTTAAATCTCTCCAAGCACTGATTTGTTCCTTTTAAGCAGTATAATAATATTTAAAGCCTTACAAAACTAGTACAGCCACTTAATTAATCACATAGTGATTCTATTCATGGGATTTTTTTTTTTTTTTCTTGTACAGGTAGAGATAGGATTTCTATAATTCAGATATATTACTAATTCTTCACACATTTGAAATGTTTATTTCTGAAGTAGCTTTTCCTTTTAGAACTGAAGGATAATACAAACCAGGCGTATTATATGCACACCTGTATACAAGTTCTTCACGGTTGGGTCTTGGTCAAACAATGCCCATTTCTCCTGCCCACTTCCTACCTGGGTACTCTGCTACTCAAAGCCCAGCATTTTGCATCTCATCTCCATGCCTTTCCCTACACACTATTTCTTAAAAGTGTGGCCTAGGGATTAAACCCTTTCAGAAGAACTGAGACGTCAGACTATGTTTTGTAACATTAAGGAACTGTTTAACGTTTTTCATCCTCATTCTTTTAGGATTGTACAGGGTTGATTTCAAGAGGCTCCATGGCATACAATTTTACAGTAGATTGGAAGCAGATATGAGAAACCACCTACCTACCATTAACACGGACACTATAGAAATCTATAAAAATGCAAAACCAGGCCCTTCTTTACCTTTCTGTCTTAGAGGATAATTTTTCAATAAAAAATGTATTTATATATTAGCATTTAATGAGATTATTTTAATGAATTAATAAAATAATTATTTCCAATGACCTTTGTTTTAACATACTACAGTAAAGATCACTAGATTAAAACTATGTAAAAAAAATCACTAGGGGGTCTGCATTAATTTTTAAGAGTGGAACGGGTTTCTAAAGCCAAAATGCTTGAAAACTTCTGGTATCCACTCTTCTTGGCATGGTTGAGACAAGGAAGAAGGTGGTGGTTGCCCCACAGTCATACATGTAGTCTCCTATACTCTCTGACAAGTTTATACTCTACCCACAAAATGCTTTGCCTCTGCAGAGGGAAAGAAAGAGTGATAGAGTGAGCCAAAGAAAACGTGAGTTGCTATGTGGATAAGTCTCCATTCTAGACAATCAAGTGCCATGGTACAGGCACTTGATGAGATGACATTGCTTTCTTATTTTGTAAAATAAATATTAGAATAACAAATAAAACAGAGTAATTGTGACTGATTACATAAAGTACTTGAAGGGACTTCTTTGGATTTTTATGAATCCAAGTCTATCGCTTTTTATAAAGATGAGGAAACTAAAGCCAGTTTTTATAAAAGGACTGACCTCTTAGTAATCAAAAAAAAAAAAAAAAAAAAAAGGATCAGAACTCAAGTTTAGGCATTTAGGTTTATTGTACTACCATGTATCTCATAAACTTGAATTTCTTTCTATGTTTTCAATTAGGATAAATTTTACTCTAATTATATAGAAGTGTATGCATAATACTGAATCCCTGGATAAAAGCCTAGCATAAGAAGTAAAAGATCTGGAAAGGAACATTGAGAAAGTATGAATGAATGGTTAATATTTGTCAGATGATTAGGTATAGAAGTTCAATTCAGCTTTCAAAACAGCACATGCAGTTCTCCCTATAATTTTTGCAAATTATTCCAATAGCCTATAATACTCTTCATTTGATGATTCTAAAGGGCTTATAATTACGTCTCAACTTTTAAAACCATATCATTATCCATTCAGTTAACAGAGTGCATTGATAAAAATCACAGTATCCTCTGGTGTACACTAAAATTGTTAAGCACAATAATTTATGCAAATTACTTATAGAGTTAATATATGTTAAATATGTTTAATTACACTGCAGAACTTAGTTCACAGCAGCACATTCAATTATTTTTAATTATAAAAACAGATATTTTGGAGATTTATGCTCAACCCATTATACTGCTAGTTTATACTGCTTTACTTTGTTGCTTCCAGAAATAAATTAAAGAAAACAGATTAATAATTTGTGCCAGAATCTTGTTACTGAAAAGCTTATGTATATTTAATTTTAGCATTTTCCAAGACTTAAAAGCTATCAACTGCTTTTGGGACTGTATTTAAAATAAATACTTATTACCAAGAGATGGTAGGAAACTTGACAAAGAACAGTTTAGAGACATAATAATGTTTATTTTTGGGAAACAAAACTGAGGGGATGATGATGACAGCAACTTTGGTTTTCATTATAAGCTTTTCTTTATTACTCGATTGCTAATCATATATATATTACTTTGATTAAAAAGTCAAATGTAAGAAAATGCACTTGTGCATACACAATACTAGAAAATAATGTTTACCCATCACTTTCTGGCACTAAATATTTAGGTTATTTTGATTTATATAGAATAGATGGCAAACAATGGATGTTCGAATGTTACAGACAGAACTAATGATATAATTAAACCTTATTCACTTTAGGTGGATTCTTTACCAACTGAGCCACCAGGGAAGTCCATAATTAAAACCTAAGAATTTCTAAATTTTAGGAAAAAAATATCCTTTCCATTGGTATAATTTTTTCACATCATAGTATTAAGTACTAGATTAATTGATATATGTACATATCTGGGCAACAAAATCACATCATATTATTGAATTACATATTTCAATAATATTAAGGCAGTGATGTGATTTTCTATGGCAAAGTGTGAGTTTGAAATGACCCTACATCTACATGCAGCATACCAATCACCAGTTCAGGAAGTTATTAGATTTAATAGAATATTTATACGGGAAATAATATACTGATACTACATGATAGGAAAATACATTATTTGGTGAAACTCAAAATATATAATGTTAGTAGACTCCTTTAATGAAATTTAGCTACTATATTGAACATAGAATGCTCTTAAGTAAGCAAATAGAATTGCAGATTAAAGAATGTTTATGTAGTAGTACATTTCTAATAACAGTATATGCTGTACTAGTGCTAGAATAAATAAATACAGGGTATTTTTAGTAGCTTTTATAAAATCCAAAACTTTTCAAATAGATTGTTATATTGAACTTGATATCAATAAGTACAAATCTTTCAAAATTAATCCAAAGACATTGCTGCCATAAACTAAGGAATTTTAAACATAAAAGAGTGCCAAACTAAAAGTAAATGCACACCCTACTATCTTTAATTGGATGTTAAAATACTTGAAGCTTGCTTCAGTGATAAATGAAATTATAATATCCTACAAGGAGATTATTAAAAAATAAATAAAACTAGCACATTATTTATTTGCTGTTTTATCTCCAAATAGGTTTACCATGAATTTTATTTAATATACTTTTCATGATTAAAAGTAGCAGATTTTTCTGTTGAAGGAATTTCTCGATAGGAATATGATCTTTTAATGAAGATAAACCTTTGTTAATTTATTATGTGGAATTTCATTATCTAACAGTCTCATTTGTTCTCTTCCCTATAATATGCTTTTTTGAGTGTTACACATCAGCCTTCTAATAGGGTTTTTCCAATCCATGAATCTAAGTCGTGCATTGTAGGCTTTGACTATAGAGTCAAAGGGACTTTTGAATATAGAGCATCTGGAAACATATCATTATTGTAACTGTGTCAGTTGGTCAATAATGCTGTGTCAATTTTTCATAGAAATATTTGTTTAAATTTTCTCCACACAATTATATTTCTTTCTTTATTATAAATAAGCACTAAATACGCACCTCTGATTAATGGAAACATCCCCAGTGATCTCATGGCTCTCTGCTAGATTACAAATTGTTTTAATGTCAAAGAACCTTCCTTTTCACTTGGTAAACACTTAGTGCTTATGTTGTGTTTGGCATGTCAAGGATATCTGTTAGCTCTTTGTAAATAATCTCTTTCTTATGGTCACAATGTGATGTGATAATGCTGTGATAATAATACCCAATGCATTTGCAAGACTTATTATATGCTGAGTTGTTTTAAGCAGTTTGCCTTTATATTAGCTGATTTAATCCTCACAGTAACTTCTTGATGTTAATATTAGTCTTATCTCAATGTACAGGCACTAACAAAGATGTCAAATAATTTTCTCAGGGCCATATAGCAAATCAGAGCAAGATTTTGAAATCAGGTCATTGAACACCCAAATTCATTCTATGCAATAATGCCAATTTTTGCCAAAATTCATGCTAATTTTTATTAAGGCATGGAGCCTCTTGAAAACACATATTTCTAGTAGAGAATTCTCAAAAATTTAGTTTTATGATTGTTAAATCAAACATGCAAAAAGTCAAGACGTGTGTTTCTGAAGCAGTATTCTCAAAGGTGACTGGAATACAGTGCAGAGAGAGATACGTAAGACATTCCACTGGCGGTTGAGGAAAAATAGTAATTTTGTGTTGCTACTATATTTGTTGGTTTTCCCTTTCTTAATTTTGGGGCTGTTTTCTTTTTTAATATATAAACCCTACTATAAGGCACAATAAAGAACAGAGATGGTATGGACCTAACAGAAGCAGAAGATATTAAGAAGAATTGGCAAGAATACACAGAAGAACTATACAAAAAAGATCTTAATGACCCAGATAACCATGATGGTATGATCACTTACCTAGAGCCAGATATCCTGGAGTGTGAAGTCAAATGGCCCTTGGGAAGCATCACTACAAACAAACCTAGTGGAGGTGATGGAATTCTGGCTAAGCTACTTCAAATCCTAAAAAATAATGCTGTTAAAGTGCTGCACTCAATATGTCAACACATTTTGAAAACTCAGCAGTGGCCACAGGACTGGAAAAGGTCAGCTTTCGTTGCACTCCCAAAGAAGAGCAATGCTAAAGTATGCTCAAACTACCAAACAATTGAATTCATTTCAAATGCTTTCAAGATAATGCTAAAATCCTTCAAGCTAGGCTTCAACAGTAAGTGAACCAAGAACGTCCAGAGGGATAAGCTGAATTTAGAAAAGGGGGAGGAACCAGAGATCAAATTACTAACATCAACTGGACCATTGAGAAAGCAAGAGAATTCCAGAAAAAAACATCTACTTCTGTTTCATTAGCTATGCTAAAGCCTTTGAGTGTGTGGATCACAACAAACTGTGGAAAATTCTTAGAGATAGAAGTACCAGACCACCTTACCTGCCTTCTGAAAAACCTGTATGCAGAGCAAGAAGCAACAGTTAGAACTGGGCATGGACCAATGGACTGTCTCAAAATTGGGGAAGAAGTATGTCAAGGCTGTATATCGTCCCCTGATTATTTAACTTCTCTGCAGAGTAAATCATGCAAAATGCTGGGCTAGATGAAACACAAGTTGGAATCGAGATTGCCAGGAGAAATATCAATAACCTCAGATATGCAGATGACATCACCCTTATGGCAGAAAGCAAAGAGGAACTAAAGAGCCTCTTGATGAAGGTGAATGAGGAAAGTAAAAAAGCTGGCTTAAAACACAACATTTAAAAAATGAAGATCATGGCGTTTGGTCCCATCACTTCATGGGAATTAGATGAGGAAACAATGGAAACAGTGACAGACTATTTTCTTGGCCTCCAAAATCACTGTGGATGGTAACTGCAGCCATGAAATTGAATGATGCTTGCTCCTTGGAAGAAAAGCTATGACAAACCTAGACAGCATATTAAAAAGCAGAGACAACACTTTGCTGCCAATGGTCCATTTAGTCAAAGTTATGGTTTTTCCAGTAGTCATGTATGGATGTGAGATTTGGACAATAAAGAAGGCTGAGCACTGAAGTATTGATGCTTTCCAACTGTGGTGTTGGAGAAGACTCTTGAGAGTTCCTTGGAGAACAAGGTGATCCAACCAGTCCATCCTAAAGGAAATCAGTCCTGCATGTTCATTGGAAGGACCAATGCTGAAGCTGAATCTCCAATACTTTGGCCACCTGATGAGGAGAACCAACTCATTGGAAAAGACCCTGATGCTGGGAAAGATTGAAGGCAGGAGAAGGGGATGACAATTGATAAGATAGCTGGGTAGCATTACTAACTCAATGGACATGAGTTTTAGCAAACTCTGGGATGTGGTGAAGGACAGGGAAGCGTGGTGTGCAGTTCATGGGGTTGCAAAGAGTCAGACATGGCTGAGTGACTGAACTGACTGATAGAAGTATATGGTATGATTTATAAATGAATAATACAAAGTATTGTGGTACCTGTGTACTTTTAAAACTTTCTTATAAGTATATTATTTGTAAACTTTAGAAATAAACATCTTCTAGAAATTGTCCAGAATTAAGGGAGAAGTAGGGGCTTCCTTTGTGGCTCTGCTGGTAAAGAATCCACCTGCATTGTGGGAGACCTGGGTTTGATCCCTGGGTTGGGAAGATCACCTGGAGAAGGAAAGGCTACCCACTCCAGTATTCTGGCCTAGAGAATTTCATGGACGGTATAGTCCATGGGGTTGCAAAGAGTTGGA
Organism: Bos taurus; assembly: GCF_002263795.3. Taxonomy (NCBI): domain Eukaryota; kingdom Metazoa; phylum Chordata; class Mammalia; order Artiodactyla; family Bovidae; genus Bos; species Bos taurus. Next base: position 34,367,300 of record NC_037335.1, read on the forward strand.
CATGACTGATAAATTTTCACTTTTTCTTTCACTTTCAATGTTATTAAGTTGTTTTTTTGAATCTTGCTGGAAGGACTCTCTTAAAGTTTCCTGGCAGTCCAGCGGTGAAGACTCTGCTCTTTCAATGCAGTGGAGGCCCAGGTTCAATCCCTGGTCAGGGAACTAGATCTCACATGCCACAGGTAAAGATTCCACATGCCCATTGAAGATCAAAGATCCCACATGCTGCAACTAAGACCTAGCACAACCACATAAATAGATTTGGGAGCTTCCCTGGTGGCTCAAACAGTAAAGAATCCACCTGCACTGTGGGATGCCTGGGTTCATTCCCTGGGTGGGAATATCCCCTAGAGGAGGGCATGGCAACCCACTCCAGTATCCTTGCCTGGAGAATCCTCATGGACAGAGGGGCCTGGTGGGCCACAGTTCATAGGATTGCAGAGAGTCAGACATGACTGAGCTACTAAGTAATGCACTGCACTGCACAAGGGTACTAAGTGGCTTCCCTAGTGGCTCAGAATGTAAAGAATGTGCCTGCAATGCAAGAGACCCAGGTTCAATCCGAGTTGGGAAGATCCCCTGGATAAGGGAAAGGCAATCCACTCTAGTATTCTTGCTGGAGAATTCCATGGATAGAAGAGGCTGATGGGCTGCCATCTATGGGGTTGCACAGAGTCGGATATGACTGAGTGACTAATGCTTTCACTCACACAAGGATAATAAGGCATACATCAATCTTTGCTAGAATGTGTTAGAGTAGTTTTTTTTGTTTTTGTTTTTTTTTTTGAGCCTACTTTCCTCATCTATATGATGGGAATATTTAATACCTTTATCCTGGGTGGCTCAGACAGTAAGGAATCTGCCTGCAATGCAGGAGACACAAATTTGATCCCTGGGTCGGGAAGATCCTCTGGAGAAGGGAATGGCTTTCTACTCCAATATTCTTGCCTGGAGAATCCCATGGACAGAGAAGCCTAGTGGGCTACAGTCCATGGGGTTGCAAAGATTCAGACCGAGACTAACACTTTCTCTTTACTTTCACGTAGTTGTATCACTATGATTAAATAAATAAAATATGTGTGAATTTTTCAAAAACAGAAATCTCTACAAAATTGCTCATCACTCAAGTATTGCTCACCAACACTTTGAAATGCCATTTCGAGTATTTGGGACAAGCTCATAAGAAAGAAATTTTTGTTCATTGAATCTTCTGGTTGATGTTTGTCATAACTGGCATGAAACAGACAGTTCCTGGGAGAAAAATATCCTCTTAGAGGCACTGTCTCTACCACTTTACTTGCTGCTGATGATATTTCTGAAGTGCATTAATAGGCTTTTAGGAAACCACATTAGTGTCTGGCCAAGCAGATCTGAGCTTGGTTCAAATTAACAAATTAAAAAAAAATCTGAAAAGGAAAAAATCATTTTTTCTTTTCTTTAAAGCTCCCACCCAAAATAAAATAAAAAAGATAAATAAGTCAGTAAGTTGAGATGTGAATATATCCAGTTAGTAGATACTAATATTTCTCCTGAAAGTGTCTATGTTATCCCCAGTGCACACCTCTGCTGCTATTGCTGCTAAGTCACTTCAGTCGTGTCCGACGCTGTGCGACCCCATAGATGGCAGCCCACCAGGCTCCCCTGTCCCTGGGATTCTCCAGACAAGAACACTGGAGTGGGTTGCCATTTCCTTCTCCAATGCATGAAAGTGAAAAGTGAAAGTGAAGTCCGCTCAGTCGTGTCCGACCCTCAGCGACCCCATGGACTGCAGCCTGCCAGGCTCCTCTGTCCATGGGATTTTCCAGGCAAGAGTACTGGAGTGGGGTGCCATTGCCTTCTCCGAGTGCACACCTCTAGGTATTCTCTATTACCACTTTAGATTTTAGCTTAGTAAACATAATCAGTAAATTTCTACTGGCAATAGTAACCTATATTTTAATATATAAGATCTGTTTATTAATTAAAGTAGGCATATCATAGAGTTTCATCTTACTTCTATTTTTCTATATTTAAAGTGCAGAAATGCATAAGCATTTCCCAAGTGATCTATAGAATACCAATCCTGTAGGCTTTCTTTTGTTAACCTAGCATTCCTTTAAAAAATATGGAAGTTTACATAAGCATATGATTGAGAAGTCTGAGTATTTTGAATATTCCAGATCCCCTGGAGGAGGGCATGGCAACTCAATCCAGTATTCTTGCCTGGAGAATCCCCATGGACAGAGGAGCCTGGTGGGCTGCAGTCCATGGGGTCTCAAAGAGTTGGACATGACTGAGAAACTAAGCACAGCAAATTTATTTGACCCAGAAAGATTTTGGATTTTGTTTGCTAATATTACAAGGAACTAAAATTTATAAAATAGGATGGAATATACCAGGATATAGATTTCTTATTGATAAGTTGTTCTGCTGCTGCTGCTAAGTCGCTTTAGTCGTGTCCAACTCTGTGAGACCCCATAGACGGCAGCCCACCAGCCTCCTCCGTCCATGGGATTTTCCAGGCAAGAGTACTGGAGTAGGTTGCTATTACCTTCTCCCATAAGTTGTTCTTCAGTAACTCAAATCAGATGATTAGAAAATGCCAAAGTAGAAATGAAAGTTCTGCAAATTTTTGTTTTGCCATAGAACTTAAGTTATTTTACCCGAAGAATATTTACAACAATATAATGGTAAAGTGATATACAATTCTAAAATGCATATTTTTGTATTATTTAACTAAGAAAAATAAGATTTTTATTAGCCTTCCATGAGAAAATGTACATCTGCTTGGTGAAAACGTATTTTTTAAAGTGACTATACCATGCCCCTGTCAATTAACTATAGAATACATGTTAAGATGAGAAAAAGGTACCATGATGATGTCCACAATTATGATATCCAGTACACATGCAAAATGGCAGCCCACTCCAGTACTCTTGCCTGGAAAATCCCATGGAGCCTAGTAGGCTGCAGTCGATGGGGTCGCTAAGAGTCGGACACGACTGAGCGACTTCACTTTCACTTTTCACTTTCATGCATTGGAGAAGGAAATAGCAACCCACTCCAGTATTCTTGCCTGGGGAATCCCAGGGACAGAGGAGCCTAATGGGCTGCCATTATGGGGTTACACAGAGTCGGACACGACTGAAGCAACTTAGCAGCAGCAGCAGCGGCACACATGCAAAGGACACAGAGTACATATTCCTCTCGTGCCCTCACTCCTCTCTACTGGAGTTGTTTGATGTACTTTCCACCCTGCAGTAAAAAATGGCATGACAGTGGAGCTAACAAAATAAAAGAGAACTTGATAACACACTAGCTGCTGTCTCATAATTCAGTCTTCATATGATCCCTTAGAGCAATGTGACACACAGGTATTTCAAACCACCTTCCCAATACAAACTAGATACAAGACAAGTTCTGAATGAAACACAAGAAATATTCCTGTACACTCATAGCTAAGAATCAAAAAATTTAAGGAAAATCTTTGACAAAATCCTAAGAGGAAATAAGAATAGATGTGGCTATTCTGTTTACATTTGACAACACCAGAAACCCAGAGACTTGGATAATAAAGGTTATACAGAGGACAAAAGACAATATCTATGGTATTTGGAGAAATCTCCTGTACACTAGATTGACTTTCAAATAGATCATGCAACAAATATACATACATTTATATTAGTATTTTAATTGTAACAATAGAGATATTCTGAATGCTTATCAACTTAATTATCTACCAATGTTATATGCATATATATATATACATCTTTAGATGAATTCCATAAACTTAAAGCTGAGCAATTGTGAAAGTATTCTTAAAGTATGATACTATTCATGTATAGTATTGGAACAGGTAAACTATACTCTTATTTTATAAAAATATATATGTGTATATATATATATATATATGAGGAGCATAGGAATTATAATTACTGATTAGATAACTAGTAACCTAGAGGATGAGGGAATGATATAGTTTGTGAACATAGTTCAGGAGGTTTTCATTTTATTGATGAAGTTCAATTTTTAAGCTTGATTGTAAGGATATGGAAATTCACTTTATTAGTTTTTATGTCTTTCTTATGTTTCACATGTTTAACAGGTAAATCAATTACTCAATTCACCCTTGAGAAAAGCTGGAGGACTTCTAATAGTTTAATTTTCACAGTCATTGGTTGTGTTTTGGAGCTAACTTTCTAACGTAATGTACGCTGAAACTATCAAATTTTATCAACAAATGATGAAAATTTCCTTTTTTGTGGAGTTTCCTGGTAGTCTAGTGGCTGGGACTCTGTGCTCCCTATACAAGGGACCTGGATTCGATCTTTGGTCAGGGAACCAGATCCTACATGTTTTAGCTAGAGCTTACATTCTGCAACCAAGGATCCTGTGTGCTGCAACTATAAGATCCAGTGCAGCCAAATAATCATTTTGTAAAATTTCCTGTTTTGGAAATGGACTTAAATACATTTAATCTTTTATAAATTTTATTTTGATATTTTGGCATAAGGTGCCACAAACTAATTTTTAAAGAGTGTGTTCTCATCTTGTGGGAGGTAAAGAAAAATCTTGATTTTTCAAAAGAGCATCAGGTTCTTTTGATTCTCCCATCTTAAGAGGCTTTATATTAATTTCAGAATGATTCCTCTGAAAGTGTTCGTTCATCCCCCATGCTTCCCAAACTCTCTCTTCTACAATACTGAGGTTGAAGGAAGTGGTGAGAGATTGTTGTACTGTTGAAAATAGAAGAGAGTGAATTAAATAATGCTTATTATAATGATGCAAAGTATTTGTCCAGTTAATATTGATGACCGAAAAGTACTGTTAGGAAGTGGAGCAAACAAGCTCTAGGACGGTCTAATGGCTGGGAGGGAAGAGCATTAGGTTTTGCCGTTGGTGGTTCCACTGGTGTCACTGGGCCATTACTGCAAGATTTTTCTGCAGAAACTTGTTTCTGGTGCAAACTTTAGGACTGTCTCAACAACATTAACATGACTCCAACTCCAACCCAAACCCTGATTATAAGGGAGAGTTTTTTAAAGGAGTTTTTAAAGGGAGAATTTCAAATATGTAACTGTAACACAGCTGAGCATATTGGAAATGATTATTTCAGATTTTTTTGGATTCCGGAAAACCAGTTGATAAATGAGGTAAAAAGTAGGTTTTCTGATCATTTTAAGGGTCTTGTTAAAGGAAAATTAACTTGCCTTACACACTCTATGTGACTTATAAACTTTGAGAGAATTTTACTCCACTATTCATTCTGTTCGATATGTTAACCTTTTCTTCATGATACTTAAGTTACCTAAAGATAGTGCGGTATTTAAGGGCCAGTGTTATGGATGTTGTATAAGAGAAGTAGAAATATGAGAGTTACTGTAGATTTTTCTGGATAAAATCCTGCATAAAATAGATGATATTCTGTTTTGTAAGCTCTGTACTTGAGTCACTGCAACAACATATTAAATAAATATTATAGTAAATAGAGTAATAGAAAAAGGACAGTATCTATTATGTAATCAAATACGAATAGATTGTTGGAAAGGTTTATATCCAGTATCTCAAAATGCTTGAACAAACAATACATTCAATTACATATGCTCTTGGAATTATAAGCCACATTCTCACACATATATAGCTATTACTACTTGTGATCCATATTTCATTACTTTAACCTTACATGTAAGCCAGTTGTCTGTTTTATATGCAGGACCTCAGCTGCTCTGTCTACAGAGGTGATGTAAAATTTCTACTTGAATAGCAATAAATCATGTTAATTTAGCCCTAGTCAAATGAAACATGGTAGAAGGGATGAAAGAAGAATAGGAATGAGAATGGTCAAAACAGATTACTGAGTATAAGAATTTGCCCAGTTAAAGTGATGCACTGATATTGGGTTAAATACTTCCAGCTATGAAATAAAAATTTAGATCAGCAGGAGTGTTTGTATAATTATAATAATCTATTGATAGTTTAACTGGATAAAATGATTTTGTATGTTTTGATTGTAATATGGTGTCCTCTTACTAATTCAGTGAACACAATTCAATTAGTTTCAAAAATGAGGTGAAAATGGACCACCTGCCAAAGGGTAATAAGATAACAATGAGTTGCACTGGAAATATAAACAGTGACCACAGATTGATTTAATAAGGAACCACCTTATTCAGTCCTCTTTCTACCACATTATGTTCTTAAAATGAGATTTAATGTAATTGGTTTCACCTATCAGTGCCTGCAAAATTAACATGCTTACCTAATATTGACTCAAAAAAATCTCTCTTAAGCAGTGTTTTCCTAAAGAGAATGGCTAACTTATCTATACAGTTCTGCATTTTCTATCATCTACCTTTATTATCAAAGTTCTATTTGGGAAAAACATGAACATGAACATGTGTATTGTTTTGCATGACTTTTTGTATTTTCCCAGGTCCTTGAATTTTTATTCCTCAAAAAGCTTAAGAAATTAAAAACAAAGGGGAAATATGGGGCTTTTATCTTATGCAAATATACAATGAAATTTTAGAAATCCTCTACTTGTCAGAAAGATTAGAATTCAAACTTCCAGATGATATTAACCCCTTTTTGCCCAGTATTATTTCTTAGATAAATAATGGCTTTGGATCCAAGCTTATATATAGTTAAAGGCTGAGGGTTCCAGCTATGACTGAATTCAACATGCCTACTTAGCACCTTGTAATCACTCCATGACTTCAACACAATATCCTTTCTTAAGAGTGAATAAGAGGTTCTATTTGAATAAATTCATTTCTATTTTTTTAGAAAGGGCTTGAGTGTGACTCTTAATCTTCATCAAAGTGTAATTGCGTACTGAAAAAAAAAACAAATTGGTTATTGTCAGCCATCTGATACACACTACAAAGAGCCTGGAAAAAGTATGATTCATTGATTTTAATCATGTTCAGATGAGCCACTTCAGAGACTGTCATGTAAAATAAATACCATGCAAAATAAAGGCAGTGTTTTAGATTACAGAATTGTTTAGAATGCCTACTTCCAAGATAAACTGATTTGGTTCTTGTTGACCTAAGACAAATAGACATTATATATTTCTCCAACTCCTCAAAAACTGGTATATTCAGGATCAGTGGAGAATCATAATTTGGGGTCTGCAACCATGGGGAGCCATGTGTAAGTCATTCAACAGCAAGGGAAGGAGAAAGCTTTTAGAAAGAGGAAAAGGAAATTAGAGAGTTATAGTAAACAAAGAGTTCCTGGCTTTTCTTTGGCTGAGACTTTGCCAAGAATGAAGAGGGATCTTTCCTATTAGGCTCTGCTGTCATCATAGGGTATGACAGCTCCCCATTCTGGTTTCCTGATTTTATTTAATTGAGATAGTTAAGTTGAAGTTAATTTGACTATGTTTGACTACAAAAGAAAAGTCATTGCTAATTGATTGCTGAAACACAAATTGACAGGGCTTAATAATATAAAATAAAATATAGTAAAATACAGAGAGGAGGAAAAAGTGTACTTAATGTAATTGGTCTACTTATTAACCCAAAACTATTGTCTAGTCTATATTATTCTATGGAGTGTGAACATATAACTCCCCTAACCTAATTCTGTCTATCCCCCTGCCTTAAAAAGCATCATTAATATTTCTGTTTTTATTATTTGAAAGATACAGGGATGATGCTGAGTTACTTTGTAGTGACATAATCCTGAAAAATTTCTGGTCTTATCAGGGTAAATTTCTAGCAACATCCAAGTCCCATCCTGCTGCTGCTGCTGCTGCTAAGTCGCTTCAGTCGTGTCCCACTCTGTGGGACCCCATAGACGGCAGCCCACCAGGCTCCCCTGTCCCTGGGATTCTCCAGGCAAGAACACTGAAGTGGGTTGCCATTTCCTTCTCCAATGCATGATAGTGAAAAGTGAAAGTGAAGTCGCTCAGTCGTGTCCGACTCCCAGCGACCCCATGGACTGCAGCCTACCAGGCTCCTCCGTCCATGGGATTTTCCAGGCAAGAGTACTAGAGTGGGGTGCCATTGCCTTCTCCGAAGTCCCATCCTATATTTTTTATTTCCCCCTTCCAAGTTCTCATCATGTTAAAGGTATATGGATTTATTCTCTATAACTGAAACCGCCATATTAAATAGTATCCCCTCCATGAATATAAATTGACAAGATGGACTTTATTAAAATGAATCGCCAGTCCAGGTTCGATGCATGATACAGGATGCTTGGGGATGGTGCACTGGGATGACCCAGAGGGATGGTATGGGGAGGGAGGTGAGAAGGGGGTTCAGGATGGGGAACACATGTACACCCGTGGTGGATTCATGTTGATATATGGCAAAACCAATACAATATTGTAAAGTAAAAAAAAAAAAAATTTTTTTGAAAAAACTTGCTCCATGAAAGACACGTTCAAAAGAATAAAAATGCTCTCATCAAAATGGACAAAAATAGTTGCAAAAGGCACAGTCTGATAAAGGACTGTGTCTTAGTACAGATTGCTTTAACAGAATAACACAGACTAGGTGGCTTATAATAAACATTTATTTCTCCCATTCTTAGAGATTGAGAAGTCTAAGTTCAGGCCATGAACAAATTTGACATATTATGCATGCCCTCTTCCAGATTGTAGGCTGCCAGCTTCTTGCTGTATCCTCACAGGGCAGAAAGAGGGCAAGAAAACTCTCTGGGATACTTTTTATAAGGCACTAGTACCATTCATAAGTTTTCATGATTTAATTACCTCCCAGAGGCTCTACCTCCTAATGCTATCCCATTAGAAGTTAGGAGTCCAGCATTTGAATTTCGGAGAGACACAGATAATTTAGTCAATTGCAGACTTATCTAAAATATATGAAGAACTCTTAAATTCTTAAAATGTGAGAATAAGAAAACAAATAACCATATTAAAAATGACCAAACACCTTAAGAGATAATTTCAAAGATATACAGTTGTCAAAGAAGTGTATAAAAAGTTGGTCTACATCATATGTCATCAGAGAAATACAAATTAAAACAATAGTTAGATATCACTACAAAACTATGAGAGGCTTCCCAGGTGATGCTAGAGATAAAGAACTCACCTCCCAATGCAGGAGACATGAGAGATGCATGTTAGATCCCTGAGTCAGAGAGATCCCTGGAGGAGAGCATGGCAACGCATTCCAGTATTCTTGCCTGGAGAATCCCCTGGACAGAGGACCCCCTTTCAGGCTGCAGTCCATAAGGTTGCAAAGAGGCATACGTGACTGAAGTGACATAGTATGCATGCACAAACACACACCCAACTATTAGAGCGGCCAAAATCTAGAATGCTGAAGACACCAAATGCTACCGAAGATATGAAACAACAGGAATTCTCATCCATTCCTGGTGGAAATACAACATGGTACAGCTATTTTGGAAAATATTTTGGCAGTATCTTACAAAGCTAAACATACTTTATGATACTGGAATTAGAAGTTATACTCCTTGTTATTTAGTAAAGTAGCTAAAATCTTAGGTCCACATAAAACCTGTACACAGAATGTTTATAGCAGCTTTATTCATAATTGCCAAAGCATGGAAGAAATGAAAGTGTTCTCCAGTATGTGAATAGATGAATAAACTGTAATACATCCAGACAATGCAATAGCATTGAGTGACACAAGAAAATGAAGTATCAAGTCATGAAAAGACATGAAGGAACTTTAAATGAATGTTACTAAATGAAAGAAGCCAATCTGAGATGACTACATACTATAGGATTCCAATTATATGACATTCTGGAAAGAGCACAACTACGGAGACAATAAAAAGATCAGTGGTTGCCAGGGAGTGCAGAAAAAGGGGAATGGATAGAACACAAAGAATATTTAGAACAATGAAAGTACCTTGTATGATATTATAGTGATGGATATATATCATTATACGTTTATCCAAATTCATTGGCTGCACAATACCAAGAGTGGTTCTTCATGTAAACTATAGACTTTGAGTGACAATGATGTGTCAGTACAATTTTATCAGTTGTAACAGATGCCCCACTCTGGTGAACAGTAGTCAGGGATGTTGTCAATGGGGAATGTTATGCATGTGTTGTGGTAGGGGGTATATGGATAATATGTGTACCTTCCACTAAATTTAATTGTGAACCTACACCTTCTCCAAAAAGTAATGTATATTTTAAAAATAAATAATATCCCCTAAAGGAGAAAATAATTATTTATTAACTATTAATAAGATACTAGATATAGAGGAAGGATTTGAATAGACATTTTTCCAAAAAGTTGTAAATGGCAAATAAGTACATAAAAAGATATTCACTTTGTTAGTTATTAGAGAAATACAAATCAAAACCACAATAAAGTAACATTTGTGCTCCTGCCCTGTTGTTAAGTCATCTGATTTTTGTGACCCTGTGGACTGTAGCCCACCAGGCTCCTCTGTCCATGCAATTTTCCAGCCAAGAATACTGGAGTGGGTTGCCATTTCCTCCTTGAGGGGAACTTCCCAGCCCAGGGATCAAACCCACATCTTCTCTGTCTCCTGCACTAGCAGGAAAATTCTTTAATACTGAGCCATCTGGGAAGCCCTTAAGGTATCATTACAAACCCACTAAGATAATTACAAGTAAAAAGTCAAATAATAACAAGTATTCTTGATGTTGTGGAGAAATTGGAGTCCTCACACATTGCTGACATATAAATGTATATATGTAAATAAATATAAATGGTATCATCCACTTTGGAAAACAGTTTGAAAGATTCTCTAAATGATAAACTGCTACTGCTAAGTGACTTCAGTTATGTCCGACTCTGTGCGACCCCATAGATGGCAGCCCACCAGGCTCCCCCGTCCCTGGGATTCTCCAGGCAAGAACACTGGAGTGGGTTGCCATTTCCTTCTCCAATGCATGAAAGTGAAAAGTGAAATTGAAGTCACTCAGTTGTGTCCGACTCTTGGCGACCCCATGGACTGCAGCCTACCAGGCTCCTCCATCCATGGGATTTTCCAGGCAAGAGTACTGGAGTGGGGTGCCTTTGCCTTCTCCAAAATGATAAACAGAATTATCATATGGTCTTACACTTGTACCACTAGGGCTATATTCATGACAAATAAAAACATAAGTTCACAAGAACTTGTACATAAATGTTTATATCATGGCTGCATTTCTTTCTGGGAGCTGTAGGAGGAAATCCATTTCCTTGCCTTTTCCACATTCTAAAGCCTTCTTGCATTACAGATATCACCACCATCTTCAAAGCCAGCAATGGCTAGTAGAGTCTTTGTCACATCATATCATTCAGATTCTTACTCTCCTGCCTCACTTTCTCACTTATCTTAACCCTACGATTACACTGGACCCACCTGAATAATCCAGGATAACCCCCACTATCTTAAACTCACCTCATTGACAGTTTAATTCTCCTATACCATGTAATATAAGATATTCACAGTTTTGGGAGATTAAAACATGAATATATTTAGGGGATAATTATCAGGCTTACCACAAATGACTCTTTTTTTAAATTAAGTATTTTACCATTTTTAAATTATTATTTTAAAATCGGTTAATTTTAAATTAAATTCTACAGATATTACTAAATGAAAATGACCATTAATGTTTTCCTATGTATTCAATGTACTCAAATAATGGGAGAGGTAAACTTTTTAATTTTAAAATAGAAATGCTAAAATATACATTTTAATACCAGGATACCAAGTGTTATTTTGCCTACTAAAAATGACCAAGAATACATTTTTAACAAAAATTCAGCATCCATTTTGTTGCTTAGAGGCATAGAATTTTGACTGTGATGATATATGCCATGCATTCATGCATGGTTATTCACTCAGTTCTGCTTGACTCTTTTACAACCTCATGGACTGTAATCCGTCTGGCTCCTCTGTCTATGGAATTCTCCAGGCAAAAATACTGGAATGGGTAGTCATTCACTTCTTTAGGGGATACTCCCGACCTAGGGATCAAACCCAGGTCTCCTGCATTGCAGGTGGATTCTCTACTCTGAGTCACCAGGGAAGCCCTATATGCTATGCATGAAACAGTGTTTTTTGCATTTGTATAAGTGCAAATCATCCCCATGTTAAATCATTAAATTTATAATTTATACCCCAAAACACTGTTTTCTAATGCTTATTTTACTTTAAATGGTGCTCTTAAAAAAATCTAGGACACAATATTTCCTGTTAAGAAAGTGGGTCACAGGCATATGTGATTAGCAATTTTAGGTAATTTACAGCTAGAAGTTCAGACTGATCTTAATACTGCCTCATAAAAAGTAATCTGAAAATTAACAAAAAATTACCTGAAGAAAAAAATGTACTCATGAAAAGCAGGATTGATTTGAACTAACCCCAAAGAAAGGCAATAAAGTGTTAGAACAGGCAGAAGCAAGGCAGAGAAGCAAAAAGCAACTGGATAGGAGTGGGGTTGTCTGTGGCTCATGAGAATTAAATAGATGTAGATAGGTAGGATGGGTATGTGCAAGAGTGAAGAGAAAGATTTGACCACCTGGCAGATATAAGTATTTAAACACTTGCTTTATTTTAATGACATCACAGTTAAGCAGAAGACAAAACTGTAATTATTTATTTTAAGATTTTACACAAGTTGATAATCAGATCAGTGGAATACCAAAGATCAGTTAGAGCTGATCAGCTGCTGTAAGGTCTATGCAAAAACACACATTCGTAGAATTACTGTGTTTCTTGCTTTCAGATCTATACCTATCCATTCTCTTCCACTGTTTACTTCAGCAAATTAACCCAAAGACAGGAAAGCAAAATGCTGTCTCCTCCTCAGCAAATCTTCCCACAGACGTGGGGAAAAGATGCTCTCAAGTTATAAAAGATGCTCTCAATATTATCTTCAACTCTGTTAATGACACTGAACTCAGAATGGAAAAGGATACTGGTTCATTGTGGAAAATTTTAAACCTATATATTCAGATATACTTTGTTTTTCTGGAGTTCTAATATCACTTGTAGTTTAAAATAGTATCATCTTATAATACAACATATGTAGTCTATGCTGTATTAGTTAGTTAAATTACTGTATCACACATTTTCATATTTTCCAGTCTTTATTGTGTTTTCCTGGCATTTTATATATTGTTTTTTCAGTTCTTAGATGTTCTGCTTCAAGTAATTTATTGATTCATTTGTAATGCATTTAAAATATGAACTGAGTCTTCACAATGAACCAGGTATTATTTTAAATCCTTAAATTAACAAGGTCGGTAGACATGTATTTTTCTTTCAAGGAGCCCGAGTTCTTATGTTAGATGAGAGCCAGGGAATGGATTTTGATCCCAATTTGTTTTCTTATATTTTTTTTTCAAGGATTTCTAATTTTTACACAGAAACATTTTATCTTAGGATCCTATTTTGTTCTTTAAAATGCTTTCTTTGATTCTAGTGTTTTATTTTCCATTTTTGGTATAATTTCTTAAATTTAATGTAGTTTTATACTGTCATGTATAAAAGCTGTAAAAAGATTACTCAGAATTATCAAAATGTATTTTCATGTGTAAAGTCACAAATATTTGGCTGGTCAAAAAGTTTGTTTGAGTTTTTCCATAAGATGTTACGGAAAAGCCTTTGTAGCCAACACAAAATATTGTAATCACTTTTTATAATCAAAACTTTTGATTAGTTCCTTCATCCAACAAATATGTATTGAATACTATTTACAAGTCAGAAACTGAGGAGTATTCATCAATGTAGAAAAACAGCTAGTCTTTTCGACTTTGGCCTATGCAAAACTTTCATTCTAAAAGATGTAGAGAAAGGCAAATGGGGCTCAGAGACAGAAAATTATGTAATTTTACTATAATAAATATAATTTGGATTTACTGGGTGTAACAGTAGCACCTAAAATAAATATTTAACATAAATATGGAATAACATAGAAAGTGTGTCATTAGAGTATTTTTTGCATGACTTTTATTTTTGTTTTGATGCTTTTTAAATGTAGCATTTATAAAAATGTGGAAGTAGGACTTACAGGAAAGATGCTTTATATATATGTATAAAATATATATATATAAAAGTACAATTATGTATATGTATGCTGCTGCTGCTGCTAAGTCGCTTCAGTCGTGTCTGACTCTGTGCGACCCCATAGATGGCAGCCCACCAGGCTCCCCCGTCCCTGGGATTCTCCAGGCAAGAACACTGGGGTGGGTTGCCATTTCCTTCTCCAATGCATGAAAGTGAAAAGTGAAAGTGAAGTCGCTCAGTTGTGTCCGACTCTAAGCGACCCCATGGACTACAGCCAGTATAATTCATATAGGATAATTCTTCAAAAGGAACAATTATATATGTACATGTATATATACCATATACATATATAATTGTTCCTTTTGAAGAATTGTACTTTTTTAATTTGTTCACTAAAAAATTTTATTTCTCTAGCAGAGAGTAGACTATTTAGTAAATACATAGTGGAAGAAAGGGCTTCCCAGGTGGCCCACTGGTTAAGAATCTGCCTGCCAAACAGGAGACGTAGGTTTGATCCCTGGGTTGGAAATGCCCTGTAGAAGGAAATGGTAACCCACTCCAGTATTCTTGCCTGGAAAATCCCATGGACAGATGATGCTTGTGGGCTACAGTCCATGGTGTAGCAAAGAGTCAGACACAACTTAGCAACTAAGCAACAACAGTGAAAGAAAACAGATACATACACACTATATACCTTAATAAAATTCACAATCAAAATGATTGCTTAAATTACCTCACTTGAGTGTACATATGTCACTTATTCACTAAATAACTATGTAGGTATGCACCCATGAAATTAAAAGACCTTTGATCCTTGGAAGAAAATCTATGGCAAACCTAGACAGTGTATTGAAAAGCAGAGACATTACTTTGCTGACAAAGTTGCATTTAGTCAAAGCTATGGTTTTCTAGTAGTCATGTATGGATGTGAAAGTTACACCATAAAGAAGGCTGAGCACCAAAGAACTGATGCTTTTGAACTGTGTGGTTGAAGAAGACTCTTGAGAGTCCCTTGGACAGCAAGGAGATCAAACCAGTCAATCCTAAAGGAAATCAACCCTGAATATTCATTGGAAAGACTGATGCTGAAGCTGACGCTCCACTATTTGGCCACCTGGTAGAAAGAGCTGTCATTAGAAAAGAGCTGGATGCTGGGAAGATCGAAGGCAGGAGAAGGGGACAACAGAGGATGAGATGGTTAGTTGGCATGACTGACTCAATGGACATGAGTTCGAGCAAGCATCAGGAGATGGTGATGGACAGGGAATACTGGCATGCTGCAGTTCATGGGATCCCAAAGAGTCAGACATGACTGAGTGACTGAAAATGACAAATATATTAGAATTTATTGTGTATAAAATACCACATTGAATAGACATGTTAGAAATAAGCAAAATTATTCTTTAGATAAGCATACTTCTTTATTTAGAAAATAAAAATTATGTTCTTTTTTTTAAGGAATTAGTCAACTAATTTGTCATGAAATACACCTATCCTGAGTTTTTCTAGCCTATAAATTGATTGCTGATGTGTATTTTTATATTGCTGCAAAAATCCAATAATAATCATCCTTCTTTGCTGTATTGATGCCTATGCCATTTCTGAATTCACATATATTTTTATCGTAAGTGTATAGAAACAGGAAAAGCCCAGCAGCAATACTAAATTTTTAACAGCTATTTCAGTACTCATTTACAAACGTATTAAATTTCTTGTGTTCTACATGATTAAAAATTATGACTATATCCTTGAATAAACAAAGTAAATAAGTAAAGAGGATGTGTCACCTGTCAGTGACACGAAACAAAGTCAAGGGCACACTCATGATGCATGTAGAAGTCAATATGATCTGATGGTCTCCCAGTGAGATGCATGTGAAGTCCATACTAATTAACCTATAAATCAGACTGATGCTTGAGTTTATTTGGGCCAGAAAGACTACCTACTGTCAAGCAATCAAGCAATACCTCTTTAATTGCAATTTATTCCAACAACCACACTTTATTGATCCTAGCATACACTTATGCCACAGCAGTATCATTATTCAACTTTATTTTAACAGCTTCGAAAGGTTAGAAAGTTAGAAACCACAGTGAAAGAGACCATTAACATGTTGAGTTGCTAACATTGCTTCATGCTCTATGTTGAGCAATGTCAACTATATTTATGAAATTGTATGATAAGACAAGGAAAAGGGACTAATATTTAATAGGCACCTAAAATACCTATTGTTTTTTTATAATAAATATTACTTTTTAGTCACCAAAAAAAGCAAACACAACAAAAAGCACATAAAATCAGGGAGGATCAATATTGTTATTTGCATTTTACAGATAAGTTGCAGTTTAGAAAGTGTGTTAGTCACTCAGTCATGATCGATGTTTTGTGACCCCATGGTCTGTCCATGGAATTCTCTAGGCAAGAATACTGGAGTGGGTTGCTTTTCCCTTCTCCAGGGGATCTTCCCACCCAGGGAACAAACCCAGATCTCCTGCATTGCAGTCAGTTTCTTTACCATCTGAGCTACCAGGGAAGCCCAAAGTTGCAACTTAGAGGTAGAGTGAATTTCCTAGAACTTCATTGTTAAAATGTTCAAATCATCTCTCTCACTACAAAGCACATGTTTAATTTCTTATATAATTTCTTCCAATATTTTTGCACACTGACCATTCTATGATACGGTCTTCATCATGACACACTCTAAGTGATATTTAAAGTGTGCAGACAGCTCATCTACATGAATTTTGTAGCTAATATGATTTTTAAAACATAAAACATCATTGTATGATCATTCTTATTTGTCAGTTGTAACCCCATTTATAATCCAAGTTATCATTTTTCCTGAACTTAAATATTCAGATCAGATCAGATCAGTTGCTCAGTCATGTCCAACTCTTTGTGACCCCATGAATCGCAGGACCCCAGGCCGCCCTGTCCATCACCAACTCCCGGAGTTCACTCAGCCTCACGTCCATCGAGTCAGTGATGCCATCCAGCCATCTCATCCTCTGTCGTCCCCTTCTCCTCTTGCCCCCAATCCCTCCCAGCATCAGAGTCTTTTCCAATGAGTCAACTCTTCACATGAGGTGGCCAAAGTACGGAGTTTCAGCTTTAGCATCATTCCTTCCAAAGAAATCCCAGGGCTGATCTCTTTCAGAATGGACTGGTTCGATCTCCTTGCAGTCCAAGGGACTCTCAAGAGTCTTCTCCAACACCACAGTTCAAAAGCATCGATTCTTCGGCGCTCAGCCTTCTTCACAGTCCAACTCTCACATCCATACATGACCACAGGAAAAACCATAGCCTTGAATAGACGGACCTTTGTTGGCAAAGTAATGTTTCTGCTTTTGAATATGCTATCTAGGTTGGTCATAACTTTCCATCCAAGGAGTAAGCGTCTTTTAATTTCATGGCTGCAGTCACTATCTGCAGTGATTTTGGAGCCCAGAAAAATAGTCTGACACTGTTTCCACTGTTTCCCCATCTATTTCCCATGAATTGATGGGACCGGATGCCATAATCTTCATTTTCTGAATGTTGAGCTTTAAGCCAACTTTTTCACTCTCCAATTTCACATTCATCAAGAGGTTTTTGAGTTCCTCTTCACTTTCTGCCATAAGGGTGGTGTCATCTGCATATGTGAGGTTATTGATATTTCTCCTGGCAATCTTGATTCCAGCTTGTGTTTCTTCCAGTCCAGCATTTCTCATGATGTACTCTGTATATAAGTTAAATAAACAGGGTGACAATATACAGCCTTGACGTACTCCTTTTCCTATTTGGAACCAGTCTGTTGTTCCATGTCCAGTTCTAACTGTTGCTTCCTGAACCGCATAAAGGTTTCTCAAGAGGCAGGTCAGGTGGTCTGGTATTCCCATCTCTTTCAGAATTGTCCACAGTTTATTTGATCCACACAGTCAAAGGCTTTGGCATACTCAATAAAGCAGAAATAGATGTTTTTCTGGAACTCTCTTGCTTTTTCCATGATCCAGCAGATGTTGGCAATTTGATCTCTGGTTCCTCTGCCTTTTCTAAAACCAGCTTGAACACCAGGAAGTTCACGGTTCACATATTGCTGAAGCCTGGCTTGGAGAATTTTGAGCATTACTTTACTAGCGTGTGAGATGAGTGCAATTGTGCAGTAGTTTGAGCATTCTTTGGCATTGCCCTTCTTTGGGATTGGAATGAAAACTGAGCTTTCCAGTCCTGTGGCCACTTCTGAGTTTTCCAAATTTGCTGGCATATTGAGTGCAGCACTTTCACAGCATCTTTCAGGATTTTGGATAGCTCAACTGGAATTCCATCACCTCCACTAGCTTTGTTCGTAGTGATCCTTTCCAAGGCCCACTTGACTTCACATTCCAGGATTTCTGGCTCTAGGTCAGTGATCACACCATCATGATTATCTGGGTCATGAAGATCTTTTTTGTACAGTTCTTTTGTGTAGTCTTGCCATCTCTTCTTAATATCTTCTGCTTCTGTTAGGTCCATACCATTTCTGTCCTTTATCGAGCTCATCTTTGCATGAAATGTTCCTTTGGTATCTCTGATTTTCTTGAAGAGATCTCTAGTCTTTCCCATTCTGTTTTTTTCCTCTATTTCTTTCCATTGATCGCTGAAGAAGGCTTTCTTATCTCTTGCTATTTTTTGGAACTCTGCATTCAGATGTTTATATCTTTCCTTTTCTCCTTTGCTTTTTGCTTCTCTTCTTTTCACAGCTATTTGTAAGGCCTCCCCAGACAGCCATTTTGCTTTTTTGCAATTATTTTACATGGGAATGGTCTTGATCCCTGTCTCCTGTACAATGTCACGAACCTCATTCCATAGTTCATCACACACTCTATCTATCAGATCTAGGCCCTTAAATCTATTTCTCATTTCCACTGTATAATCATAAGGGATTTGATTTAGGTCATACCTGAATGGTCTAGTGGTTTCCCCTACTTTCTTCAATTTAAATCTGAATTTGGCAATAAGGAGTTCGTGGTCTGAGCCACAGTCAGCTCCTGGTCTTGTTTTTGCTGACTGTGTAGAGCTTCTCCATCTTTGGCTGCAAAGAATATAATCAGTCTGATTTCGGTGTTGACCATCTGGTGATGTACATGTATAGAGTCTTCTCTTGTGTTGTTGGAAGAGGGTGTTTGTTATGACCAGTGCATTTTCTTGGCAAAACTCTATTAGAATTTAAATATTAGAGTTGTAAAATTTCAGTTTGGAATTTTTAGCTCTTTAGACAATGTATGCAACATGTCTAGTAAAAAACCTTTTAGAGTTTCAGTGAATCTTTAGGAAATATTTGGTGAGTATAAAGATAGCTTAAAGTTTGACCTTTCACTTATTTCCCCTCAACTTAAAAGGCTATCTGACTTAATTGAATATTGATAATTAAAACATGCATATATTTCAGATGTATAAATTAATGATTTGATATATGTATACATTGTGCAATATTCACTACAATTCAGCTAATTAACATATTTATTTCTTCATATGGGTGATTACCATTGTTTTTGAGGAGGAAGGAGCAAGAAATTTAAGATTTACTCTTTAAACAAATGTCAAATGTAACAAATTTAAAGTGTATAATACAATACTGTTAACTATAGTCACATTGTAAACCTTAGATCTCCAGAACGTTTTTATATTTCATGACTAAAGTACATATTCTTTGACCAGTAGAATACATATCTTATTCTCCCTAACTAATTATAACCACAGTAGTGCTCTCTGTTTTTATGAAATTGACATTTCAGATTCCACCTATGATTGAGAATATGCAGTATTTGCTTTTCTGCATCTGGCTTATTTCACTTATCATATTTTTCAGGTTCATCCATGTTGTCTCAAATGACAGGATCTCCTTTTTTTAAGGCTGATTAATATTCTAGAGAGAGTGTGTGTGTGTGTGTGTGTGTGTAGTCAAATATATAGCCACATTTTCTTTATCCATTCATAAACAAACATTTGGAAATGTAAATTGATACAGCCATTTTGGGAAAACACTGGATTTTCCTTAAAATATTAAAAATATAAATATCCTTTGATCCAATAATCTCATTTATGGATATATATTCAAAAGATATGAAACCAATATCTCAAAGATATTTCTCATTTCAGCATTATTTACAATAGCAAAGATGTGGAAACAGCCTAAATATCCTCCATGGATGAATGGATAAAGTTTGTCATATCTTATACATGCTTTCTGAGTTGATGTTTTTATAAACCAAATTATCACAATTCTTCATGAATCCTCTGTAAATCATTGACCAGATTTAAGCGTTACAGGAAGAGACCAAAAAAGTGGAGACTCTAAACTTCCAAAGTAGCTCTACTTTTAATGCTTCTATTTGTTATGCTTCCATAAAATTTCATTCACAGAATAAATAAGCCAATATACTTTAAAGTGTAGTTTAAAATCATGGATCTAGTCCAATGTCCTCATTTTCACAGGTGAAGAAATGAAGATTCAGAGAAGTAAAGGACCTGTGTCAAAGTCACAGTGCTAGTAAGTAATATCTACAAATCTAGAGTCATATGTGTCACACTGTTTGACCTGAGTTCTATCTATTGCATGACAATTTTTTATTTTTCAGCTAAGATTCAGTGTTAAAAGTCTGTGTAAAACTCTATTTCCATTCCTGACATATGCTTACTGGCACTAATTGCTTGTGATCTGTGTTCAGTTCTACTACACACTTTGGAAGACATGTAGAAACGGAGTTACAGGACGTTCCTTTTAAAAAGAGACAGTGTGAATCATGAGATGGTGTCCCAACAGAAAGATGTCATTCATTTCAGGCCTTGCCATGTCCTTGGTGCTTAATAAGAATCATTACATTTTATTTTCAAAAAATTCTGTAAGGTTTTGATACATAACTTAGAAATAAACTAAAGCTTTAAGATGTTTGATAGTTTTCCCAAGTACATAGAGCTATTTAATGTCAGAGCTGGTTTCAAATCAAAATCTGACTTCAAAGTTGCCCACTTATTGTATTGTACAATTCTGTAATTAAAGACAAACATTAATACAACTAATACATAATTCCAGATCAGTGTGATATACACTAGTATGATATAATGTCAAGAGAAAACTAAGCAATAAAAGATCAACTTGAGTTGACAGTGTATAAAGATAGATATTTTCTTGGTATTGACTCCAAGCTAGTGATTTTTTGAAGATTTATTACTATGAAGACATTATGTATAATAATATCTGTAAATGAGTGGGGAAATATTGGCTACATATACATAATGACATTACAGTTGGAGATTGCTAATTTGTCAAATAAAGTAGAATAAGAATTTCAAAAAAAGGAGGCTTTATTTTATCTGTTGGAATATGAATGAATTATTGAAGAAAACAAATGACATTTTGAATTCGATGGGGTATAGATGTGTGAGGATAGATGAAATCATCCATCCTCAAGAGGAAGTGTAGGAAACATGGAGGTGGAAATAAATAGGGACATTTGGCAATAGGGGAGATTGAATCCTCAAATATGATAAGAGTGAGGTGTTATTTCAAAAGGTTGAACTGGGATTCTTTGGTGAAAGTTTTGAAACCTGATCTCAAAAATTATATTTTACTATATAAATGAAAAATGGATATTTTAGGTGCTTGTTATTATTATTTGTTTATTGCTGTAATCTGTGCAACTCTATAATCAGAGCTGTGTCTTAGAAAAACTATGACAGCATTATGATAGTCTACATAGATGAAAAATCAGAAGTGAGGATACCAAGTAGCTGGTGTGCAAAAAATGAGGTCAAACACTCCTTCTTGATTTGTATCTGTTTTGTCTGTAAAAGATGGTGACACCCCCCCTTCCCAGTAGCTGAATCACTCAGATTTCTATGGTAACTTTGAGGAGGAAATATTACTGATCTCATATCCCAGGCCTTAGCTCAGTTTGCCTCAAAGAAACATAAAATTCCATAGATCCAATATCCTATTTTCTTCCATTTGTCTTTTTCTAATAAATATTTATTGGATGAATAAATAAATCCCTTTTCAATCTGCTTGAAAATCACTGTTATGTAGAGGAGACGATAGATGCCATGATAGTTTTATTATCCTGGAAGCCTACTTCTTCCTAGAGAAGTCCTTCTGACTTCCCTTGTGCTTTACCTTAAAATTTGCACTCCAGTTGGAGGAAGGGAAAAAGTAAGGGATACTTGTTTTTTCATGAGAGGCATAAATTAATATGAAGTAGCTGTGCTAGTCTAAAAATTTTGCCCAGACAATGAAGGAACGTCAAAAAATTGAAAAAAAGCCTTCATGCAAATTAAGAATCATTGATTCCTATAGATCAACCACTTGGTTTTAACATCTAAATAAAGAGGAAAGAGCCTTAAAAGCCCTCTGCTCTAAGGTTAGCTAAAGGATGTAGGACAACAGCTCTTAATTTGGATTTCATTTTCAACTTCTAGCACTCTGCTCATTTTGAAAACCTTCTTGCTCCGGGAATTGTATGCATCCATTAGTGAGGCTGACCAACACCACACATAATGTCCTGCTGTTTCTTAACTGTGATCCCACAAGTAATGATACTGCTATGCTTTCTTCTTGCTTAGTTGAATTCATCATAGAATTGAAACTTTCTTTAGATTTTTTTTTTTTTTTGTCTTGTGGATTGCATTTTTTATTCCAGGCTCCCTTTAAGTATGTGCTTCATTTAACTTATATCTATTCGTCTTATAAGCAATACATCTACTAAATTTATTCCTTCTGTATTGAATCTCTGGTTTCCTTTGTTAGAAAAAACATGGGCTACTCCATACATGGGCTGTCCTTCTCAAAGGCAGTACCTTTGCCTTTAGAAAACTTTTTACCAAGCTGATATATATTAACATTTCTGTACTTCTAAGAAAGCAGCACTTTGATGTAGGTGCTATTCAAGTAAACTCTATGTATAAGGTTTGACATTTTGTTTGGTCAGGTATTTGAAATGAAAAGGTAAATTAGAGTTTTAGGTGTGAAAGTAACAATAGAAGTACACCTTTTCCAGTAGAGGTGGTAAAAGTCAAAATAGGCCAAACGTGTGAGGTCTGGTGTGAGCTCTGAATATCTATATCCTTCTGTCTGATACACATAAATTCTATTTGTGAAGTGAATATGTA
The DNA here is from genome assembly GCF_002263795.3 of Bos taurus. Lineage (NCBI taxonomy): Eukaryota > Metazoa > Chordata > Mammalia > Artiodactyla > Bovidae > Bos > Bos taurus. The sequence goes on from NC_037335.1 coordinate 34,390,388, forward strand.
CCTTATTGGCTTGTAACTGACAGTTCTTTGGTCTTTCCAATTGTCTATTTGTGAAAGTACTCTAATCCATCAGTTAAAGGTGACATAGGATTGGATAGAAATCTGTCATTTGATTTTATGTCTCAATAGTCAGTCCTCTGCTTGCTTAAATGTCACACATTAGGCAAAATGGTGAGTTTGCACAAGGACTGAGTTGGAACACCCCAAGTGATTCCTGGTAGCCACTTGTTCTGAGAAGTGGAGATAAATGTGGCATACTCAGCTTTGTTTCTTGGCTATAACTATAATATTGCCAGCAAGACCCAGTGGCATTCTATTTATAATTTTTGTTTATACATTCTAAATTGGTCTTTGAACTAAAACTAGAATGAAATTCATATTACAGAGATGCAACTTGCTTCGTAACTCTTTAATCTTTGGTATAGGGAAATGAGAGAAAACATTTGCTTAGTTTTCCAACAGGATAACTTAATAAATGTAGTGCTAAGATAATTTTAAAGAAGAAGGATTATTGAAAATGTATTTGAGCAAAAAATAGAACAGTTTATTATGAGAGGTAGTTTGGAACAGAGATCAAGATTATAGATCCTGGCGAAACATAATATGTGTGAACTAATGGATTCCACCATTGTTATTTGTATAACCTTGCAAAGGTTTTCAAATGGTCAGATGTTTGTAACAGGGGTATGCTTCTTGCTATGATTTATTAGGATTAGCAAACCACTTCAGAGTAAACTTGACATAAAATAATGTAGAATCCCTATGGCAAGTGAAGTTCCATTGACCTAAGGGCAGACTGAATTGGAGTAACTCTTTTAGCAGTCTTTGCTGGGACTGAGTGATCTTCATAGTATCCTGGTGTGTGCCATGGAAGTGACAGGCCTTAATTAAAAAGGCTGAGTTTAATATCCTTCCTTAAGATTTTACCTTTTATAATGGCAGTGAATGTTATCTTTTCCCCAACCTCTCCAGATTCTCACACCCCTCAAAAATGAAATTGGAAAGCAGCCGATTCCACTTCGTCAGGGCAGCCAATTAAATGGCAGAGGGTGTCTGTTTCTGTGTCATTTTCAGAAACAATTGTATCATTAAATCGCTGAAATTGTAGTGTCAGCAGGAAAGAGAGCAAATAGCTGCCAAAGGGAGGAAAAAATATGAACAATACAGCTACTTTGATGTCTTCCTGCCTTCCTTTCCAGTGTCTATTGCTGAACAAGCTACAAACAAAACGTGAGGGAGCAAAGGCTCCTGCCAATGAGCCTGGGTGGCTCTCACCTCCCTTTCTGGGAGGCTTGCTCACAGATTTCTTCCGCTCCCACTTGACACCTTAGGCGGACCACACTAACCAGTGTTTCAGAACACAACACCCACGCCCTGCCTCTGCTCCTCTCCAATTACTGTTCACATGCAAAATACACTTTCTCATCTCCTTTTAAAAAATGTATTCATTTATTTATTCAACAAATAACTATGAAGCTACTACCTTGTGCTAGGCACAGTCCCAGACTAACATACATCAGTGAACAAGACAGACAAACATCCCTGCCTTTAAGGAGATTACTTGGAGGTAATAGAAACAGACAGTAAATTATTTGCATTGTTGTTGTTGCTGTTCAGACACTCTGTCATGGCTGTTTGCAGCCCCGTGGAGTGCAGCACGCCAGGCTTCCCCGTCCATCACCAGCTCCTGGAGCGTGCTCAAACTCATGTCCATCGAGTCGGTGATGCCATCCAACCATCTTGTCCTCTTTGCGTTGTAAATCTGTTAATTATGTGGTTGGGTAAGAGGAATCAAAGCCAGGGGACTATAGTTTCTAATAGGATAGTCAGAAATTGGGAGAAGGTATTTTATGATGTCAAGAGAGGCACAGAGAATAGTGATTGTAATAACACCCACTCTTTTTTGGGGACTGCTGGGGTTCTTAACCCTTCCAGCTCTGTCACTTCCTCGTTGTGATACCTTCTTTATTTCTCCAGGTCTCAGTTTCCTCATCTCTAAAATGGGGTGGTATTAAAACCTATTGAATCTCATTGTATGCAAAGGATTTAGAACATAAACACTGTACATATTACATAGTGCATGTAGTAAGTCCTTAGTAAATATATAAATTCATTATTATGTTCTGAAAAGAGTCTGTACCTCAATTTAGAGACATCTAAGTGTGAAAACTCAAGGACATTTCTCACTAATCTGATCCTCATTTGTATGATCAGGAAAATTAATATAATTCCTATCATTTACAGCTGTTGTCAGGATTATAAGAACTTTCATATTATGTGTTCACAGGCGATCTTTGTTAAATATCACACCCTTTCCTCTTCTAGATGCAGCTGAAATGCTTTAATGTATTCTCATTATCCAACCAGTGAAAATGTCGTCTCCTAGTGTCACTTACATGGTACTTATTACATACAAGCTTGTGCTATATTGCATTTCCTCTTTTCTAAAACATTATGGATGATAAGGTGCACCTATTGATTTAATAGCAGCTTTTCAAGGGGAAGAAAAGAAACACTTCCACATTAAAGGCACTCATCAATTAAATTATGTGCCTTGATTTTAAACATATTTAAATGTGAAAAATAAGTGGGTCATAGAATCAAGAAAATGCCTTAGTTTCTGTTTCTGTCTCATTGCTGCTGCTGTGTGATTAACTACTCAGATACTATGTAATTCTTTGTAGCCTTCTCTTTGCTTAACCTACTACCTTGTACATTTCAAGAACTCTATACAATATTTCCTAGATAACTGCATAACTCCTTGAACAAAAGAACTTGTATAAGTTTATACATCAAATGAAAACTTATCATGTTATTTTTAAGTAGGGGACATTTCTTCATTCAAAATTGTATAAAATTGAAAGGATATTGTGTGGTAGTTTTTTTTGGAGGAGGGGATACAACATGCATGAAGAATCTTTGTTTCTACAGATTGTATGAATTGTTAGGTAGGCCTCCTTTTGAGTGCTAATTAGAGAAATTCGATTTGGACTAGGGAGCCAAAAAGAGAATTTTCTATAAGGATACAGGATTCTAGCATAGAACTCAAGAACAGGAATGCAGATGCAACTCTGACCACTTCACTTCTAGCACCAATTGCTTCATGAATCATATTTTACTGCTAATAAACCACTCTTTCCTGAGGGGCATAACACAGCTTGAAGTTAAGGAATTCAGACACAGAGATGGTTTCCCTCGGTGCTTTGGTATCAAAGCTTTCACCTGTACCACTTTATCAGTTGGAGACGATTCAAGTAACTGACGGAGAAGGCAATGGCACCCCACTCCAGTACTCTTGCCTGGAAAATCCCACGGACGGAGGGGCCTGGTAGGCTGCAGTCCATAGGGTCGAGAAGAGTCGGACTGAGCGACTTCACTTTCACTTTTCACTTTCATGCATTGGAGAAGGAAATGGCAACCCACTCCAGTGTTCTTGCCTGGGGAATCCCAGGGATGGCGAAGCCTGGTAGGCTGCCGTCTATGGGGTTGCACAGAGTCAGACACAACTGAAGCGACGCAGCAGCAGCAGCAGCAGCAGCAGCAGCAAGTAACTGGGGACTGGCCTCTCGTCCTTAAACCCTTAGCTCCTTCTGGCTAGTCAGGTTCCTGCTGCTGCTGCTGTTGCTACTAAGTCGCTTCAGTTGTATCCGACTCTGTGAGACCCCATAGACAGCAGCCCACCAGGCTCCCCCGTCCCTGGGATTCTCCAGGCAAGAGCACTGGAGTGGGTTGCCATTTCCTTTTCCAATGCATGAAATTGAAAAGTGAAATTGAAGTCGCTCAGTCGTGTCCAACTCTTCACGACCCCATGGACTGCAGCCCCCCAGGCTCCTCCATCCATGGGATTTTCCAGGCAAGAGTACTGGAGTGGAGCGCCATTGGCTTCTCCGCAGTCTCCTGCTAGTCATAGTCTTTTCAAAGCCATTCAAGCTTCCTTTGCTGCTGGACCCAACATCAATGCCATATGATTTCAGTTTTTGTTATAATAGCACTCACCTTCTAGACCCGTTTCAGAGAATCAGATTACTGTGATGTGAAATATGGAATATATTATAGGAATTTTTATGGAGTTGTGGCAGCTGAGGGGGATACTAGGCCACTGCTTCTTCATCTAATGTTGAGCTTAAAGTTGCTGTGAGTTGCTTAGGCTATGAAGTGGAAGAGAGCAAGGATAAAACTGGAATCCATGAGGATAAAGGGGGACCCAGGGAGATAAACTGGAACTCAGCTCCAATCTGCCCCTTACCAACTCTAACACTGATGATAAGTATGACCTACTGGAGAAGTAGGCAGCTTCACCAGAGGCCCACACATGCGTTTAACCTCAGAGAAGCTGAAGGAAGAGAATCAACAGAAGCTGAAGGAACTGCAAGCATAGGTGCTGCCCTATGCCAGTGAGGTAAGTCAGCAGGCAGACCAGGGCACATGCTCCAGGGTCTGACTTCCTACACCCACCTTTGGAGAGAAAACGGGTTCTCACTTTTCTGCTTGCCAAGTAGCGTGCAGGTTTCTTTTGTGGCCTAACTGGAAACCATGCACAGAATGAATTGTGAGGAATGTAGTTTCAGTTTAGCTAAGGTAACACAGTAAAATATACCATATGCAGTGTGTATCAAGCCTTTGAAATATTCATTTCCATTGACTATAAAATAAGCTTTTGAAGATACAGAAACCCCATATGGCCAAAAAAAAAAAAAAAAAAACCTGGTTGCTATAAAGATACAAGGTTCCTAAAATATATTCTAAAAAACCAAGATCGGGAATGTAAATATGGTTCAGGAATGTAATTTAGTGGGAATATATGTCATAAGCACTCTCTCTTTCTCTGCTCTTTGTTACTGCTTTTTTTCTGTCGTTTGTTTTATTTATCCTTCTGACACCACTCAGGTTTCCTCTGTACACTCAATCTGCGTGTTGGAATATACAAACATTAGTTCTTGAGATTTGCATAGTGGAACCATTCAGAGAAGATTAAGGTCATTCTCTAAGTCCCAATTAAATTTTCTCAGAGAACATTCAAGTTTACTGTGACAGAGGGCAAGTTCATCTTATACAAATGACAGTTGCCACTTCAAATATATGGATGAAATAAGGAAATGGCAATTTGCGGGGGGGAGGGCACACGATTGCAGTTCAGTAGATGTCTGCTGCTGCTACTGCTGAGTCACTTCAGTCCTGTCTGACTCTGTGAGACCCCATAGATGGCAGCCCACCTGGCTCCCCCGTCCCTGGGATTCTCCAGGCAAGAACACCGGAATGGGTTGCCATTTCCTTCTCCAATGCATGAAAGTGAAAAGTGAAAGTGAAGTCACTCAGTCGTGTCTGACTCTTCACGACCCCATGGACTGCAGCCCACCAGGCTTCTCTGTCCTTGGGATTTTCCAGGCAAGAGTACTGGAGTGGGGTGCCAATTGCCTTCTCCGTCTAACAGGGTCCAATTTTTGTCATTGATTCACTGATCTGAAATTACAGATATGTACATGGAGTCATTTTTCTGTATTATTTAAAATATCAAAAACATAGAAAATGTGAATTTCCAAGTCATTGAAGTAAATTGTTGTGCCTTATGACAGACTACTTTGTGTACATAAAATGATTATGAAGTTTTAAAGGATGTAAAAGTATGTAGCATTACATTAAATGCAAAAGGTATACAAAATAGGATTTTCAGTGTAAACTACTATGTCAGAATATCAGTATAGTAGCTGTCCCCTTATTGTAAGATTAGAAGTGTCATTATTCTCTATTCTATTTTTTTCTAACTTTTATACAGTAAACATATACACTTCTACAATTTAAAAACATTCCTATAAAAGTTTCACCACAAGACTTTGTGTGCAAAGTACTTATTAAGCTGTTTCCCCTGGAAAGAGACAAGAATGATCTAATTAACCTGCCCATCAGGAATTCAAGTAGAAAGTATTCATGGACATATTCTATGATCTTTGCTATCCAAGGACATCACAAATGGCTATTTTAAAACATATAATAGCATTTTAAAGATTTATTCCAAAATAGTAATACCACTCTCAATTAATCCTAATTTCTTGAAATATGCACATTAAAAACAAATCTTTTAAGCCCTATTTCACTCTCTTGAAATAAGTCATGCATTGCCCAAATAGCAAAGAGGGCAGTCACAACTAAAGGAAGTTTAACTGAACCAGATAAAAGCAATGTGACCATTAATTCCAATATATTAGGAATATATATTCCAATATATTTGAATATCCATATATTCAAATGTTGTGAATTTATTATTTACCACAAACGTGAGATTAATAAAATATGGCTTTGTTTTATCATCAGAAAGCAAGAATACAACTAAAAAAATGAATACAACCTACATTTTCCACACTGCAGTAATATTCTTTAGAAGCTAGAAAATAACTCAAGCTATGTTAATGAAGATGCAAAACAACCAGCCTGGTCTGAGAGCTTATATCTACATGCCATTTTGTCAGATTTGGGAGAGAGTGGGATGTCGTAAAACAAAAAGAAGCCATGCCCTAATTTTAAAGTTCTGATTAGTTGATCCTCTGTCTTCATATTATCTTTCTCTGTTCAATTAGATCACAATTTTTACTGCATAGGATTGAATCTAGCCCCATATGTAGACTGAAACTCAAAGAACATACAATCAAGTATTTTTTTTCAGATGTATAGCATGCTAAAGCCTTGCCTCCAGCAAGTCATTCAAAGTCTCATAGGAAAACTCTTGATACTGGCTATGTTGACTTGATCCTAAAGAGACAAAGAGGCCTTGCATAAAGGAATTTTTGTTCTACTCTGTACACATTTCTAAGTTGCCTAACAAGTTCCTTTGGGCAGAGGAAAGTATATAGTAGATATATGTCAGTGTGTGTGTGTGTGTGTGTGTGTGTGTGTGTGATGTGTATTTTTAAAAATGGATTCTTCTATTGAAGTTTGCAAAAACCTCTTACATCCCATCTTTACTGCAACTCTCTCTCCTTTTCTTTTTTTCCTAATTGTGCAATCTCATGAAAAGCATTTTAGAGTACTAGGTTTAATTCAATAGCCATCATCATGAAAAAAAAAAAAAAAAAAAGGAAAGCTGGGTTTGTATCTCAATGCTGCTACTGCTGCTGCTGCTAAGTTGCTTCAGTTGTGTCTGACTCTGTGCAACCCCATAGACGGCAGCACACCAGGTTCCCCTGTCCCTGGGATTCTCCAGGCAAGAATACTGGAGTTGGTTGCCATTTCCTTCTCCATGTGTCTCAATAGTTAATAATATAGTATACTGGAATGGCTCCAGGCTAGATGAGTCACTGATTAAAATGTTTGGCTCTCAAAATTATTTAGGATTCCTATTTTTTCCCCTATTCCCTGCAGGGCCAATTAAATAAAGTGTTTCTTTTTGTTTAAGGTTGTTTTGCTTTTAAAATGAAAGCTAATCTTCAGAGACAGATAGCATATCTCAGGGGCATATAGTCCTCTCCCTTTCTTGTCTATCCCAACCTGGCAGCAGAAACATTTTATCCAAACTCCAGAAATTGTGGCAGCAGTGTAATATGTTTCCTGTTGCAAGCCCAAAAGAGTCATTTTTCCAAGTGATATCCAAGTGTGGGTTTGGGTCACTGCAGAAACCAGAGACCACCAGACAGTTATTACAATGGGCCCTCTTGACAATTAGGTATTGGTTTGAGCCCTAGGTATTAATGTATTGACATAAAGAAAAGAAATAAAAATATGATTTCCTTGTATATCTTTCTCAGAAAAATTTTGTGAAGGGGAAAATTAGTTTCAAAAGCATCTTTTGTAAATCTCCTAAGGTTTTACCAATGGGATGCTTTTGTTCTTCAAGTTTAAGTTTTAATACAGAATCACTTTATTCAAGAAAACTAGGTTGTCCAGGAAGTGTTCCATGAAACCATTGTCCTGATGTAGAAAATTCAAAAGGCTAGTGCAAAATTGAGAGTTGATTTGTTGAAATCTACCTAGTACATGTAAATATAACTTGAAAAGAATCCCAATTATCATAAACATTTAGGACATGATACAAAGTAATATGTAGAACCATGTACATTATTAATCATTTATCTCACAGCCATGAATTAGCCCACTGAGTGATATGTGATCTGGCTGGCTGTTTCAGATAAATCAACTTTTATGAGAAAAGTATTTTATTTTAGGGGAAAGGATCACATTATCTCTAAATAAAAATGTCTTTGAACTCTATTATCTACTAGTATGTATGTATTGAAGAATAGTAACATGTTATCATATATAATCGCAGTAATACATTTATATAATATGTGTAATATACATACTACACAAATATGCACAAATATACTTATGTCTCTGTACTTAGTTAGATTTCTAAATGGCTGAGTCAGCATGGAGAGACTCTTTTGGACATTAGCATTTTACCTGAATTATCTGACAGCTTTTATTAAGGAACACAAATATCACTGACTCTGGCTGATAGCTTTTCTCATGTGGCCTAAGATTTTGAAATTTTTCCAGCGAAACATGGAAGGTACGTTTTTCATTTTACTTTGTGCTTTTAGCTAGAGAAATGATGAAATTTATAGGAAGTGAAGAAATATACCTTATAATTAATCAGTGAATCAAAATTTAGGTTTGGGAGAACTGTTCTTTTTGGATATTTATTCTGATAGTTTCCTCAAAGGGAAAACACAGTTACCTGAAAGTACTTTCTGTTTGTTGCATTAAAAATATTACTACCTACTAGGTTGTGAATTTTTTAATTTGCTTCTCCTATTTAAACTAATGGAAAAATACACTTACTATTTTGTGAGAGTGGTACCTGACATTGATATTCTAACAATCAATATTTTATACAGATCAAATTCTTCCTTTAGTCATTATTCCAAAAAATCAGGTAACATTTACTAATTATTATTGAACATGAGATTAATCCCATAGGATGAAAAAAATTTACTCTGCCTGGAGCTTTGGTTGTTTCAAAAAGTTTGGTTATTGTTTGCTGCTTAAAAAAAAAAAATAATGGAGTAAGCCTAATTTAGTGTTGTTTATGAGAATAATAGGGTTAAAAATCATATATAATGTAAAAATAATAAAGTATTTTACTATATATTTACTCAGAATTCATCTTCTCAGAAAACAATAAGAATTATGGTCAGGCCTGAATTTACAGGCCTGAATAGGTAGGTACAACAAAATTTTTGAATATTTTCAAATATTATATTTGCATCTCAAAATGTGGCTAGTGATACTAAGTATTAGCATCACCTGAGAACTTGTTTTATTTTCAGAATCTCAGTTCCTCCCCACCCCCCATGAAATCATAATCTGCATTTCAACAAGACTATCCTGTGATTCAATACCTTTAAGAAACATTGCTCTAGAACACCTGTCTCTCTGCATCGCCTAAAGGAATGGGTCTGGAGCAAGGAAAGGGCACCTATTTGGAATCTAGAGCCACGCTGGTGTAAATATCAACTCGAACACATAGCATTTGAATGACACGTCATTGATGTCAGTCTATTTCACAAAATGTATCAATAGCAATAACCACCGAAAAAGATTTTTTTTAGCCTCATTGAAGTACATAACCAAATAGTATTCACATATTAAAAATATGGAAATTGATATAATTTGAAACTTAGATTTGTTGTTTTTTTAAGTTGGACATTTTATTATTGAATTATTTCAACAGTTTTGAGTAGGCTACATGCAGGTTTCTAGCAGCAAATTTTGTAGTTAGTGAGGCTTTAGGAATACATGAACCGTGAACTTCCAGATGTTCAAGTTGGTTTTAGAAAAGGCAGAGGAACCAGAGATCAAATTGCCAACATCCGCTGGATCGTGGAAAAAGGAAGAGAGTTCCAGGAAAACATCTATTTCTGCTTTATTGATTATGCCAAAGCCTTTGATTGTGTGGATCACAATAAATTGTGGAAAATTCTGAAAGAGATGGGAATACCAGACCACCTGATCTGCCTCTTGAGAAACCTGTATGCAGGTCAGGAAGCAACAATTAGAACCAGACATGGAACAACAGACTGGTTCCAAATAGGAAAAGGAGTATGTCAAGGCTGTATATTGTCACCCTGCTTATTTAACTTATATACAGAGTACATCATGAGAAACGCTGGGCTAGAAGAAGCACAAGCTGGGATCAAGATTGCTGGGAGAAATATCAATAACCTCAGATATGCAGATGACACCACCCTTATTGCAGAAAGTGAAGAGAAACTAAAAAGCCTCTTGATGAAAGTGAAAGAAGAGAGTAAAAAATTTGGCTTAAAACTCAACATTCATAATACTAAGATCATGGCATCCGGTCCCATTGCTTCATGGGAAATAGATGGGGAAACAGTGGAAACAGTGTCAGACTTTATTTTTTTGGGCTCCAAAATCACTGCAGATGGTGATTGCAGCCATGAAATTAAAAGATGCTTAACTCCTTAGAAGGAAAGTTATGACCAACATAGTTAGCATATTCAAAAGCAGAGACGTTATTTTGTTCTATGGACCAACAAAGATCCATCCAGTCAAGACTATGGTTTTTCCAGTGGTCATGTATGGATGTGAGAGTTGAACTGTGAAGAAAGCTGAGTGCCAAAGAATTGATGCTTTTGAACTGTGGTGTTTGAGAAGACTCTTGAGAGTCCCTTGGACAGCAAGGAGATCCAACCAGTCCATTCTAAAGGAGATCAGCCCTGGGATTTCTTTGGAAGGACTGATGCTAAAGCTGAAACTTCAGTACTTTGGCCACCTCATGTGAAGAGTTGACTCATTGGAAAAGACTCTGATGCTGGGAGGGATTGGGGGCAAGAGGAGAAGGGGACGACAGAGGATGAGATGGCTGGATGGTATCACTGACTCGATGGGCATGAGTTTTAGTGAAATCTGGAAGTTGGTGATGGACAGGGGGGCCTGGTGTGCTGAAGTGCATGGGGTCGTAAAGAGTTGGACATGGCTAAGTGACTGAAGTGAACTGAGGCATCATTATTGGTATAGTATTTCAAAAGTTTGGAATACAAGTTATGTTTTCAAAGACTAATAATGGTCAGAGAAAGACACTGAGTGGTGCTTTGAATCCAGGGATTCTCAGAAGAGGTATCCTTGATCCTCACAGCAGATTCTATCTCAGAAAATGTGCTCCATTTGGTGGAATATGGGAATATGGGAAGTATGATTAGAAAACCATTGGAGTGAACTGCACTGTCTAACTAAATAGCCTGATCTGGTCAATTATGGAATCAGTGAAGTGATTACTGTCTCAGACAGAAATTCTATGTGTCTATTTAATAATGCTAATATTATCAACAATAATAGCCTATTAGCCAGGAAGAAAGTGTACCTTGTCTTTGATTCTTTTCTTGCTATGAAATCTATTCATTTATCAATGAATTTTTGAAATTAAAAATGAACATTTCCTAAACCTGAAATGATAAAAATCACTGCTTAAACTACAATCAAGGAGGCATTTTGTTTCAACTATTAAAAGGGGTTATCCTAGTATCTAATAACTGAATATTCATCTGATAAGGAACTGTATGGTGATTAAAAAAAAAAAAAGAATTGTGCTTTGCGAATGTTGTATTCCTTCTCTTTAGAGAAGGGTTGATCACTTAGCAGGCTTATAATAGAGCTTTCATACTTTACCCTAAAATTCTAAGAAAATGAGAGAGGAGGTATTAATATTTATCCAAAGATTGTTTTGTTTATAGAAAGACATGAATCAATACATCTACCCATTTAAACATTCTAGTTCTGCTAACTTAATATAAAAAAGGCAATCATCCAATTTGTTTTGAATTTCTCTTAAATTCACAGTAGCACATTCCTAGGATGATTTCTTTTACCTTAGAGAATATTTGTTATGGATCTGTGCCCCTAAATACAGTCTTAAAATCACTTTTTCATGCTAGTTAGCTGCACTGGTCACTTGTAAACATGCGTGTTCTTTCTACTTTTCAATTTATGTAAAATGAGCATAATTAGTGTACTATATTTCTATATTAAAATAGATAAACTCCATCTCAAATATAGGACTTCCCTAGTGGCTCAGATGGTAAAGTGTCTGCCTACAATGTGGGAACCCAGGTTCAATCCCTGGGTTGGGAAGATCTCCTGGAGAAGGAAATGGCAACCCGCTCCAGTATTATTGCCTGGAGAATCCCCATGGACAGAGAAGCCTGGTAGGCTATAGTCCATGGGGTTGCAAAGAATTGGACATGACTGAGCGACTTCACTTTCATCTCAAATTTATATATTTCACCAAACAAAATATAAGATCAGAACTGAATAATTACTGTTAATTAAATTGTTGACATTTATCATTATCAGTATTAAATTGCTAGTTTAAGTTAGTCAATAAAATATCTCACCCCTCCTAACTTCTGCACCTCCCTCTTTGCCCAAATGCAGAAGGAATTATATTTGATTTCAGATGTTACTAAAATGTCCAGTTTTTCCTCAATGTGATTTATAATAATTTGTTTAGGAATTAAAGCAAAACTTTCTTCAGTAGCTTATAATAAAGTAAAATTGTGAATTAGATAATTCTGCAATAATTTTTACTTTTTGTTTTGTTTTTAGATAAAATCCTTAACCATATTTACTTTCATTACAGAACACTTCTTCACATGACAATGATTTTTTTCATCTATCACCTTAAGTTACCCATGTTACCATTTTTCTGTGAGCTCCTATATAAGGAATCCCTTCTGATAGTATTCACACTTAGATTTCTTATCTTCCCCAAGGCTAAATGTGTCTCTCAGTCTTTTAAAGTAGGCTATTCCCTCTTACTCTTGGCTGGGTGAAATCTCAGATACCAAGTGGTACCACTGTGTAAACTGGTGTGTTAATTGCCTTATTTCCTCTTTTCAAATATGTATTTGCTTTTTAACTAATTTTTGAGTATTTTAATCTAAAAAGAATCTCCTAAAATGAGGATTACAATTATAGTAGCAAAATCATACAGTAAGATTTGATGGTGAAAATTGTTTTGACATTTCTTTATAGATACAAATGAATAGCTTGACCTGGGCATTTATCCTGAAATAACTGTTGATTCTAGGTTTGACGTATTGGTCTAGAATGATAGAGAAATCCTTACTGTACATTTGAAATAGTACAATTTGAGTGTTAGCTGGTGACCCCTTGATCCAGCCTACTATAATATTTCCCAAACACAGCTTATTTTATAACTAACTTTAGCTCTCATTTGTTGTTCGGTGGTTTTCATCATTTTTATTTTTATACAGTTAGGATATGCCAACATTGCACTATTGTATCATGCATAATCTTTTTTATGGGCCTGCAATGCATTAAACTGTCAGCAAGATGTTCATATTCATGGTTGGGAAGAGTACTTGCTGGTCTTTCACAAACTGATCAAATATTTAAAGGAGTTTTGCTTTGAACTTATTGGAAACAGTAATTTAATAATCCTAACACAGTTTACTCAGAACATAAATTTTTCTCACTTCATCTTTTGATATGAATATTTTGAATTCCTGGGACTTTGTCTTCACCATACCATTCCCGTCGTTGTATTTAAGATTTCAGTTACATTAATATGCATCCCTAAGTGATAAATCTTCCTTCTTGGCTTTCTTGGCACATTTATTTCAAAGCTAAAATGCTAAAGAGAGTAAAATGAATTCATCTTTAGGAAAAATTGGAACATTTAGCTTACAATATTGTGTAATACTTTTGCAGTGATCCTGTGAATGCCTTTAGAGTCAGCCATTTTAGTCAGCTGACTCCTCTGAGTCTGTGTATCTACCTACTGGATGGCATTCTCAAACAAAATGTTTAGTACATAAATATTACACTACCATATTCCTTTTACATTATTTAATAAACAGATACATAAAAGGGTTGCTTTTGTTTTAGTAGTTAAATATTATGTCCCTAGCTCTCCTAGACCACTTTAAGTCCCTTCAAATCCCTTTAATTGCTCCGATTTGGAATGAAATCTACACTCCAACAATTCACAACATTCTGTTTGGTCTTGCTCCTTGCACATCATCTTATTGCTCTTGTCTTCCAAACCATGTTAAACTCTGTTTCTTTGATGCCCTCAATTTCCTGTTCTCTTTGTAATTCTGTTTTATTTGTTGCACCTGCTGTTCACTCTCCTTTTAAAATTCTTTTCTCAACACTTTATTGACTCACCCCCTTTCCATTCTTCATATTCCAGCTTATGTATGGTTTTCTTAGAGATATTTTATTTGATTCTAGAGAGAAATTTTCGGTAGTTTCTGTTAGAAAGTTTTGATATAATATTTTATAGCAATTGCTCTCCTCCCCCCCTTTGGAACAGTTATTATCACTGTAATTAGTAGATTATTTAAATAGTTATTAGTGTTGTCTGTCAGTTGATTAAAGGTGCTGAGGGCTGAGGTTGTCAATCTTACTTTCTATACAATGCTTGCACATTAGCCAACCCTCTTCATGTATTTGATGAGTGAATAAATTAATGGAAGAACTTTCAAATAGATGTTTCGAGGAATCAAAAAAGACAAAATGATACAATTTGCATTTTAACAATGTTATTCAAACTTGAGATTTCTGTGGATTTGAGGGTTGAATGTCTTGGTTGATAAGCTGAATTTTTGTGTTCATGAAAGACATGTTACAGCATCAAAAGATCCATGGATTTTTTGAAAAGGTGTCTACCAAGCACAGGACAAAATAGTTGCTTACCAAAAAAAAAAAAAAAAAAATTATCTTAACCTTCCAGGGGGAAACCTGGCCAAGCTTTGATAAGTTCTTCATCCTTTTATTAATAAGTCTCTGTGGAATTGAGAGGAATTTCAAGTTTATGTAGTCAGCTGTTTTCTCCTCAGCTCTAGGCATTGCTGACTTAAGCAACTCTGAGATATTATTTATCAATATTAAGTGCAGAACTATTCAGTTGCTGGTTCTTCATAATGCAGTGTACATGTGGAACTGTAACAATTATATATAATTGAACTTGATTTTTTAGACATCCCTTTCTAAATAGCTTCATTGTGATGTAAATTATTCTGTGAAAAGTCAAGAGTTTAGAACATAAAGCAGAAATCCATACCATGTAAAGATTTTAGAATCTCAATTGACAAGCTACTTACTGACCCACTGAAATGTCAGATAATGCATTTTAGGCATTTTATTAGAATTTCCATGGGAAATGACATTTGGTGGCTGGAAATAATTTACTGGAAAATATATCTCTTAGGTTAGCACTGATTAAAATGAGTAGGTTGATAATACTAGGAATCAAATGATAGGAGGATGGAAAAAGTGTCATTGCCAAATATTTCCTCTAGAACCACTACCTTCACCTCCTTTGTTACAGTTCAGAGTTTTGAAACATTTTTAGCTTTCTCTCATGATTTTTCTTTAATTTTCTTTATTGTTATAAAATATTTCCTATTATTGTAAAAAGGAATGAAAAAGCATATTGTTTTATAAAGATGAGTAGTTACTATTAACCCTTCTTACTGCATTCATTATCTCCATACAGCCATTTATTCAACAAAATTTTGGTTGTGAAAACAGATTTTATGTTCACTTTCTTAAAAAAAAATAATTGAAAGGAAAAGGAGGTATATCTATTTAAGCTATTCAAATTTGCCCTTATAAAAGATATATCCCAGAAATATTCTAAATCAGTTTGATAATTGAGCCTATAAATTGAGGGTCTAGGGAATACCCACAGAAGCTGCCATCCATATAATGGGGTAGATAGTACTTCACGTATATTATAAATTTCAGATGTACTTATTAGTTAACAGAATTTCAAATGTGAAAGCTAAAGTAGTAACAAACTGTAAACCACAGTATGAAATGATCACTAATTCATCCACAAAGGAGAAGGCTAAGTGCAGTTGTTTGCAAGCTTGAGGAGCCAGAATCAGAAGGTAATTACAGTTTCAGAGACAGATTAATAATGCATTACAGCTTAGGTAGGCTCTGTCCCCTGCCCATCCTTTTGAATCATCTTACAGTAGCTCATGCTGATGGCTTGCCAGTAGACACAGTGTGCTCTGCCACCTTTATTTCTATTTTTCTATAATGAATGATTTCTTAAGAGTTGATCATATGATACTAAAAAAGAAGGAAGAGGAGGAGGAGGAAGTGGTAGGGGGAGAAGCAGCAGCAACATGCTTTTAGGCTGACTTTTAGCTCTTAGAAGTGAAACTCAGCACTGCTTCCAGATGAATGAATAGAATCATCATGGCAGGCAGATTTTGGTACATGCCTGAGAAAAATACATTCTCTCCTGCTACAGAATTTTATCTTGTTTAGGGCAGCAGTGTACCCAGTTAAAAATATCCCTTTCTCCAAACTCTCTTGAAGGTCCTAAAACCCAGTTTTAGCTGACTACATATGAGGGGACACATACTGAATAGAGGTCCTGGAAGAGTTTTGATTTCCTAACTAAAAGGGCCTGACAAGGCTACCAGGAACCCTATGCCTTTGATACTCCCTCTATCTTACTGCCTATTTATTCCTGAGGTGGAGTCACTCCATTGTGGTTGTAAGGCTGAAAGCTACAAATTGAGGATTCTCCATCAAGACAATTGAGCTAGCCTAGACCTCTGGTGATTTTTTAAGCAAACTCTGACTGTATATCTTCAGATGTCTTGCTTTGTGAGAAAAATAATCTCCTTTATGATTATGCCACTGTGGCTAACTGAACCAAGGTAGCCACTTGAAATCCTCTTCGATGCAAATGTTAGGAATGGAAGAACAGCAAGTATCTTACCATTTGCAAAGGGGATGGCTTATAAGAAGAATGTATTACAAGTTGGATTTAATTCACTTGAGGGAAATTGACAACAACTAAACAGGTACTAGATGTCTGAAATTACTAACAGGTTAAATTTTAGATAAAATAATGCATCAAGGAAGAAGTTATTATACTATGATGAAAATGTCGTATCCATATTGAAAATTGAAGAAATAAAGGGCTGACATTTAGAATATATTAATTTCAGAGTATTATAATTCAGCATTATATATACGTATCACATGCATGAGCCAAAGAGAAATTTTACACTTTAAACTGTATAGTAAGATGTTGTGTATTGCCAACTTCAAGGCAACATAGGGGCTATATGGATTGCCCCAGAAGAGTGAGTTTTAGAATTTTTATCTGCTTGTTATTGTTTTTGACTCTTACTTTTACCTTATCTAAGTTGCATCATTTAAGAAAACAACTGATTTTACACAAAAATCTGGATTACTAAAATCTTCTTTCAAAATATCAAAAGATTTAGCAATTCTGGGCCCACCTTCAAGTAAAGTTCAGCTGTGGCTAAGCAACTACTGCATGTTATTTTTAGTTTACTGTAGTATCTTCCATGACCTATTACTTTAAACTCTCTTTTGCTTCTGTCTCTGGTTTGTTTGCCAGACTGTTTAACTCACTTTATTTGATCTACATAGATATTTAAGCTGCAAACTTTATCAAGTGAAATTTTTACTTAAAGGTACTCCTAGGAGAGAATGCAAAACTGTTGTATTTTAATAGTATACTCTGCAAGGTTTCATATTATCACTGAAAAAGATAAACTAATTCAAATCTAATTTCAAATGACAACATAAAATCTAATTAACTGATTAAATTAGGAAGATAACATTGGCAAGAATAGCCCCCTCCAAATTATTTTTTTGTTGATATTTTTGTCTCTACTTCACAAAGTACTGTTTATAGCCTAACTTTTTTTTGCATTACTGTTTCTATACAGCTCAAAATGTGAAGTTTTGTTGCCAGTCTCACCAGGGAAATAAACCCATTGTGTGTGGAATTACATTTTCTAAACTATGCTTTAGCAAACTAATAAGGATCTCTGTTCAGAAAATAGAATGTGCTTGTCCTATGAATCCATGAATGTCTGTTGTTTTGTTTTCTGTCTTTTATTAAACTTTTAATAGTTAGGACTGTTTAAAGAAGCCTTAGGGATTACGTTTAAGATCTTTAATTAAAACACTCACCACAATGTAGACTGTTAGCTTCTTACTCATCTGGGAAATTATTTAGTAAAATAATTGTTTTTGAATCTGTACTTATCTTGCCAAGATTAGAAATGTTCTAACTGCAGTGCTAAGAATGTTTTTTATACATTTAGAGTAACATATTCCTTATAAATTTGATAGGAATTGCTGTTATATATGTGGGGAGGAGGTAAATGTACATAATAAAAGGTGCATTAAAACATAATTTAACCTTTTGAGGGATGTACTGACTGAAGAAAATATAATCTTATATATATGCACAATATAACACATAGAAATATAATGTAATAATTAACATAATTCCAGCATAAAATAGTAAATTTTCTGAAAACTAGACCAAATTAAATATTTCACATTTAAAATTTTTCAGTATGGAAAAAAGATACAGTCCCCAGTTCTCATCATCTTTTTCCCATTCATAGAAGCACACACAATTACTCTCCTTTGTTCTTTCTTCCCATTTGTTTTCTGTTGTTCAACCACCATTACTTAATTTTCAGAAACATGAATCATAGTATGTAACCCACGCATGTGAGCACCATTCCATTTGGGGATTTTTCTTAGTCATTCACAGTTCAAATGTTACTGTTACTATCATTACAGTTGTATTTTTCTAAATTCCAAAGTCCCTTAATGTTTATAGTTGAAGACAAATGCTTCCTTGCTAAATTATTGGGAATAGTACACTCTTTTTCTACTTTGTGAAGTAATGCACAGTGATCATTATTATATGTATCAAAGGTGTAGAACTAAGGTAATACTCATCTGAATCTTCTCTATCTCTCTTTCTCCTGGTTTTGGAATTGTCCTGAGTTAAGTTGCTTTCTTTTGCAGTATTTAATTATATTTGTCTCTAACTTGTAGAGAAAGATATTAATTAGGTATATGATATTTTATCTCAAAATGAGGCTTGCTTGAAAATCTGACAGTATGTTAAGACAATTAGGGAGTGTGACTAGAAGTATTGTAAAGCAATTATAAAAATATATATATATATATATATCACTATCGTAAATTTAAGACTCCAAATATTGTGTTTAGCACACTTTGTGTCTAAAACTTTCTTGTTTTTGTGTAAATGTCAAAGTGACTTCCTGGGCCCCAAAGAGATTCTGATGACAGTATTCGAAAACTTAGGAAAACTCAAAGAGGAAAATATTATGAAATGGATGCAGCATGATGTTGTCCTGAGCAGGAATTAACTCTGTAAATGTATTTCTATAAATGGCGTAAGCCACCAGCTAACAGCTGAGCCACTCTCTTGGGATCAACCAGCTTGAATACAAAATTGGGAGAGGCTGTAGAAGGAAGGTTAATTCTACTGTATAGTTCCATAGGGCCTATTACAGTGCCTTGCAGAACTGTAAAGGGCTAATGGAGCAGAGTATGTTTTATTTTTACCCACACAAATTATCCGGATTACCTTGTGAGGAAGTTTAAGGAGAAATGTAATATCAAACAAATTATTATGATAATAAGATTGAAACACTAAACCATACACAGTATTAAAATTAAAATACATTATTTAAAAGTTCCAAAATTTTGATTTTGAATTATTGCTATATTATATTCCATACATTAAAAAAATTTAAAAGCCCTTAATAGCTTTAATAAACCCATTATTTTTTTTTCTTATATGTGGCTATAGTTCTATGCATGCATTATGATTTCAGAACAAGTAAATGTGTTGGTGAAGGTAATGGAGTCAGGGCATTTAAGACTCTAGATATTAGATTTTGCAAAAGTAAAATAAATTTCTTCTTTTGATTTAGGTTTATCTCGTCTTAATTTGTATGCATGTTATATAGCAGGCTTTCCAAATCATGCACTCTGATTGATCTTATTTTAAAAACAAGTATTCTTGGGATAAATTTGGAAAACTTCAGTGATAAAATTGACACAAACATAATCAAGAAATTCATTTTGGATGTCTCATATAAAAATGAATTATAATTGTATATGTTCTCATTGTTAAAATGAACTATATGTACATACATTTTAATATCAACTTGGTATTGGTCTTTCTTTCTGTCAGGGGAGTATGTAATTTCTTCAGTTCTGTCTCATCACAGCAGAAATTTGAAGAGATGGACCGGCGTTACAGCCCTCAAACAAATCGTGTCACAGCTCTTGGACAGATCAGTGTTACAGCTCCGTGTTATATCTCAGTTTTATTTAGAAAATGAAGGAAAATACATCATCGAGGCATGAGGTTATGCCTACCCAAAAGACGCGAAGAGAAGAGAGAGATCCCCAGCCCTTTGGCTCCTCTTTTTGTATGTTTTTTCTCCTCCCCCTGAGCCTGCTCTATGTAAACTGGGCTAGCCAGGAGTGATTGTTCTACCCAATGTCCTCACTCCAGTCCCCTGACCCTCCTTTGTTCTATTTTCACCGGCTTTTCCCATCCTTGTCTTTTAGCCACCGCCATTCTGGACTCTTTTTTCCTTTTCTAACTACCTAACATTTCTGTATGTTTGCAAGTCTTTTTCCACCTCTCACACCATTTTCAGATGCATTTAGGTGGCTAGAAAGAAGGGTGAGACTCTACATTGAATTAACCTTTCTTATAGCCCAGAAGAAATTTATGACCAAGGCCTCAAATACCAGAGCAAACCTATAATTCTTAAAGGGGGGATGTGATACTGGACAGTGGTATCAAAGGACAGATAATTTAGAATTCAGAGACAAAAATTCTAAGCCTGTCTCAACAACTTACTTAAAATATTCTATTAATAATGGATGGTTCCTTGGACATTGGATAGTGTTGATTGTAGTTGCTCTCCTGCTTTGGCTTCTGTTTTTGTATACCCTTGGCTCTTTCCCTATTTGCCTCTCTGTCTGTCTCTCACACACACATGCACATCTGTCTATAATTCCTCATTTTCACTACAAAACTACTATCATGTGCATATATATGCGTATATATAATATTTTGTATAATTCTGTCTTTCTATTTATCTACCTGTCTGTCTCAGCCTTAAGTTCTCTCCTAAGCTTTAGGAATGCATTTCCAGTTTCCTCCCAGTCCCCTCTAATAGTACATGCCAGCATAAATCAAATTTCTGTGACAACAACTAAACTCATGTATCTCTCTCCCAAGTTCACGTCTAACAAAATGATAAATCCCGTTGATTCAGTTTCTGAAACATTTGGAAATTTTGCCCCATTGATTTCAACATTATCTTTGTTGGGGACACATTTGCCTGTACTATGATAGTAATTATTTGTCTGGTCCTCATACTTATAATGTATCCTTTCTTATACAAATAAATTTTGCATTTATATATCATATTAATATTTCTATAGGATAATTGTCATTCAGTTTATCCCAGCTTCATAATAATCTGCATTCCCTCACTAACTCAAAATCACAGTGTAAATTCCTTAGGCTGATGTCAATCTTCCTTTCACTGTTCTCTCTCCCTTTTAAGCGTCTGTCTTCACAACTGTATCTTCTTTTCCACTTATCAAATCTTCAAAGCTCAAAAACTAGTATATGTATGAAGTTGGATGGAAAACCACTGGAGTGAGAAATGATCTGTCTAATCTGAACCCCCAGAAGGTTTTGCCTATGCCTTTTTATGGCATCTACCCCAATAGTTCTTTCATAATTTAGAAGTCTCTCTCTTTACAGGAAGGAAAACTGTTATGGAAGATTTCCAATGGGAAATGTTAGTTTAGCTGAATTTTGAATGGTGGGTGGGATTCAACACACAGAGAAAACTGATGAAAACACATTGAAAGCAGAGGGAGCAATGCTTGCAGATGCATTAGAGTGGCATGTTCTGCTACCTTGACTGGATGCAGAAGGCTTATGTGTGTGCATGTGGTTGGGGCTTATGTAAAGCTCTAACCCAGTAGCTATAGAGAGATGGGTTTGTATTTCTTGCTAAGAAATGGCTACTTCAATTAAATTAAGAGCTATTTGAATGATTTAAAATTTTGAAATCCCAGTTATTTGTATTTTGGAATAACTGTCAACAATTGAGCTTTGGAATAATCATACTAATGATAATATGAATTGAAGATGAATCAAAAATTTAGGCATTGTTTTCTTCCAATTTGGGAAATATATACATATATCCCTTGTCCATATGTTGTACATTCCTATTTTCAGGATTTCATACAGCCCCATCTTCAAATTTCTAATTACTAACAGCAGTAATCTATGAAACTATGTGAAGCTGTGTGTAAGAATCAAGATGGTTTCCTAGACTGAATTACCTAATAATGGAAATTTTGCTGCTACTTGGCATCTTCTTTGAAGCATCTTTTCATAATCCTGTCCCAGTCTCAAGTCCAGAAAAGTTTTACACAGAAGTCGGTGTAACTATTACAGGAGACAGTGAGCCTGGACAGGACATATCCAATCATTATTAGTAGTCCTGATACTTCTCTTTATCTTCAGCCATCATATGTCAATCAGGATCAGTGACAGACAAAAAGATGCATCTGGTTTGTGTGTGTATGTGAGAGAGTGTGTGTGTGTGTGTGTGTGTGTGTAGTTCATAAGAATGCTTTTATTCTGCACAGAAAGCTATATAGTGACAAGAAATTTTGCATTTCATAAAATTACATCCTACACCTTTTACATTTGCTCCTGAACTCTGCACAGATGCAACAAAATTTATTTTTCCAAGGTCAGTGGAATTGCACTGAATTGCACCTTTGTATCCTGTCCTTAGACTTTTGGTGGTTTTTACTTTAATTTTATTTTTGTTGTCTGGCTCTGACTCTTTTCTCCTTACATTTTTGTCATGCTTTCATATATAAAGCATATAAGAAGAAGTATATAGAAGGCAATAGTATAAAGTTATATACTAACTAGTTATGTAAATGCAGGAAATGGGATGTTATCAGTCCTTCATTTCCATTTCAGGTAAAGAATGTAGACATATGTTTTTTAAAAGCATTAGAATTATAAATTTTAAAACATATAATACCAAGTTATTATAAAATACCTAGGACCTTTTCTCTTGAAAATACATTTCTAATCCAACAAACCTAGAAGACAGCTATGTATTCTACTCCATATTAGTTGTAATCAATACCTCCATACTTCTATAATACTAAAATGTTATTTTAATTGTATATGTGCTTACGTTATCAAGAACAAAATCAATGTTTTAAGAAATCAATGCTCTTTGCAAAGTAGCCTCAAATGGATGAGGAAAAGTGAATGGCCCAAATATGCAGAAAGAATTGACTCTGCCTTTTGTACCAATGTTAACACAGGAGCATATAATGAAAAATCAATTATAACATAAAATCTCGTAATAGGTGTTCAAGTGTTCGCTCATCAAATAAGAGCACAAAACTATGTCTGAATGCTGACTGTATTCTATATCACTAGACTATGAATATTTTTTATTTCCTCAAAGTAGGAACAGATGTCCGAGGTGCACAGTGACTATGAGACAGATAAGACCTCTTTATTGGCCATCATATGAAATATTCAAGTGAGCAATTGCCAAAATCAGATGTCTATGCATGTGGAAGGTAGGGAGAGAGAGAAAAGAAAGGTGGTCAGTAAAACTCTGTGATATCTCTCCTTCTTAGCCTTCCTTCCAGGAGAAGGATAAAGCTGTTGATGTTAACAGCTTTACTTTGAGTGATTAGCAGTGAAGACAGGGAAACCCATTATGGGTAGCCTAAGTTAAGTTTTAGTCTTATAGTCATGTCTCACTCTTTGTGACCCTTTGGACTGTAGACTGTCAGGCTTATCAGTCCAAGGGATTCTCCAGGCAAGAATACTGGAGTGGGTTGACATGCCCTCCTCCAGGGGTTCCTCCTGACCCTGGGATTGAACCTGCATCTCCTGTGTCTCCTGCACTGCAGCCAGATTCTTTACCAGCTGAGCCACTGGGGAAGCCCTAATAGCCCTGACTGTAAACTGAACCTATTATATGGCTGAAGTAGAGTCTGGTTGTACCAGGAATGATACAGTACAACTATTAGTGTCTGTGTGTATGTGTGTGTGTGTATGTGAGCCGTACTTTGAAGATGATAGAATTCCTGTTGCTCAATAGTTGCACAGTAATGGCTGAAGTTGTGGTCATAGCAATATCTGAAATATGCTTAACCTTTCCTAAGGTACTTTTACCTGCTTTATTTTTGTGATCCTCATTTTCACAATATATGTCTCCCACACACTTATTAAATAAGTGATAAATAAATTTAATAATGGAGGATAATGTGAATACACACAGAGCACAGTAAAAATGGGCTGTATGATTGCATTTAACTTGATTTTGCAGATGAGAAAACAGCTTTAAGCAAGGTGAGGATTTTACTTGGCCAAATGAGTAGCAAGGCCAAAATTAATATCTGCGTCTGAATGTAGAGCATGTTGCATTTTTGTTTGATTTTCACCAATTTTTGAAACTGCCACTTATCATCCCTAAGCACGTAATTATGGAGTTCCTTAATTCTTTCATAATCAGTGTAAAGATTGGCCCTGAGCTAGGAAGAAGGCACTGTGAAAGCTAAAGATCTTCCCAACCAAGTTTAGAATATTAAGAGGGAAAAAGTCAAGACTAGCATTTTGTACTACTAGGTTAGAGAAGAAGGCTGAAGATTACATATAAAATATAAAGTATAGCATTATCTACGTAAAGCACAATCAAAATAAAAACTGAAAAAAAAACTCAGTATAAATATGCTGAATTTGAATATCCAAAATTGGATCTTGTACCCACTTTTACGGGAAAGAGGCCAAATGGAGTTTGCAGTTGAAATTGGTTCACATTTGCCACACATACTCCTTGTGTGGCAGAGAGAGATTTGAAGATGTAGGTACAGCGGGTGACTCGAAGCAGCAGCTTGTTCTCAAGGCTGTTTTGGACTCAGCTGTCCTCTGCCCAGAGCAGCAGTGTATTAATGGAGAAACCATCTTTGCAGCCTTTCGTGTTTAAGAATCATTCAGACTTGTCAAAATTCCAGTATAGCTTTCCCATGTTTGAAGACAGTATTACAAGGGCATCTGTTTAGGAATGCATAAAAACCCCGAAGGCTTATTGACACGTGGGAGATAGTGGAACTTTAGCCAACAGCTTTAGAGTCCTTTGGGGTTTGTGGAAACATTTTCTCCAAACATCTGGGGAAGATCCAAACTTCCATTTATTCCTCTCCTTTTAAAACCACCACACATTTCTTTTTCCTTTTCATTTCTCAGTGAATATTCCATTTCCCTTTCTTTTGCCACAGAGACGTTTCTTTTTTTACAGTCTTGTTTGGTAAACTTATAATTTATTCACATTTTTTTTTCTGGAACCTAAATAGATATTGTACTTGTTTGTAAAAATAGAAATGCCTAATAGTAAAAATGGTGAACTGTGTTCTTTTGATATCTACTTCTGAAATCACATGTTTTCTATCTATATCTGTAGCAGTTGGCAGTGATTGGGAGAAAGCATATATAGGTCTCAACATTCCTTTGACTCTACATTAATGAATAATGTGTTTCTTTTACTGGATTTCTCCTCAGTGCTACATATATCCATTCATATCCCATATGTATATTCATAAGCTTGACTTAGGGGCAAATGCAAAGAATCTGGTACAGGTTTTGTCAATTTACACTCTTCTTCCTTCATTTTAAATCTCTTTACAGACTTGTGTCTGTGAAAAGAATGATTTATTTGTGAAACACCGTATTAGCAATTGTGAAAATTCCTCACCTAGATTGTGTGATATCCAAAAGTCCTATTCTTTCAATAATATGAGACTTTAGATATAATATTTCATTAAATGTTTTATGCCTTGCTGCATTTTTTGGAACAAAAAAAGGACCAATTTATAAAGTGTTAACCCACATCCAAAAGATGTTGTTAGATTCTATGTTAGCCTGAAAAATTGTACAATTATTACTTTCAGTTTCTTTTTCTAATAAAAAGTGTTTCATTTCCAAAATTTTATAAAGAAAATTAATATTGTATGAGAATATTACTCTTCGTAAGAATGGAATTTTGTTGTCAGAAAGAAATCAGCTGGAATTCAAAGGAAGTATTTGGGCAATAGCTTTTCTTAAAAAAAATGAACTTATTTCTTTCATGGACTTAGAAAGTTTTACAGTAAAACAAATTTTGAGAGTAGAGGAATAAATAGATAACTCATGAAGAAAGGAAATACATGGAGAAAAATTACAGGAACAACTTTTTCTCCCATCAGGTCAGTTCAGTCAGTTTAGTTGCTCAGTCGTGTCTGACTCTTTGCGACCCCATGGATTGCAGCATGCCAGGCTTCCCTGTCCATCACCAACTCTGGGAACTTGCTGAAATGCATGTCCATTGAGTGGGTGGTGTCACCCCTAGTTCTTTTTAATTATTCAGAAGGTTGAAAGATTAAAACATGAAAGTTTCTGTGTCTGGGTACATGAAAAAAGGATACTGAGCTATTTAGTATTTGATAAAACTGGTATCCACATATGCTATAGTTAGGAGAGTTAGGTGCTGATATATTGAGAAATTTCATTTCATATATCAAAACTAAAATGTAATTTTTAACCCAGAAATTATATTCTAATATTTTCACCCATAATCAGTATTGATATATAAGTACATGGTAATGATTCACAGTGATTTTTATTGCAGTTCAAATCAGTTTATTTCAGTTCAGTTGCTCAGTCAAGTTTGACTCTTTGAGACCCCATTGACTGCAGCACGCCAGGCTTCCCTGTCCATCACCAACTCCCAGAGTTTACTCAAACTCATTTCCATTGAGTCGGTGATGCCATCCAACCATCTCATCCTCTGTCATCCCCTTCTCCTCCCGCCTTCAATCTTTCCCAGCATCAGGGTCTTTTCAAATGAGTCAGTTCTTCACATCTGGTGGCCAAAGTATTGGAGTTTCAGCTTCAGCATCAGTCCTCCCAATGAACATTCAGGACTGATTTCCTTTAGGATGGACTGGTTGGATCTCCTTGCAGTCCATGGGACTCTCAAGAGTCTTCTCTGACACCACAATACAAAAGCATGAATTCTTTGGTGCTCAGCTTTCTTTATAGTCCAACTCTCACATCCATACATGACTACTGGAAAAACCATAGCTTTGACTAGACAGACCTTTGTTGGCAAAGTAATGTCTCTGCTTTTTAATATGCTGTCTAGGTTGATCATAACTTTCCTTTAAAGGAGCAAACATCTTTTAATTTCATGGCTGCAGTCACCATCTGCAGTGATTTTGGAGCCCCCCAAAATAAAGTCAGCCACTGTTTCCACTGTTTTCCCATCTATTTCCCATGAAGTGATGGGACCAAATGCCATGATCTCAGTTCTCTGAATGTTGAGCTTTAAGCCAACTTTTTCACTCTCCTCTTTCACTTTCATCAAGAAGCTCTTTAGTTCTTCTTCACTTTCTGCCATAAGGGTGGTATCATCTGCATATCTGAGGTTATTGAGATTTCTCACAGCAGTCTTGATTCCAGCTTGTGCTTTATCCAGCCCAGCGTTTCTCATGATGTACTCTGCATATAGGCTAAATAAGCACAGTGACAATATACAGCCTTGACATACTCCTTTTCCTATTTGGAACCAGTCTCTTGTTCCATGTCCCGTCCTAACTGTTGTTTCCTGACCTGCATACAGGTTTCTCAAGAGGCAGGTCAGGTGGTCTGGTATTCCCATCGCTTTAAGAATTTTCCAGAGTTCGTTGTGGTCCACATGTCTACTATCCATTACAGAATACTGGTTAAATTAATCCCGCTACTTCTCTGTAATAAAATATAATGCAGCAGTTAAGAAGATTGACAGATACTAATTGCTTGCATTTCTGGAAAAATATTTTCATATTATAATAAAAAGTAATTAATTACATTAGAATTATGATCCTAACCAGAGATAATACTAGCTCCTGGAGAAAATGGACCCTGACTTCATTTAGAATGTATGCATTAGATCACAAATTAATGCTTTGAGTAGCTATTCAAATTTGAAGCAAGTTAATTCAATTGAAGTAACATTTTAAGACTGGAAGTAAAAGGGCAAAAAATATACTCATGAAAGATTTTCAAGCAATTAAATATTCTCTATTATAATTATTACTAATTTATGGAGAGGAATAATACTTGAAAAATTATTAAGCTCTAGTTATTAGGGAATTAATTTATTTCCTACAGATTGGTTCATATATTTGAAAACCCTTGTTCTGAGTGCTGACAGGAAAATCAGTAGAAAGGAGTAAACAGTCACAAATTGTGTTTTCTCATTGAAAATTTTAATTTCCATAAGCAGGTTTTGTTTTCTTGAGTTTTCTATCTATTTCTGTTTATCAGAAGGTAAACCAGGTATTGATCCAGAATATCAAAGATGGAATGGAAGCATTTGTAATTATAAACTTTTAAACTTAATTTTTTAAGAAAATATAGCCAATTTGCAGGGCTAATAGTGCAATGAGGAAAAGATTATCCCTTCTGAGTTATGTTATGAACTCAATAGAAATATACTATTTTCTAGATGAGAGAAAATGGAAAATAAGCTGTCAGAATTTGATTATCAGTTCCTTGGTTATATTAATACATTTAATGGGAGAAGTTATCAATAATTATGGAGATGAATCACAGCAGTGCAAATGCAAGAAACGTCCACTGGAGTATGTGCTAAACCATTCAGATACAAATATTCTGTCTTTCTGGGATTAGTCTCAATTCTGAGATACCTGTTCTCAGCTATAAAAACTAGCTCTTATTACCTATAATCATCAGATCTATGAAACTACCTTCTAATGAATTACCTTTTCTGTTCTGGCTAATTTGAGGTCTATGTATCAGTTATAATACAAATTTTACCTTCTAGATTTCCTTGCAAACATCTTGACATTGTAAGAAGCTTCATACATATATTTCTAGACAGATCTCTTCATTCAATTAGTTTTTTGTTTTTTGTTTTTTTTGTAATATCTAAGGATGACAAATTCCAGAAATTCTAACATGTTTTTCATAATCACACAGCTAGTTTGTGAGATGGATGAAATTGCCATCTTGATACCATGACTCCAAGGAAAGTCACTTCCTCTGTCACATCCATTCTAGTATCCAAAGCACACAGTTTTAGATTTCTGACAATTATTAAGCCATAGATTTAAAAAAAAAGGCAATAGTGTTAAATATCCTGCAGTTAATAGATTCTCAACAATTATGCATTGTTGATGATCATGATGACAGTAATTCTACTGAATAAATCACATTAGTATGTGAATTATTATAATAATAAACCATAAAGTGTTAATAATAATAAAATGTAAATATTAAAACAAAACAATCATAAAATGTTAGTGATCAGGATTTATTGACATTTGCTGTGCATTCAGTATTCTGCAGTGTCCTTATATGTGCTAATTATTTTAACTCCCTTAAAAATGTAATGAGGTAGATCTCAAATAAATCCTCAGTTTACAGAAGAAGAAACTAAACCATTAGAAAGTTACTATGTACTTTACAACAAATGAAGTAGACAAAAAGATGATTAAAATAACTCTGACTTGAAGAAACCTCTGGTCTCTATCTTCACTGCTCTAATATACAAAGTTCTACAAAGCAAATCAGAAATTATATGACATATGATTAGTTAAACTGCATTTCTATAATAGTAATAAAATGCATTATTGTATCTGTTCAATGAGGTAAGGCTCTCAAACTATAGTGGTATTTACATATTGTTTCTTTTAGTTGTTATTGCTTTATTTCTTCAAAAAGACGTATCACAATCATGGAAAATGGGTCTCCCTTGGAGTTTATCTAGCTCTTTAAATTTGATTTATTGTGTTGTAGCAAAAACTGTTTGAAAATTATGGCAGTTAAGTGAAAAATATAAAAAAAATTGAGTGCACATAAGCAGAATACATAAGTGCATTAAAAATTCTAGGCTGTAAAGATTCTGTTGAACTTAACTAACATATTCTTTTATCATTATTGAAAATTGAATGCATGATTTGGCAATGAGCATGTCTGTGCTATAATTGGAACCATCAGAACTCTAATTTGGCAAATAAGCTTCCTGGTTGAGTGATGGATCCCTCAGAATATATTGCTGTTGGAACCTATAATGTGTTCTTAAATTTAACTTTTCAGGAGAGGTAACATTATTTATTTTAGGGCACAAGCAGTTACTTTCTCTTCCAGGATAAAACTCTATTAAGAACTACCATTCAAAATAAATAAGAAAATAAAACAAATAAAGCTATTTGGTTTAGTGGTGATAAAAAAGTTTCACAAGATAGGTTTTCATTTTTTGTTGTTTTTAATGCTAGAACCCCTGAATTAAAGGAAAAAAAAAAAGTGAGAATGCCATTTTTTATGCTTTCATATATTTTATTACTTTGGGGAATCATTTTTTCTGCTTAGTGTTTTATATCATTGCATTCATTCATGCATTTATCCTTTCATTCTGCTTGCTTTGGAACTGTGCCATACGAAATGGAAACTATAAAAATAGAGCTTTTTAATATGAAGGTTGCCTTAGATATGCTGTCTTTCCATGTCTGACATGTCTCAAAGCCATTCGAGTAAAGCCCACAAAACCAGAAGTAAATATTCAAACAACTATTTACCATACCAATGTTTCTTTGTCCCTTTCCCATCACTCTGATTTAACAGCTAAAATCGAAAGTCTTGGTTTTACTTTCAGCATATAGTCAAGTATTAGGTATGTTTCTCCATATGAATTTAGTTTATTGATTATTGATTCATATATTTATTTATATGTGAAGTATTTATTTATACTGTGAACTTCCAGATCGTCTAGCTGCATTTAGAAAAGGCAGAGGAACCAGAGATCAAATTGCCAACATCCTCTGGATCATTGAAAAAGTAAGGGAGTTCCAGAAAAACATATATTTCTGCTTTATTGACTATGCCAAAGCCTTTGACTGTGTGGATCACAACAAACTGTGGAAAGTTCTTCAAGAGATGGGAATACCAGACCACCTGACCTGCCTCTTGAAAAATCTGTTTGCAGGTCAGGAAGCAACAGTTAGAACTGGACATGGAAAAACAGACTGGTTCCAAATAATAAAAGGAGTACATCAAGGCTGTATATTGTCACCATGATTATTTAATTTCTATGCAGAGTACATCGTGCGAAATGCTGGGCTGGAAGAAGCACAAGCTGGAATCAAGATAGCCGGGAGAAATATCAATAACCTCAGATATGCAGATGAGACCACCCTTATGGCAGAAAGTGAAGAAGAACTAAAGAGCCTCTTGATGAAAGTGAAAGAAGAGAGTGAAAAAGTTGGCTTAAAGCTCAACATTCAGAAAATGAAGATCATGGCATCTGGTCCCATCACTTCATAGTAAATAGATGGAGAAACAGTGGAAACAGTAAGAGACTTTTTATTTTGCACCAAAATCACTGCAGATGTTGACTGCAGCCATGAAATTAAAAGACGCTTACTCCTTGGAAGAAAAGTTATGACCAACCTAGACAGCATATTAAAAAGCAGAGACGTTACCTTGCCAGTAAGTTCCGTCTAGTCAAAGCTATGGTTTTACCAGTAGTTATATATGGATGTGAGAGTTGGACTATAAAGAAAGCTGAGCTCTGAAGATTTGATACTTTTGAACTGTGGTGTTGGAGAAGACTCTTGAGAGTCCCTTGGACTGCAAGGACATCCAACCAGTCAATCCTAAAGGAAATCTGTCCTGAATATTCATTGAAAGGACTGATGCTGAAGCTGAAACTCCAGTACTTTGGCCACCAGATGTGAAGAGCTGACTAATTTCAAAAGACCCTGATGCTGGGAAAGATTGAAGGTGGGAAGAGAAGGGTATGACAGAGGATGGAATGGTTGGATGGCATCACCGACCCAATGGACATGAGTTTGAGTAAGCTCCAGGATTTGGTGATGGACAGGGAGGCCTGGCATGCTGCAGTCCATGGGGTCGCAAAGAGTCGGACATGACTGAGTGACTGAACTGAACTGAATTGACATGAAATAACATCTATGCCTCCAAACTGGGTGTGCAGGGAGCATACAGAGAATCAAATGATACATCTTTTTGTAATTTATTTTTATTAACATTATTCAAATATTTAGGGGAAATAATGTTCTAGGTAGTTCTGCAAATTTAAAAATACCAACAAATGAAACCATTTTTCTCACGTAGACCCTCTTGAGGTAATCCCCAGATACGGTGGGACTTCAAATTCATTATGCTTCATTATTAGGAGTTTATCAGTCAACAAGTTTGGACAGCACTGGCCTCAGTGAAAGCACATTGGATTCATATTTAACAGGAGATGGCAAATACTGTAAGATTAAATAGTGGAAATAAAACAGGTAAATTCAGTGACTTTGGTGAAGCTGAAAAGATCAACACTTTAAAAAGAAAGAAACAATTTAAAACATGTCAAACACCAAAATATTTAAATTCTTGCTCCCTCAGAAATGAAGTAGATGAAGACCTTCTTTGGAATTTGACTATTGAACTGTGAACTCTGCAGAAGCTGACCTGCTTATGTTCAACCTCATACACCTGGCGGTAGGGCCCTTACCTATGATAAAAGTATTAAATAAGTAATTTGAAGAATCTGGAAGTGATTTGGGGGCCAGACAAGAATGCATTTGAGGATGAAATGATTTAAATTTGTCTTCAAATGAAGTAAGTTGAACATGTACATTTCCAGTCATCTGCTTAAAGTATGAACCATTGTTTCTCCTCTGTGTGGTCCAAGGTTCGTGGCAATAATCATTCACATGGTTGTGTGTTTATGTTGCCATGAGGACCTGTCCTTAGTAATCACTGTGTATAAGGAGCCTTGGGCTGAGAAACTGCAGATTATTCTATTGGTGAATATTGATAGTTTGGGACCTCAGCAAGCATCTGATTTCTGCTTCCTGCAAGAGTCAACCTTGAAGGGAAATGACAATGGACATGTTTATATGTCCAGGATTTCCTAAGCATAATCTGGTTGTTTTGGTAAACTATATCACTCTGGCTTATCTAAATTGTGCTTACTTAAAAAAAAAAAAAGAAAAGAAAAGAAACACTTAAATAATACATCTAGCTATAAGTAGGGACTGACATGAGAAATCTAAGTATATGTAATCCCTCGGCCATGCATTACAGAAGATAGTTTTCATTATGATTCTCAGTGTTTTTTTATGTATAGATACTGTGTAAAATAAGAAAAGCATGGTTCTTGATGAATTGGGTAGTTTCATAATTCTAGATGGTGAGAGCTGTGTAAGAAATTGTGATTTCTTTTTTGTTGCCTTATGGGATGCTCAGTGGTAAATTTGGCTTCAAGCATTATTACTTACTTTATCAAGTTAAGTATATGCTATCTTTTAATCCCACTTTTATATATTAGTTTGTTTTGTCTCTGTCTTCAGGTCTTAGTTTATTTGCTTTTATTGTAAATCACTTTATATCCTTCTTGAAAACAGATAGATTATAAATAAATCAACTTAAAATGAGATCAAGGATGGAAGATAATAGAGCATTATATTCAATCAATAAACTGTATTGATCATCTCCTATGTGAAAGGCAGTAGAAGTGACCAAGGATATCACCATGAATAAAAAAAATTATCTCTGCTACAAAGAAGTAAATATAGTTTATTTGTAAAACTAAATCTTATTTTCCATGCTAGAGTAACAAATTACCACACTTTTACTGGCTTAAAATAATTCACATTTGTTCACTCAGTTCTGTGGGTCAGAAGTGTGTGTTGGCTAGAGTTCCTTTCCTCTGACTCTCACAAGGTATTTTCCTGTCTGATCTCTAATCTGGAGACTGTTAGGGAGAACCCTTTTCAAGCTCATTCAGACTGTTGGCAAGATGGATTTTCTGGGGGCATTAGGCCTGAGGCCCTTATTTCCAGCTAGCTGTCAGTTGGAGGACTCTCTCCACTCTCTAAGGCCACTTGTATTTCTAGTTCCATGTCCCTCTCAAGCTTCAAAATGATGAAGGTATATAAAGCTCTCTCCTACTTCACACCTCTCTGCTGCATCTCTTCTGCTTCAGCCAGAGAAAGATCTCTGTGTTAAGGGCTCCTGTGATTACAAGAAGTCCATCTAAGTAATGATAATACAGGATGATCTCCATATCAAAAGGCTTCATAACTGCACATGTGCAAAACACATTTACCGTGTAAAGTAGCGTATCTTCAGGACTCAAGATAGTGGAATATATTGAGGAGTCATCCTGCTTATCATGCAAATGAAAAAGAAAATGATATAAACAAATAAGCTCTTTAATGAAAGTGTACGAAGGCTGTGCAGCTACCCAGAAAGCAATAGTTGTAATTGATCAGTACAGGAGAAATGCAGCAGTATACTCAGAAAAGAGAAGCAAATAACCAAAACTGATTACAGGGGGCATTTGGTTTCACACAAGTGCATCATTATTCACCACAACAAATAGAAGGTAAGACTTCTAATCTGTAACTCCTAGTAATGACATTGTATAGTAAGAACATCTTTTTGTTTTGAAGTGAACCTAAGAGAAAGTATCTCTTAGTCAAGCTGGGTGGAACTAGAACTGTGGTTTTGGCTTATCACATATACTTGAGCAAAAATTTCTTCTCTTGCAATGATTATGGTTGATTTGCCTTGTAATTGCTCTGTGCAATAAAGGTAGTCAGTTAAATTATCAATGAATTTGGAAGTCACTTATAGCTTGGTGGAAATTGAAGCTTATGTGTTGTGACTCATGGTCTTTTATAGCAACGAAGCTAATTTTATATCTTCAATTATAAGTGAAAGGGTCATTGAAATCTTCAAATATCCAGAATTGCTTGATGCTCTTTGTTTTTAGGAAAATTCAATTTATGGCAAAAAAAAACTTAAAGATATTTATTTTTACTAAATATTTTATACTTTAAAAGATAAAAATGATAACTCAGAAACCCATGCAAAGATGTTTCAAATACTTGTCACTAAGGGAATGTATTCATACAATATATTAATATAATTTATTATTAAATGATTTTCAACAAATGATGAAAATGATTAGACTTTAACAATGTGTTTTGTAAAGGCTTGCAACAACATAATTTTTCTCTTTTCCAGGTATATTTAATAATCATATGTGTTAAGTAAAATTCATCTAACTAAAGTATTTTACTTCTTTTCCTTGATAATGTATTTTCTTAACAGAGATAAATAGATGGAAAGTCATTCAGTAAACTCACATGGTATTCAGTTCAGTTCAGTTCAGTTCAGTTGCTCAGTTGTGTCAGACCCTTTGAGACCCCATGAACCACAGCATACCAGGCCTCCCTGTCCATCACCAACTCCTGGAGTCCATCCAAATCCATGTCCATCGAGTTGGTGATGCCATCCAACCATCTCATCCTCTGTCGCCCCTTCGCCTCCTGCCCTCAATCTTTCGAGGTCTTTTCGAATGAGTCAGCTGTTCGCATCAGGTGGCCAAAGTATTGGAGTTTCAGCTTCAACATCAGTCCTACCAATGAACACCCAGGACTGATCTCCTTTATTTTTTTTTATTATTTTTTATTTTTTTTGCCTTTTCTTTTTTTTTTAAATTTTATTTTATTTTTAAACTTTACAATATTGTATTAGTTTTGCCCAACATCGAAATGAATCCGCCACACGTATACCCGTGCTCCCCATCCTGAACCCTTCTCCCTCCTCCCTCCCCATACCCTCCGTCTGGGTATCCAGGGCCGTCCCAGTGCACCAGCCCCAAGCATCCAGCAGCATGCATCGAACCTGGACTGGTGACTCGTCTCATACATGATATTACACATGTTTCAATGCAATTCTCCCAAATCTCCCCACCCTCTCCCTCTCCAACAGAGTCCACAAGACTGATCTATACATCAGTGTCTCTTTTGCTGTCTTGTACACAGGGTTATTGTTACCATCTTTCTAAATTCCATATATATGTGTTAGTATACTATATTGGTGTTTTTCTTTCTGGCTTACTTCACTCTGTATAATAGGCTCCAGTTTCATCCACCTCATTAGAACTGATTCAAATGTATTCTTTTTAATGGCTGAGTAATACTCCATTGTGTATATGTACCACAGCTTTCTTATCCATTCATCTGCTGATGGGCATCTAGGTTGCTTCCATGTCCTGGCTATTATAAACAGTGCTGCGATGAACATTGGGGTACACGTGTCTCTTTCCCTTCTGGTTTCCTCAGTGTGTATGCCCAGCAGTGGGATTGCTGGATCATAAGGCAGTTCTATTTCCAGTTTTTTAAGGAATCTCCACACTGTTCTCCATAGTGGCTGTACTAGTTTGCATTCCCACCAACAGTGTAAGAGGGTTTTCTCCACACCCTCTCCAGCATTTATTGCTTGTAGACTTTTGGATTGCAGCCATTCTGACTGGCGTGAAATGGTACCTCATAGTGGTTTTGATTTGCATTTCTCTGATAATGAGTGATATTGAGCATCTTTTCATGTGTTTGTTAGCCATCTGTATGTCTTCTTTGGAGAAATATCTACTTAGTTCTTTGGCCCATTTTTTGATTGGGTCATTTATTTTTCTGGAGTTGAGCTGTAGGAGTTGCTTGTATATTTTTGAGATTAGTTGTTTGTCAGTTGCTTCATTTGCTATTATTTTCTCCCATTCTGAAGGCTGCCTTTTCACCTTGCTAATAGTTTCCTGTGTTGTGCAGAACCTATGGGACAATTTAAAAGCAGTCCTAAGGGGAAAGTTCATAGCGATACAGGCATACCTCAAGAAACAAGAAAAAAGTCAAATAAATAACCTAACCCTACACCTAAAGCAACTAGAAAAGGAAGAAATGAAGAACCCCAGGGTTAGTAGAAGGAAAGAAATCTTAAAAATTAGGGCAGAAATAAATGCAAAAGAAACAAAAGAGACCATAGCAATAATCAACAAAGCCAAAAGCTGGTTCTTTGAAAGGATAAATAAAATTGACAAACCATTAGCCAGACTCATCAAGAAACAAAGGGAGAAAAATCAAATCAATAAAATTAGAAATGAAAATGGAGAGATCACAACGGACAACACAGAAATACAAAGGATCATAAGAGACTACTATCAACAATTATATGCCAATAAAATGGACAACCTGGAAGAAATGGACAAATTCTTAGAAAAGTACAACTTTCCAAAACTCGACCAGGAAGAAATAGAAAATCCTAACAGACCCATCACAAGCACGGAAATTGAAACTGTAATCAAAAATCTTCCAGCAAACAAAAGCCCAGGTCCAGACGGCTTCACAGCTGAATTCTACCAAAAATTTAGAGAAGAGCTAACACCTATCCTGCTCAAACTCTTCCAGAAAATTGCAGAGGAAGGTAAACTTCCAAACTCATTCTATGAGGCCACCATCACCCTAATACCAAAACCTGACAAAGATCCCACAAAAAAAGAAAACTAAAGGCCAATATCACTGATGAACATAGATGCAAAAATCCTTAACAAAATTCTAGCAATCAGAATCCAACAACACATTAAAAAGATCATACACCATGACCAAGTGGGCTTTATCCCAGGGATGCAAGGATTCTTCAATATCCACAAATCAATCAATGTAATACACCACATTAACAAATTGAAAAATAAAAACCATGTGATTATCTCAATAGAGGCAGAGAAAGCCTTTGACAAAATTCAACATCCATTTATGATAAAAACTCTCCAGAAAGCAGGAATAGAAGGAACATACCTCAACATAATAAAAGCTATATATGACAAACCCACAGCAAACATTATCCTCAATGGTGAAAAATTGAAAGCATTTCCTCTAAAGTCAGGAACAAGACAAGGGTACCCACTTTCACCATTACTATTCAACATAGTTTTGGAAGTTTTGGCTACAGCAATCAGAGCAGAAAAAGAAATAAAAGCAATCCACATTGGAAAAGAAGAAGTAAAACTTTCACTATTTGCAGATGACATGATCCTCTACATAGAAAGCCCTAAAGACTCCACCAGAAAATTACTAGAACTAATCAATGATTATAGTAAAGTTGCAGGATATAAAATCAACACACAGAAATCCCTTGCATTCCTATACACTAATAATGAGAAAACAGAAAGAGAAATTAAGGAAACAATTCCATTCACCATTGCAACGGAAAGAATAAAATACTTAGGAATATATCTGCCTAAAGAAACTAAATACCTGTATATAGAAAACTATTAAACACTGGTGAAAGAAATCAAAGAGGACACTAATAGGTGGAGAAGTATACCATGTTCATGGATTGGAAGAATCAATATAGTGAAAATGAGTATACTACCCAAAGCAATTTATAGATTCAATGCAATCCCTATCAAGCTACCAACAGTATTCTTCACAGAGCTAGAACAAATAATTTCACAATTTGTATGGAAATACAAAAAACCTCGAATAGCCAAAGTGATCTTGAGAAAGAAGAATGGAACTGGAGGAATCAACCTACCTGACTTCAGGCTCTATTACAAAACCACAGTCATCAAGACAGTATGGTACTGGCACAAAGACAGAAATATTGATCAATGGAACAAAATAGAAAGCCCAGAGATAAATCCACGCACATATGGACACCTTATTTTTGACAAAGGAGGCAAGAATATACAATGGATTAAAGACAATCTCTTTAACAAGTGGTGCTGGGAAAACTGGTCCGCCACTTGTAAAAGAATGAAACTAGAACACTTTCTAACACCATACACAAAAATAAACTCAAAATGGATTAAAGATCTAAACATAAGACCAGAAACTATAAAACTCCTAGAGGAGAACATAGGCAAAACACTCTCCGACATACATCACAGCAGAATCCTCTATGACCCACCTCCCAGAATATTGGAAATAAAAGCAAAAATAAACAAATGGGACCTAATTAAACTTAAAAGCTTCTCATCTCCTTTAGAATGGATTGGTTGGATCTTCTTGCAGTCCAAGGGACTCTCAAGAGTCTTCTCCAACACCACAGTTCAAAAGCATCAATTCTTCAGCATTCAACTTTCTTTATAGTCAAACTCTCACATCCATACATGACCACTGGAAAAACCATAGCCTTGACTAGATGGACCTTTGTTGGCAAAGTAATGTCTCTGCTTTTGAATATGCTATCTAGGTTGGTCATAACTCCTTCCAAGGAGCGAGCGTCTTTTAATTTCATGGCTGCAATCACCATCTGTAGTGATTTTGGAGCCCCCCAAAATAAAGTCAGCCACTGTTTCCACTGTTTTCCCATCTATTTCCCATGAAGTGATGGGACCGGATGCCATGATCTTAGTTTTCTCAATGTTGAGCTTTAAGCCAACTTTTTCACTCTCCTCTTTCACTTAAGAGACTCTTTAGTTCTTCTTCACTTTCTGCCATTAGGGTGGTGTCATCTGCATATCTGAGTTGATTAATATTTTGCCTGGCAATCTTGATTCCAGCTTGTGCTTCTTCCAGCCCAGCATTTCTCATGATGTACTCTGCATATAAGTTAAGTAAGCAGGGTGACAATATACAGCCTTGACATACTCCTTTTCCTATTTGGAACCAGTTTGTTGTTCCATGTCCCGTTCTAACTGTTGCGTCCTGACCTGCATACAGGTTTCTCAAGAGGCAGGTTAGGTGGTCTGGTATTCCCATCTCTTTCAGAATTTTCCAAAGTTTATTGTGATCCACACAGTCAAAGGCTTTGGAATAGTCAATAAAGCAGAAATAGATGTGTTTCTGGAACTCTCTTGCTTTTTCCCTGATCCACCAGATGTTGGCAATTTGATCTCTGATTCCTCTGCCTTTCCTAAAACCAACTTGAACATCTGGAAGTTCACGGTTCACGTGTTGCTGAAGCTTGGCTTGGAGAATTTTAAGCATTACTTCACTATTACAGTACCCATTCTCCTTTATTGTTTATTCATTTAGTAACAATCAATGCAAATGAAACATTATTTATGGCATACACATTAAAAGTAGTAAAAAAATTTTTTTATTAAGTAATAATAAACTTACTATTTATGGTACACACATTAAAATTACTACTTTTAACACATCTTAAATGAGAAGACAGGAATTAATCATCTCGTTTATAATACATTCTAATTCCATAATTTACCTTGTTAACAATTTGAGCATATTTCTTTATCTTTATAAAAGAGAGGCTCAGGTTAAACAATCTCTGAGGTTTTTTTCACACTATAAACATTTAGAATTTTATAAGGTAATAAAATGTCCAAATAAATATATACATAAAATAAAAAATTGATACCGAAAGCATTTTTAAGAGTTCAACTATTTCTCAGTTAAAAGTACAAATGTTTTCCAATAAACAATGCTTTTAGATTGACTTGATTTACAGTCATTTTCTAAAATAGGACGAAAGAACCACATAAAGTAATTGTTTTTAATGGTTATTATACTTTAGCTTGTAACCACCCAATAATGTAACTTTTTCTCCCTATCTTTCTGCCTCTTTCAAATTAGATGTTTTATCTTAATAGGATTTTTTTCTCCCTGTGTTTTCAATAGATGAACATCTCTTTGTATTTATAACCACTGAACATTATCAAATTCATTTGAGGTTTAGCCTGCCTGAATATCTTTCTAACTCTCTCTAGATAAACATGGGAAAAAATAAAAAAATGTTTTCTTTGGGCAGTGTTTCCTGAAACAGTCCATATAAAAATGAGGTATGGACCATTTACTATCAAGACACTCAAATTCTGGTCAAATGTTTCACATATTTTACAACAACATTGAGAGAGTTTCATAGATTCCTGGATACTTAACAACTTGATAATTATTATAGAATATAGCATAAGTGATACAAAAAATCAGGGAGAATCTATCACTTTTTAAATCGTGTATTTACAGGATGAATATCACTGAGAAATCACAATAAGAGTTGCAGAAAATAATATTTATCACAGTATTGATTCCATACCATTCTTAAAGATGCAGACTATTCTGACTAGGTAGTACTAAGATCTCTCTAACTCTGTCTTACCTTTTGTGTCTGGAAAAGTCCTCAACAGACAGACACCCTTGTGACTATATTTATTATCATTGTGAGCTGTGCTTAGTCACTCAGTCATGTCTGATTCTTTGTGAACCCTGCCCTACCCCTCTCCATGCCTCCCCCACCCGTCACCAGGCTCCTCTGTCCATGGGGATTCTCCAGTCAAGAACACTGGAGTGGGTTGCCATTTCATCCTCCAGGGTATCTTCCCAACCCAGGGATCAAACCCAGGTCTCCCACATTTCAGGCAGATTCTTTACCATCTGAGCAACCATGCTGCTGCTGCTAAGTCACTTCAGCTGTGTCCAACTCTGTGAGACCCCCATGGACTGCAGCCTACCAGGCTACTCCATCCATGGGATTCTCCAGGCAAGAACACTGGAGTGGGCTGCCATTTCCTTCTCCACTGAGCCACCATGGGATCCCCTTTATTACCAAAAGGAAATAGTCATATCTCAGAAAATTCTCATGTAAAATAATTTATAAGCAAATTTTTCTAAGAATTTGAAATTTTTTCAAAGATTTGTTAACATATATGTTCAGTATATCTTCCTGACTTCAGTATATCAGGATCTTCCTGACCCAGGGATCAAGCCCTCATCTCCTGTGTCTCCTGCATTGGTAGGCAGATTCTTTACCACTAGTGCCACCAGGGAAACCCATTTTAATGTTAGATTTTATAAATTCTCAAGATATGTTCTTAACCTAATGAGGGAGAAAGGGTGAATAAATAAAATTTACATGAAATTAAAAGATGTTTGCT
The DNA here is from genome assembly GCF_002263795.3 of Bos taurus. Lineage (NCBI taxonomy): Eukaryota > Metazoa > Chordata > Mammalia > Artiodactyla > Bovidae > Bos > Bos taurus. The sequence goes on from NC_037335.1 coordinate 34,432,018, forward strand.
CCTTGGAAGAAAAGTTATGGCCAAACTAGGCAGCATATTAAAAATCAGAGATGTTACTTTGCCAACAAAGGTCTGTTTAGTCAAAGCTATGGTTTTTCCAGGAGTCATGTATGGATGTGAGAGTTGGGCTATAATGAAAGCTGAGTGCTGAAGAATTGACGCTTTTGAACTGTGGTGTTGGAGAAGACTCTTGAGAGTCCCTTGCACTGCAAGGAGATCAAACCAGTCCATCCTAAAGGAGATTAGTCCTGAGTGTTCATTGGATGTTCATTGGACTGATGACCACTATCTGGGTAGTCACTTGTTCTTTCAGGTAACAATATGGCATTTGTATACATGTGTAGTGACTCTATTCATGCAACATTAAACGGGAGGGACTATGTATTTTAGGTATTGAGGATTCAACAGTGAACAAAGCAGAGAAGTCCTTCATTTATGGACTATGTCTATGAAGAGAAAACCAAAAAGTTAAGTAGATAAATTAATGTATAATGTTAGGTAGTAAAGAGAGAATGATAAAAGGGATATTTTTGGCTTATTTTGCTACATTTTGCTAGATCTTGCCAAATAGCAAATGACCTTAAGATTTCCAGTAATGAAAGCTCACTTCCTCTCTTATGTTATGTGTTGTCTGTGAGCCATGGTAGGTCAGTTTCAGCTGTGGGCTTCTGTTTCTTCAGTCTGGAATCCAGGCTGCACAGCTCATGTGGGCTTTGAAGCCAGTTTGGGAGAGTTTGGCTTTTATTCCAAGAGAGATGGGAACACAACTGAAAGGTTTTGAGCAGAAGAGTGAAATGATCCATTATATTATACATTTTGTAAAGGATCATTCTTCTTGCTGGAAAGTATGGGTAGTATCAGGAATAATCATTGAAGGCTAACAATACAGTATGGATATACTGTGAGACTTAAATAGAGTAGTGAGCACTAGGATGGAAGCATGTAAAGTGGGGACAGACAAGTTGTCTGATTTTGGAGATACTGAAGACAGAGATGAAAGATGTGCTGACAGATTGTATGTAGGTGTGAGACAAAAATGCATTCAAGCGTTCAAGATGGCTGCTAAGTATCTCTAACTTGAGCAATTGAAAATATGGTGTTGCCTTTTATTGAGATAGCTTTACTATTAACTATATAAAGTTGTGATAAATGCTTTATTTCTTTCCTGGGCTGTGATTGATATCTTAGAACTTCTGTCAATATAAAAATCTAAAATAAAATAATGGGGAGTATAATGTTACATGTGATAGAAATTTAGAGAAAGATCCAGTAAAGTCAGCAAAAATGATAACCCATCAAACCAATATCATAGAAAACAACTACCTGTGCCACTCAGATAGTTCCCATATGTACCTTGCAGCACTGTGGTGGAGTGGCTCCAGAGTGAATAAGTTCAATGGCCCATTCACATCTTTCCATCTGTATTAGTTTTCTATAGCTGCTCCAACAAATTCGCACAAACCTAGTGGCTGGAAACAGCACAAAAATTTGTGTTTTGCTGTCCTGGAGGCTAGATGTCTGAAATTAGCTTCTCTGGCTAAAAGTTACCATTAGGGACATCTTCTCTGCCGAGATGTAGAGAAGAAGCTGTCTCCCTGGCTTATGCAGATTGTAAAGCTGCATTCCTTGTATTTCTTGGCTCATGACTCCTTCCTCCATCTTCCAACCAGCAGTATAACATCTTCAAATTTCTCTGTGCTTTCAACACATTTCATTCTCCTCTCTGTGGGCCAAATCTCCTTTTATCTCCCTTTTATAAAGACACTTTTTTTTTTTTTTTAACCATTAGGATCCACCCAGACAAATCCAGGCTCATCTATCCATCTCAATATTTGTAATTTAATCACATTTGGAAATTTTATTTTGTCATGTAAGGTAAGATTCAAAGGTTGCAAGGAGTTGGAGTTGGTGTCTTTTGGAGTCAGAATGCAGCCTACCATGCAATCTTTCTGCTCTGCCTTCCTCAACTAGGGGATTCACCTTCAGTAGTCATCCACTGTGACTGTATGACGGCTGTATGCTCTAGGAAGCACATATAGACACTAGTCTTCAGTAGAAGAAAAGACTATATCTGTGCATGTGTGTCTAGTTATCAGCAAGGAAACCTTTTTTAGAAGCCCCTAAAGAAGCTATTTATAACTTAAGAGAATTCTCACTACATGGTCATTCCTAAATAAATCACTAAAGGCGATCAGTACAAATTCCCTAAACAGTTGCATTTGTTAGAAAAATAGAAGGCCAAACTGTTAAATACTGTCAGTATTAGGTAAGCAACCAACACTTTTCTTGCATTTCTCTATCATTAGCTTAGGATTTCTATACCAAGAGAGTTTATTTCACATGAAAAATATATGTATGAGTTTGTATATATATATATATTTTTTGTTATATATCTATGATATTCTTTGTTGAGATATGATTTTATATATCATATATGATTTTCTTGAGATAATTTATTATTTGACCATTATAATTAAATTCTCTCTAATATTACTGACTCTTTATGACCTTGACCATTATTCATTAGACTTCAGCATCTCTAGAACCCAACCTTATTTTCGTTGACTCTAAACTTAATGCATGTCAGATTATAAATGCATTATAAATATATTTCTAAATAACTCCCTATGGTCTTATTATTTAACCAAGAATGAAAATAGTGTTAGGTTAATCCAATGTAGGAGTTAGTAATATAAAGTATTTTCTTAATATATTTATACATTATAATGTATATTAATGGAATCTGTCATTATTAAACATATGGAAGAAAGCAAAAGAGAAGGTTTCCAAAATTAAGCTGTGCTGTGATACAACTACAACTTTCTCACGTGGCACTATAATCCTGAAAGCAAATGTCTGACATTCTCTTTTTTAAGTTGGAAACTGATTTATGGGTTTATGGCTGCATCAATGCCTCCATTATGTCATTGCCATTTGAAAAAGAGTAAACCAGCCAGCTTAAGATTGTCTTTGTTAACATTTCTGGAAAAAATAATAACCAGCCTGTCATGAAAAGGGAATGAAATAGAAGAGTTATGGGGGTTGGGAAATCTTGACTTCTGTTGAATAAATTAACAGTATTTTGGATGCTTTATGAAATATGCTGCTAGCAGCAACTACAATCAGTGTTTTTAATTATCTTTCTCATACACCTTTGGGAAGGTTGTTAGATTCAATTGGAAGATTGCAAGTTCACTAATACAACATGGTCACCCCATCACAACTAAAGAAGATTTGACCAAGAGCTCTTGTTTAGCAGTTTTGATAAGTGACAAGGTTTTAGGACAAGTTCAAATTGACTAAAATGGTCTTTTTAAAATTTCACTAACATATGTACACTACCATGTGTGAAATAGCTAGTGGTAAGCTGCTGTATAGCACAGGGAGCTCAGCTCACTATTCTGTGATGAACTAAAAGGGTGGGATGGGGCGTGGGGTGGGAGGCTCAAGAGGGATGGAATATAGGTATACATGTAGCTGATTCACTTTGTTGTACAGCAGAAATGAACACAACATTGTAAAGCAATTGTGATTCAACAAATTAAAAATAAAGTAAAAAAATAAAATTCCATGGAAACTAATATGTGAAAATTTAACTCTCTTTACCCTACTTCTAGACACCCACACACATGTCATAAGAAATCACTCTGTCTCTAAATACACCTCAACATTTCACCTGCACCTCTCTTCCCATCAAGTGCATTTTAATCTTCATTACAATATATCCCATGCGTATCTTATTCCATTACTATATCTTAAACCTCATATGTATATCTAGAGGGTCTTTCATACAACCAGTACTTTAAAACACATACTGAATAAACCACATTGCAGGATTTCCTGTTAAAGTTTCATTTTTAATGTCTTGATTAACTCTTGTGATGTCACTCCCACTTATGCCTCAGATTTCAGAAGATAAGTATATTTCTTATTGTTGAGACTAGAGATTTTGGAGAAATCATTTGTGCCATCTCTGCGGTTAATTTGTATCAGTGTGAGTAAGGTTATTGTCTCTGTTGTCACATTCACATCATTAACACTTGAACTGGAGCCTGCTCTGCCATTAGTTCTTGCTCAGTGAGTGTGTATTGAATAAAAACATGTTATTAAAATATAAATGTTGCTTTATTACTTGTTTTTTTAAATAGGATGTCAAAGCCTATTCATAAATAAGGAAACAATAATAAATAGATAAGAAATTAAAAAGTTTTTAGTATCTACCTAAACTATTTATGAACCAACCTCATGTCTTTTAAAAAATAAACTGAGGCATATTAAAGTTTTTAAGGGTTTATGTGAGCAAAAATTCTGAGTTGGGCAGCATGAAACAAGAAGTGCTTAGGAGCACCTTGAGAAAAGAGCTGGAGAGAGGTTTTTATAGAGAAAAAGCAGAAGCAAAGCAAGGGAATTATTGATTGGCTATGAGGACTTCCCTAGTGACTCAGATGGTGAAGAATCCATCTGCAAAGCAGGAGACCTGGGTTTCATCCCTGGGTCAGGGAGATCCCCTCGAAAAAAGAATGGCCAACCCACGCCAGTATTCTTGCCTGGAGGATTGCGTGAATAGAGGAGCCTGGCAAGCTACAGTCCATGGGATTGCAAAGAGTCAGACACGACTGAAAGACTAATACACATAGTTTAAAGCCTGAATATTAATTGGAAGGACTGATGCTGAATCTGTATCTCCCGTATTTTGGACACCTGATGTGAAACTTCAACCCATCAGAAAAGATCCTGATGGGGGAAAAGACTGAGGGCACAAGGAAGAGGGGTGGCAGAGGTTGAGATGGTTAGACAGCATCACTGACACAATGACCATGAATCTGAGCAAGCTCCAGGAGATGATGAAGTACGTGAAAGCCTGGCATGCTGCGTTAGTGCCGTCAGAGTCAGACATACCTTAAAGCCTAGTTTGTGATTGGTTGTCCTTACCTTTTGATTTTCATAACCTTAAGGCATTTAAATGCTTAGATTTTGGTTTGCCTCCTAGGCAGAAAGAGCATTAAGATCACCTCAGCCTCAGAGTCTCCTTGTTTAATTAATTTAACAACTCTAAACTTAGTCCCATATGCCAGTCTTTTCTTCAAATTTGAATTTGGCCATTGGTTTTCCAGAGACTAGATGGAAGAGGGAAAAAGAGAAACACACACAAAAAATGTCCATCTTGATTCGAAATAAATGGACAATTTTTTGATTATTTCACATTGTATATTTATATTCCTAATTGGTACTTGTTGACACCTTATCATTTGATCAGTTTCACTGAGTGCAGATGAAATTGACATTGGCCACACTGTATTGTACATTTTCTTGCAATCCAGTTTTAGCGTCTCTGAAATAAACCCCTCAAGGAAGGAAAAAAAATGCTTTTAATTTCCCAATTCAAATCTGGGTTGTTGCCATGTCTATATTTTAGAAATTGTAAAGTAAATGAGGGAGTGATGAAGCTTTCATGCCAGAGATGCTTTTAAATACCAAAAGCATGTCATTACTGCCGAGTTTCGTTTTTCTCCTAATTCTTTAATTAGGTAGGATAAGAACTGAATCTCTTAAGCAAATTCTCCTGCTGTCTTTTCTGGCCTCTGGAGGATGTCGTATTTGTATGCATCATATTTTATTTGTAATGGGCTTTTATGAATTGTAGACTTTGTTTTTCATCCTTCCTCAAAATAGAAATGAGTTCTATGTTCCTTTGTTCCTAAAAACATAAATTGTTTTGCTTCCTTCCTTGGGTCAGTAAGTTAATAGATAAACTGATACTTTAAATCCTGTGAAGAAAATAGAAGGAGTAATCTTATAACTACTTTTATGATATATTTGAGAATGGCCAATTGTACAACTGATTTTTACACTAGTGGCCCAGCAGACTCTTTGTGACCCCATGGACTATAACCTACCAGGCTCCTCCGTCCATGGGATTTTCCAGGCAATAGTACTGGAGTGGATTGCCATATCCTTCTCCAGCGGATCTTCCCAACCCAGGGATCGAACCCAGGTCTCCTGCATTGCAGAAAGGTGCTTTACAGTCTGAGCCACCAGGGAAGTCAGTGGAGACATTAGATACAGCAAATAGAAAATTTTCATTCTAAAATAGCTTTAACTAAATAATAAAAACAGACTTTTGCTTTTCTTTACTCAAATGGTTATGAAAGTCCTAAGCTACATTTTTTCTATACTTAAAATGATAAAGGCATAATCAACCACCATTCCTTCCACAAAAATGTTTTTAAAGCAGAGATCGATTTTGTATTTCCAAGTCTTCTAACAAAGGCTTATAATCAAATTGATAAAAATATTAGAGTAAATTCTTGAATTCTTACTTGATTCATAAGTGTCTTCCAATAATACTATAGGATTGCTTAGTCATTGTTGAATTTGAAACAATAGATTACTCAAAATTTTCAAAATATAAATCATGTAGCATAGGTACTGAAGGAGTAAAACTCAAAATTCAGGAGCAGAAACCCACTTAGGGGAAAATAACTTCCTTTAGGTGGCAATAATAATGCCCTGTTAGTCATTTTGGTTGATTAGTAGCCTTTAGGACATTGTACAGTGATCTAGAAATGACAAGGAGATCAGGCTTTCTTGCCTAAAGGAACACTACTAAATTGGAACAGTAACTGGTAAATTTGTTAAATAATAAAATAAAAGAGATGAGAGAGAGACAGAGTGAAATGGCAGGAACCAGAGTACAAACAGAAAGGATAACTAACCAAGGCCTGTCCAGGGGAAGAGTGAACAGGCTGTCAGGCACTACGAGGCTTCCTGCTTCTGCCCGTGTTCTGACATCTTTCCTGGCTCTTGCCTTACACCTAGATACCCTCCCAAGGAGAGTGCAAGGCCTGATTTTAGGAACTGTGTGGTAGCAGTGGTGGCTCTAATATGTGGAATTTTTTTTTTTTTAATGGTGCTTAAATTGTTGGGATCATGGGGTTATTTAACCAGAAATAGTCTCTTCAGCAGAGAAGGCAATGGCACCCCACTCCAGTACTCTTGCCTGGAAAATACGATGGACGGAGGAGCCTGGTAGGCTGCAGTCCATGGGATTGCTAAGAGTGGACACGACTGAGCAACTTCACTTTCACTTTTCACTTTCATGCATTGGAGAAGGAAATGGCAACCCACTCCAGTGTTCTTGCCTGGAGAATCCCAGGGACGGGGGAGCCTGGTGGGCTGCCGTCTATGGGGTCGCACAGAGTTGAACACGAGTGAAGTGACTTAGCAGCAGTCTCTTCAGAGGTCAGGATGAACAAGAAACATGACCTGTGAAGAAACAATACATTTCCACTATGGCTATGTAGGTTTTACTATTCAGAGGCATCCAGAAGAGTGGTCAGGTGGTTCTGTAAGTTTGGTCCCACTCACCAAGCTTTCCTACAGGACCTAGACTGGCCTCTGTTTGACTATTTTATTTTTTATTTATTTTTAATTGAAGGAAAATTGCCTTGCAATATTGTGATTTCTGCCATATATCAACACGAATCAGCCATACATATACATGTTTCCCTTGCCTCTTGAACCTCCCTCCCACCTTCATCCCCATCCAACCCTTCTAGATTGTCACAGAGCCCCAGTTTGATTTTCTTGAGTCATACAGCAAGCTCCCACTGGCTAGCTCTTTTACATATAGTGGTGTATGTATTTCCATGCTACTCTCTCCGTTTGTCCCACCCTTTCCTTCCCCCACCCCTTGTTAGACTTTGAGATATCTTTATTTTAGGGTATTCCAACACACTGTGTACTCATCATGGCCTGGCTCTTGTCAATTCCTATCTTGGGTGAAAAGGGGGAATCCATGAATACCTGTTATACAATTAAAAATCAATGAGCTCCTTGACTAGATCACTAGTCTGGTGACCTGTGATTAACACCCTTTTCATAACACTGTTCTCTACATTCCCTCTGTTCAATTTTTCTGCCTCTCTTTCTTGATAGCTAACTATTGATATAGATAGCTTTATATGTATATGTGTATATCCATAGTTTTATATGCACATATGTATAATATATACATATGCATGTGTTGCATGCATATATAATGATACACACAGCTCAAAATAAGATAGTACAGAAGTAGCACTGGCTCCCCAAATTTTCTACCAATAATCCCACTTTTCAGAAGGATTTTTATGTTTTTTTTAATTTCTTTTGCAAATTACTTAAATATCTCTAAAAAATAAACATATATTTCTATTTCTTGAGTTATGAATTTCTGAAAATGTTTTTTGACTCACTTATGAAAAGTAACTGCTGTGCATTTACATTATCCTACTAATCTTCCTCACTCTTCTCAATATTTGATAGAGGTGTACTTTAAAAATTAGAGTCGAGGTGTTGTCTACTTCTCAAAAGTTGATAGAGGTGTACTTTGTTAATTTTTCATATTTATATGTTTGTTTAAAGTTTGGTTTCTTATACCATCAATCTGTGCAGCATGCAGACAGCCTTCCCTATATTAAATGAGAATATTATTCTTACTCTTTTTTAACACGTTTCTCTTCACTTGCTATCCCGTTTCCTGCAAATTCGAACTTTGGCTTTTATATTTTCAAGTTTGTTAAACTCATATTCTGTGTTCCTATCATGTTTGAGTCATCAATATTTTGGGTATGCTGCTGCTGCTAAGTCGCTTCAGTGTCCGACTCTGTGCAACCCCATAGACAGCAGCCCACCAGGCTCCCCCATCCCTGGGATTCTCCAGGCAAGAACACTGGAGTAGGTTGCCATTTCCTTCTCCAATGCATGAAAGTGAAAAGTGAAAGTGAAGTCGCTCAGTCGTGTCCGACTCTTAGCGACCCTATAGACTGCAGCCCACCAGACTCCTCCATCCATGGGATTTTCCAGGCAAGAGTACCGGAGTGGGTTGCTGTTTCCTTCTCCAATTTTGGGTATGCTGCTGCTACTGCTAAGTCACTTCAGTCCTGTCCGACTCTGTGCGACCCCATAGACGGTAGCCACCAGGCACCCCCGTCCCTGGGATTCTCCAGGCAAGAACACTGGAGTGGGTTGCCATTTCCTTCTCCAGTGCATGAAAGTGAAAAGTGAAAGTGAAGTCGCTCAGTTGTGTCTGACTCTTAGCGACCCCATGGACTGCAGCCTACCAGGCTTCTCCGTCCATGGGATTCTCAAGGCAAGAACACTGGAGTGGGTTGCCATTTCCTTCTCCAGTGCATGAAAGTGGAAAGTGAAAGTGAAGTCACTCAGTCATGTCTGACTCTTAGCGACCCCATGGACTGCAGCCTACCAGGCTTCTCCCTCCATGGGATTCTCCAGTCAAGAACACCGGAGTGGGTTGCCATTTCCTTCTCCAATGCATGAAAGTGGAAAGTGAAAGTGAAGTCACTCAGTCGTGTCTGACTCTTAGCGACCCCATGGACTGCAGCCTACCAGGCTCCTCCATCCATGGGATTTTCCGGGCAACAGTACTGGAGTGGGGTGCCATTGTCTTCTCCCGATTTTGGGTATAGGTTGATGCTAATCATTAAAAACAAAACTCACAATGGTATGAGTATATGGATATTGTCAGTTGTATTAGTATGTGGGATTATGTATCTTTCCTGCAGTTTCAAGTGTCAGAACCTTTTGCATTGAAGCTTTTGAAAAGCAATAGTCTTTTTTTTTTTCTCTCTCTCTCTTAGCACGTTAATAGTTATTTAGGGGTTTCTTTACCATCATGTGCACACACAGGTCTGAAATTTTAAGGCATAATTTTATGTTTAAATGGATTAAATATTTATACATTTCACATACACACACATACAAATATCATGTGCCAGGCTTTTTCTTAAGTACAAAGGAACAAATGTAATTAAATAAGTTTCATCTTCTCCATAATCCTGTTGAGGCTGGTACCTATTATTATGTTTATTTTACTGATGAATTTAAGTTGAAACTCCAAAATTATGTGTAATGTATTCAGTGGGACACAACTGGTGGGTTAGTAGTGACACTGAAATTCAAACCCAGCTGTCTTGCTCCAAATGGTATGGTTTTATTATCATATGATGTTTCTAAGAATGAAATTTAGTTGTCGGTTGGGATGTTATTTATGGGTATTTCACCATAAAAAATGAAAGTCAAGTGAGATTATGTACTATCCTGACATACTGAACCCCCCAAAAATAAATGTTCATGTTCACAGTACAAGGGGAAAATAAGCCAAAATTCATTCATTTTGCAGATATTTATTTTCTGTAACTTAAATTTCTTTATTCTTTCATGTGAAAACAAATTTTCTTTTTCTCGTCTATGTTTTAAAATGTCACGTTCTTTTTTTTTTAATTTATTTATTTTAATTGGAGGCTAGTTACTTTAGAATATTATATTGGTTTTGCCATACATCAACATGAATCCGCCACGGGTGTACACGTGCTCCCCATCCTGGAACGGCCTCCCACTTCCCTCCCCGTACCATCCCTCTGGGTCATCCCAGTGCACCAGCCCCAAGCATCCTGTATCCTGCATTGAACCTGGACTGGTGATTCGTATCTTATAAAATGTCACATTCTTGTAGCATCATGACAGTTCAGTCGCTCAGTTGGGTCCAACTCTTGCAACCCCACGGACTGTAGCACACCAGGTTTCCCTGTCCATCACCAACTCCCGGAGCTTACTCAAGCTCATGTCCATTGAGTCGGTGATGCCATCCAACGATCTCATTCTCTGTCATCCCCTTCTCCTCCCGCCTTCAATCTTTCCCAGCATTAGGGTCTTTTTCAGTGAATCAGTCCTTCTCATCTCGTGGCCAAAGTATTGGAGTTTCAGCTTCAGCATCAGTCCTTCCAATGAATACTCAGGACTGATTTCTTTCAGAATTGGTTGGTTCTATCTACTTGCCATGCAAGGGACTCTCAAGAGTCTTCGCCAACACCGCAGTTCAAAAGCATCAGTTCTTCAGTGCTCAGCTTTCTTTATGCTCCAACTCTCACATCCATACATGACTACCAGGAAAACCACAGCTTTGACTAGACAGAAATTTGTTGGAAAAGTAATATCTCTGCTTTCTAATATGCTGTCTAGGTTGGTCACAGCTTTCCTTGCAAGGGGCAAGTTTCTTTTAATTTCATGGCTGCAGTCACCATCTGCAGTGATTTTAGAGCCCCCCAGAAATAAAGTCTGTCACTGTTTCCATTGTTTTCCCATCTGTTTGCCATGAAGTGATAGAATCAGATGTCATGGTCTTAGTTTTCTGAATGTTGAGTTTTAAGCCAACTTTTTCACTCTCCTCTTTCATTTTCAACAAGAGGCTCTTTGGTTCTTTTTCACTTTCTGCCATAAGGGTGGTATCATCTGCATATCTGAGGTTATTGGTATTTCTCCAGCAATCTTGATTCTAGATTATGTTTCATCTAGCCCAGCATTTCGCATGATGTACTCTGCATATAAGTTAAATAAGCAGGGTGACAATATACAGCCTTGATGTACTCCTCTTCCTATTTGGAACCAGTCTGTTGTTCCATGTCTAGTTCTAACTGTTGCTTCTTGACCTGCATACAGATGTCTCAGGAAGCAGGTCAGATGGTCTGGTATTCCCATCCCTTGAAGAATTTTCCAGTTTGTTGTGATCCACACAGTCAATGGCTTTTGATTAAAGCAGGCATATTTCCAAATCATTTACATTTTGAGAGTCTTTTTAAAGATACAATTATAGTTAATAACTGAAAAAACATCTTTTTTACAGTTATTAGGCCAATTAAAAGTAAATTCTTAGTTTTTTACAATATAAAGAAGTTAAAACATTAATAACATTTCATAAAACATCCACATTACAGATAAAATGAAACATTAAAACACTTGGAATACTATTCAGGATCAGGAACACATGTATACCTGTGGCGGATTCATTTTGATATTTGGCAAAACTAATACAATTATGTAAAGTTTAAAAATAAAATAAAATTTAAAAAAAAGGAAAAAAAAAAGAAAAACAAAAAACAAAATGCAGCTGTTATGAAAAAGCCTAATTTCAGATTATTTCATAGACCATGTGTGCCTATAATAATGCAAAATTATAAGATGACCTCAGTGCACCACACCCTGTGTAATTACCTGTCCTTGTGTGTAAACTGGACCTGCCACTGCTTCAACCCATGTAAAATGGCTAAGAGGACGAATTTTCCATATGTAATTAAAGTCCTTGATTCATTTGGCTTTTAAGTTTATTAAAAGGAAGATTATTCAGGCGAGGTCTTTGAAAGGAGTCAACTAGTGAGAGACTGGATGCAGCAGACACACTGCATCTCTCCTCCTGGCCTTGGAGAAGCAAGCTTCCATGAGCCGTACAGCAGCAAGTAAATGAATTTTGCTGCAGTTCCATGAGATGAGAAGAAGACTCTGCTTTAGATGACTCCGCAACCTCAGCCAACACTTGGCTGAAGCCTTTTGAGACCCTAAGCAGAGAACCCAACTAAAGCATGCCTGTAAGTCTGACTTGTAGGAACTCTGAGATAATAAATGAATATTAAGTTGCTAAGCCTGTTGCTAAGTTTTAATACAGCAATATAAAACTAACATGCTCAATTCTTTAGGGAAAAAGTAGACTCTTTAGTAAAAACTTTTCTGCAATTTGGATAACATTTTCCCACTGCACAAAAACACACAGATATAACTACATGCTTCCCTGGTGGTTCAGTAAAGAATCTGCCTACAATGCAGGAGACTGGGCTTGATCTCTAGGTTGGGATGATCCCCTGGAGAAGGGAATGACAACCTACTCCAGTATTCTTGTCTGGAAAAATCCCATGGACAGAGGATCCTGGCAGGCTACAGTTCATGGGACTGTAGAGAGTCAGAGAACTGAGACTAACACAACACACAAGTATAGGCATGTACATGAGCAGGATATCTAACTCCTCAGAATTTGTAGAAAAAACAAATCCAATTTCAATAATGTAAATAATTCTAACAGTCCTAGAATGTCAGAGTTAAACAAAGTGTTGAAGGTGCACCTGTTCTAACTCTTTGCTTTTCAGTCAAGAAATAATAGCTGAAAAAGGTGCAGTGCTTGCCCATGATCACATAAGCCAACAGAAAAGTTGCTGGGATAGGAGGCCAGCCTGTGTTCCCCGAACCATACTCAATTTCTTCCTGGTACAAGTTACCAGATATAATTTAGGGAATCTAGACAGACTATATCTCACAAATACAAAATGGCAGATAAACTCATCTTTATGATCTGTAGAAATTAGATTCTGTAATATTGTAATGGATAGGGCTGAAAGGATTTTACTTCACAACATACACAAACCTGAAGATATTAGGTCAATTAGCTGGATATTTTTATCCTATGTGTCAGTTCTTAATGATTAACTGTACATTTTGACACCAAACTGTTTAAATTTCACTGGAGTCGGTAGAGACATGATCTCTGTCTTCAGATGAATAAAATACAGTGCTTGAATGAGCCAGAATGATCATACCATAGTGAAACTAATTCACAGAAGAAATGCACAGAGCCAATAGACATATGAAAAGAGGCTCGGACTTACCAATAACTAAGCACAAATAACAGTAATAAAGATTAATTTTACCTTTCATTATTCACAAAATATTTTTTGAGTTTTATTGTGTATTGGTCACTTGTATTGTTTCTGAAGATGAAAGGAAAAACATTGTTCTCGCCTCCATTTATTTCAAATTCTAGTGTTTGATATAGGCTTTGAATGGCAGATCACACATATAAACCTAAAATTTAATCAATAGTAAGTCCTATGGAGCAGACTGGGGGTTAACCACATATATGAAGACATCTAACCTAATCTTGAGAGGGTCAGAGGAGGCTTTCCTGGGTGAGTCACTTTTAAAGATGAAATAGAAATGTGTTGATTGATGGGTGGGTCTGTGTGTAGGTATAACTTCAGATTTTGTGTGATAGAACAGAGTTTCAAATTTCATGCTGTAGTGTTGATCTTGGAAAATTGAGAATGAAGGTTTCTTTAATAAAAATATGAAGAAAAGATACTAATGAATGAAAAATAAGTTTAATTATAAACAAACTGAGTTTGAGGGGGTTACACGGAATCCAGAAAGATTGAAATAAGAGAATAGATACTATTAGATAAGGAAATTGGGTGAGGGATTCTTTGAGGTAAATCTGTATCATAAAATCTTTAGCTTGGACAATAGACTGGGATTTATTTTTTATTTATTTTTTATTGAAAGATAATTGCTTTATAGAATTTTGTTGTTTTCTGCATGAATCAACCTCAACATGAATCAGCCATAGGTATACATATATCCCCTCCCTTTTGAAACTCTCTGCCATCTCCTGCCCCATCCCACCTGTCTAGGTTGCTACAGAGCCCTTGTTGAGTTTCCTGAGCCATACAGCAAATTCCTGTTGGCTACCTATTTTACATATGGTAGTGTAAGTTTTCCATTTTACTCTTTCCATACATCTCACCCTCTCCTCCCCTCTCCCATGTCCATAAGTCTGTTCTATACGTCTGTTTCTCCATTGCTGCGTGCAAATAAGTTCTTCAGTACAATTCTAGATTCCTTGTATATATTTTAGATTACCATGTTTATCTTTCTCTTTCTGACTCACTTCACTCTGCATAATAAGTTCTAGGTTCATCTACCTCATCAGAACTGACTAAAATGCATTTCTTTTTATGGCTGAGTAATATTCCATTGTGTATATGTACCACACTTCTTTATCCATTCATCTGTCAATGGACATCTAGGTTGCTTCCATGTACTAGCTATTGTAAATAGTGCTACAATAAATAATGGGATCAGTTCAGTTCAGTCGCTCAGTTGTGTCCTACTCTTTGCGACCCCATGAATCACAGCATGCCAGGCCTCCCTGTCCGTCACCAACACCCAGAGTTTACCCAAACTCATATCCATCGAGTTGGTGATGCCATCCAGCCATCTCATCCTCTGTCATCGAATTAGCTTCCTGCCCCCAATCCCTCCCAGCATCAGAGTCTTTTCCAATGAGTCAACTCTTCGCATGAGGTGGCCAAAGTATTGGAGTTTCAGCTTCAGCATCAGTCCTTCCAATGAATACCCAGGACTGATCTCCTTTAGGATGGACTGGTTGGATCTCCTTGCAGTCCATGGGACTCTCAAGAGTCTTCTCCAACACCACAGTTCAAAAGCATCAATTCTTTGGCACTCAGCTTTCTTCACAGTCCAACTCTCATATCCATACATGACTACCAGAAAAACCATAGCTTTGACTAGATAGACCTTTGTTAGGAAAGTAATGTCTCTGCTTTTTAATATGCTGTCTAGGTTTGTCATAGTTTTTCTTGCAAGGAGCAAGTGTCTTTTAATTTCATGGCTGTAGTCACCATCTGCAGTGATTTTGGGGCCCCCCAAAATAAAGTCTGACACTGTTTCTAATGTTTCCCCATCTATTTCCCATGAAGTGATGGGACCAGATGCCATGATCTCTGTTTTCTGAATGTTGAGCTTTAATCCAACTTTTTCACTCTCCTCTTTCACTTTCATCAAGAGGCTTTTGAGTTCCTCTTCACTTTCTGCCATATGGGTGGTATCATCTGCATATCTGAGGTTATTGATATTTCTCCTGGCAATCTTGATTCCAGCTTGTGCTTCATCCAGCCCAGCATTTCTCATGATGTACTCTGCATATAGTTAAATAAACAGGGTGACAATATACAGCCTTGACGTACTCCTTTTCCTATTTGGAAACAGTCTGTTGTTCCATGTCCAGTTCTAACTGTTGCTTCCTGAACTGCATACAGGTTTCTCAAGAGGCAGGTCAGGTGGTCTGGTATTCCCATCTTTTTCAGAATTTTCCACAGTTTATTGTGATCCACACAGTCAAAGGCTTTGGCATAGTCAATAAAGCAGAAATAGATATTTTTCTGGAACTCTCTTGCTTTTTCCATGATCCAGCGGATGTTGGCAATTTGTTCTCTGGTTCCTCTGCCTTTTCTAAAACCTGCTTGAACATCTGGAAGTTCATGGTTCACGTATTACTGAAGCCTGGCTTGGAGAATTTTGAGCATTACTTTACTAGCGTGTGAGATGAGGGCAATTGTGTGGTAGTTTGAGCATTCTTTGGCATTCCCCTCTTTGGAACTGGGATGAAAACTGACCTTTTCCAGTCCTGTGGCCACTGCTGAGTTTTCCAAATTTGCTGGCATATTGAATAATGGGATACATGTGTCTTTTTCAGTTTTGGTTTCCTCAGGGTATATGCCTAGGAGTGGGATTTTTGGGTCATATGGTGGTTTATTCCTAGTTTTTTTTTTTTTTTTTAATTAATTTTATTTTATTTTTAAACTTTACATAATTGTATTAGTTTTGCCAAATATCAAAATGAATCCACCACAGGTATACATGTGTTCCCCATCCTGAACCCTCCACCCTCCTCCCTCCCCATACCATCCCTCTGGGTCGTCCCAGTGCACCAGCCCCAAAATCTCCATGCCATCTTCCATAGTGAATTTATCAAGTTACATTCCCACCAACAGTGCATGAGCGTTCCCTTTTCTCCACATACTTTCCAGCATTTATTGTTTGTAGACTTTTTGACGATGGCCATTCTAACCAGTGTGAGGTGATATTTCATTGTAGTTTTAATTTGCATGTCTCTGATATTGAGGGATTGGGGGCAAGTGGAGAATGGGACAACAGAGGATGAGATGGCTGGATGGCATCACCTACTCGATGGACATGAGTTTGAGTGAACTCCAGGAGTTGGTGATGGACAGGGAAGCCTGGTGTGCTGCAATTCATGGGGTTGCAAAGAGTCAGACACGACTGAGCTACTGAACTAAACTGAATAATGAGCGATGTTGAGCATCTTTTCATATGTTTGTTCAGATCAGATCAGTTGCTCAGTCATGTCCGACTCTTTGCAACCCCATGAATCGCAGCACGCCAGGCCTCCCTGTCCATCACCAACTCCCGGAGTTCACTGAGACTCACGTCCATGTGTTTGTTAACCATCTGCATATCTTCTTTGGAGAAATATCTGTTTAGATCTTTTCCCAACTTTTTGATTGAGTTGTTTTTCTGGTGCTGAGTTGTATGAGCTGCTTGTATATTTTGGAAATTGAGTCTTTGTCAGTCGTTTCCTTTGTTATTCCTTTCTCCCATATTGAGGGTTGCCTTTTCACCTTGCTTACAGTTTCCTTTACTGTGCAAAAACTTTCAAGTTTAATCAGGTCCCCCTTGTTTACTTTTGTTTTTATTTCCATTACTCTAGGAGGTGGGTCATAAAGGATCTTGCTTTGATTTATGTCATTGAGTGTTCTGCCTATGTTTTCCTCTAAGAGTTTTATAGTTTCTGGTCTTACATTTAGGTCTTTAATCTATTTTGACTTTATCTTTGTGTATAGTGTTAGGATGTGTTATAATTTAATTCTTTTACATGTAGCTGTCCAGTTTTCCCAGCACCTTTTATTGAAGAGGCTGTCTTTGTCCCATTGTATATTTGCCTCCTTTGTCAAAAATAAGGTACTTATATGTGCATTTTTTTCCTGTGCTTTCTATCTTGTTCCATTGGTCTATATTTCTGTTTTTGTGCCAGTACCATACTATCTTATTGACTGTAGCTTTGTAGTATAATCTGAAGTCAGGAAGGTTGATTCCTCCAGCTCCGTTCTTCTTTCTCAGGACTGCTTTGGCTATTCAAGGTCTTTTGTGTTTCCATATGAATTGTGAAATTTTTTGTTCTAGTTCTTTGGAAAATGCCATTGGTAATTTGATAGGGATCACACTGAATCTGTAGATTGTGTTTGGTAGTATAGTCATTTTCACAATATTGATTCTTCTTACCCAGGAACATGGACTATCTCTCCATCTTTTTATGTCATTTTTAATTTCTTTTATTGGTGTCTTATAATTTTCTGTGTACAGTTCTTTTGTCTCCTTAGGTAAATTTATTCCTAGATATTTAATTCTTTTTGTTACAATGGTGAAAGGGATTGATTCCTTAATTTCTCTTTCTGATTTTTCATTGTTAATATATAGAAATGCAAGTGATTTCTGTGTATTGATTTTGTATCCTGCAACTTTGCTAAATTCACTGATTAGCTCTAGTAATTTTCTGATACTATCTTTAGGGTTTGCTATGTACAGTATAATGTCATCTGCAAACAGTGAGAATTTTACTTTTTCTTTTCTGATCTGGATTCATTTTATTTGTTTTTCTTCTCTGATGGCTGTAGCTAGGACTTCCAAAACTATGTTGAATAATGGAGGTGAGAGTGGACACCCTTTCTTGTTCCTGATGTTAGGGAGAATGCTTTCAGTTTCTCACCATTGAGGATAATGTTTCCTGTAGGCGTATCATATATGGCTTTTACTCTGTTGAGGTAGGTTCCTTCTATGCCCATTTTTGAAGTGTTTTAATCATAAATGGGTGCTGTATTTTGTCAAAGACTTTTTCTGCATCTTTTGAAGTTATCATATGGTTTTTATCTTTCAGTTTGTTAATATGGTGTATCACATTGATTGATTTGCATATAATAAAGAATCCTTGCATCCCTGGAATAAACCCAACTTGATCATGGAATGAGCTTTTTGATGTGTTGCTGAATTCTGTTTGTAAAATTTTATTGAGGATTTTTGCATCTATGCTCATCAGTGATGTTGGCCTGTAGTTTTCTTTTTTTGTGTGTTATCTTTGTCTGGTTTTGGTATCAGGGTGATGGTGGCCTTGTAGAATGAGTTTGGAAGTGTTCCTTTCTCTGCAATTTTTTGAAAGAGTTTTAGAAGGATAGGCATTAGCTCCTCTCTAAATGTTTGATAGAATTCTCCTGTGAACCCATCTAGTCCTGGGCTTTTGTTTTTTGGGAGAATTTTGATCACAGCTTCAATTTCAGTGATTGTAATTCGGTTGTTCATAACTTCTGTTTCTTCCTGGTTCAATCTTGGAAGATTGAACTTTTCTAAAAATCTATCCATTTCTTCCAGATTATCCATTTTATTGCCATATAGTTGTTCATAGTAGTCTTTTAAAATCCTTTGTATTTCTGCATAGTCTGTTGTCTTTTTCATTTCTAATTTTGTTGATTTGATTCCTCTCTCTTTTTTTCCTGATAAGTCTGGCTGAAGGTTTGTCAATTTTATCTTTTCAAAGAACCAGCTTTTAGTTTTTTTAATCTTTATTAATCTTTAATATTGTCTCTCATTTATTTCTGCTCAGATCTTTATAATTTGTTTTCTTCCATTAATTTTGTTTTTGTTGTTGTTTTTGTTCTTCTTCTTTTTCCAATTATTTTAGGTGTAGAGTTAGATTGTCTATTCGGTGTTTTATTTGTTTCTTGAGGTAGGATTGTTTTGCTATAAACTTCTGTCTTAGAACTGCTTTTGCTGCATCCCATAGGTTTTGAGTTGTCATGTTTTCATTGTCATTTGTTTCTAGAATTTTTTTTATTTCCCTTTTAATTTCTTCAGTAACCTGTTGGTTATTTAGAAATGTGTTGCTTAATTTCCATGTGTTTGTGTTTCTTACATTTTTTTTCTCTTGCAGTTGATATCTAGTCTCATAGTGTTGTGGTCAGAGAATATGCTTGATACAATTTCAGTTTTCTTATATTTACTGAGATTTCATTTGTAACCCAAGATGTTGTCCATCCTGGATAATGTTCCACATGCATTTGAGAAGAAAGTGTATTCAGCATTTGGATGGAATTTCCTGAAGATATCAATGAGATCCAGTTCATCTAATGTGTCATTGTGTTTCCTTAATAATTTTCTGTTTTAATGATCTGTCCATTGGTATGAGTAGGGTGTTAAAGTCTCTTAGTATTATTGTGTTACTGTCGATTTCTCCTTTTATGTCTGTTAGTGTTTGTCTTATGTATTGAGGTGCTCCTATGTTGGGTGCATAGATATTTACAACTGTTATGACTTCCTCTTGGATTGCTCCTTTGACCATTATGTAGTGTCCTTCCTTATCTCTTGTATATATTCTTTATTTTAAGGTCAATTTTGTCTGATATGAGGATTGCTACTCCAGCTTTCTTTTGCTTCCCATTTTCATGGAATATATTTTTCCATCCTCTCACTTTCAGTCTTTATGAAAGTGTCTTTAGGTCTGAAGTGGGTTTCTTGTAGACAGCATATATATGGTCTTGTTTCTGTATCCATTCAGCCAATCTGTGTCTTTTGGTTGGAGCATTTAATCCACTTACATTTAAAGTAATTATTGATATATATGTTTCTATTCCCATTTTCTTAATTGTTTGGCATTGATTTTGTAGATCTTTTTCTTCTCTAGTATTTCTTGACTATATAAGTCCCTTTAATATTTGTTTTAAAGCTGGTTTGGTGGTACTGAATTCTTCTAACTTTTGCTTGTCAAGATAGCCACAATGTCCTGCTCGCCTTCTGCTGCACAGTGGGGTGTTGCACCAGGACCTTGCTTCAACACACTATATTCAGCAAGAGCACTGGGGGAACCAGTTCTTAGTGACTTTACATCTGCTGAGCTCAGTGACTGCAGGACTCCAACTGTCTACAAAGCACCTGGGACACTTCTTAGCTTCTGAGATCAAGCCCTGAGCCTTTTGTTTGGGAGCACTGACTCCAAGACCCTAGACTACCAGAGAACTAACCCTAAGGAGTATCAAATAGTGAGAACTCACACAAAGGAAACCACTTGAATACATGACCCAGCATCACCCAACCACCAGTAGCACTCTGTGCAGAATGCCTCATCTAAACAACAAAAATACAACAAAACAAAAATACAAACCCAGTCATCAGCAGACAGGATTACCACCTCACTCAACCTTGCCAATCAGGGGAAAAACAACCAAACAAACAAAACCTCAGCACAAATCTCACCCTATACAAAGCTTACACAAACCACTGGACCAACCTTAGGAGGGCAGAAACCAAAAAGAAGAAAGAATTCAACCTTGAAGCCTGGGAAAAGGAGACCTCAAACACAATAAGTTAAAAAACAAAAAGAAAAGGCAGAGAAAAACTACACAAATGAAGGAACAAACTGGAAACACAGAAGTCCAAATAAATGAAGAGGAAATAGGCAAACTACCTGAAAAATAATTCAGAATAATGATAGTAAAGATGATCAGAAACCTTGAAAACAAAATGGAGAATATGCAAGAATCAATTAGCAAAGACCTAGAAGAATTTAAAGAATAAACATACAAAGACAAACAACACAACTACTGAAATTAAAAGTACTCTGCTGCTGCTACTGCTAAGTCACCTCAGTCGTGTCCGACTCTGTGCGACCCCATAGACGGTAGCCACCAGGCTCCCCCATCCCTGGGATTCTCCAGGCAGGAACACTGGAGTGGGTTGCCATTTCCTTCTCCAGTGCATGAAAGTGAGAAGTGAAAGTGAAGTCGCTCAGTCATGTCCAACTCTAGTGACCTCATGGACTGCAGCCCACCAGGCTCCTCCATCCATGGGATTTTCCAGGCAAGAGTACTGGAGTGGGGTGCCATTGCCTTCTCCATAAAAGTACTCTAGAAGGAATCAATAGCAGAATATCTGAAGCAGAAGAATGTATCAGTAAGCTGGAAGATAAAATGGTGGAAATAACTTCTGAAGAGCAGAATAAAGTAAAAAGAATGAAAAGAACTGAGGATAGTCTCAGAGACCCCTGGGACAATATCAAACACATTGACATTTGAATTATAGGGGTCCCAGAAGAAGAGAAAAAGAAAGGGTATGAGAAAATTTTTGAAGAGGTTATAGTTGAAAATTGCCCTAACATGGAAGGGAAATCATCGAATTCAAGAGGCAGAAAGAGTCCCATGCAGGATAAACCCAAGGAGAAACATGGCAAGACACATACGAATCAGACTAACAAAGACTAAACACAAAGAAAGAATATTAAAAGTAAGGGAGAAGCAACAAGTAAGATACAAGGGAAACCCCATACACTTAACAGCTGACCTTTCAGCACAAACTCTACAGGTCAGAAGGGAGTGGCTGGATATATTTAAATTACTGAAAGGGAAAAATCTACAACCAGGATTACTGTACCCAGCAAGGATCTAATTCCAAATTGATGGAGAAATAAAAAGCTTGTCAGACTAGCGAAGGTTTTTAGACTGGGAATTTTGCTAAGTCTGCTCATAACTTTCCTTACACCTGAAGTTCACACAACTTTCCTTTTAGGTGTTGGTTCACAATCTTGACTGCAGTCAGAATTTTCATGCAGCTAAAACATACAGAAACCCTACTTATGTGCAGTTTTGTATGCCACAAAGATTCCAATTCGATTTTTTTTTTTGCTGCCAGTGTTTTTAAAGACTGTCAATTAATTCTAAAATATAGCTAGATTTGAGAACTATAGCTTTGAGACATTTCTTATCTAACATTATTTATGTGCTACAAAATCTTAATATCATTTAAATTGGGGTTTCTTGGAGAGGCTATTTAGAATATAATAGAATAATAAATAAGTTCCCTGGGTTTTATAGATGAAGCTGAAGGCTCATCTCGTGTAAGTGACTTACACAGGGTGGAAAAGGAGCACTGATGCTTTTCAGTTAAAACTATTTTAAGCATAGTCCAAATGGGAAATTCTGTATTGAGCAATTAAAATTCATTCTCAAAAAGTTTCAGTGTCTTCTATGAGTCTTACTGTGCTAAGGCAGTTAACTTAATAACTAATCCTATAAGATAATTGCTTAATCTTCCACTTTAGACATTCCAAACATTAAGTAAGTTCCCTAAATTGTGGAGCCAGTGAATGGTGGAGTCAGGATTCAAATCCAATTTTACTAGATTGGAAGACTGCTTCCATAGGCTTACCTAATATCTTCTCATATTCCTAAAATTACCTTTTGGTTAATTAGCTAATTCATTCAGACTTTTCTCAAAAGTGTGTCTTTGCAACTTTTTTATTATTTTACATGCTTCAGGCCCCAGTATTTTTAAAATTGTGTGACCATAAAATACTTACTCGGGAGTTTCAAGGGATTAGACAGGTCTGAAATAATTTATATGGCAAATGCAATGGAATGTGATTCTTGTTCTAGAAATTTTCAGGATGTTCACTTAAAAAAATCTTTTGAGTCATTTTAAAATTGTAATTCTGACCTTTAATATGTGTTAAACAGGTTTGTTCAAAATATAATGAGGAAGAATTTTCATGATAGTTGTTTTATTTCAGAGTATTACTAAAGATTTAACATTCTTAATATAAAATAGCAGAACTTGTTACATATGTATAGTTGATGACTAGCTCAGACTAAATTTTGCACATCTATAGAGTCTAAAATTCAACTGGGATCCCATCCAGTTTTTTAAGTATCATAAGTGAAAAAATACATAGTCGAATATGAACCATAGTTTAAAACTCCTTTCTTTTCTCCACCACTTTTTCTTTGTGAATAGCTTCATAAGAACTGCTGGAAATTAGGTGAAATTTAGAAATTACAACAAAACAAAGGATACATAGAATGTTGGCTATCTCTTCATTTAACTATTAAGTATGTGAAATATAATTAACAACTTATTTTTTAAAATACCATTACTTCTATGATGCTAAAGCTGAAACTCCAGTACTTTGGCCACCTCATGCAAAGAGTTGACTCATTGGAAAAGACTCTGATGCTGGGAGGTATTGAGGGCAGGAGGAGAAGGGGATGACAGAGGATGAGATGGCTGGATGGCATCACTGACACAATGGACGTGAGTCTGAGTGAACTCTGGGAGTTGGTGATGGACAGGGAGGCCTGGCGTGCTGCGATTCATGGGGTCGCAAAGAGTCGGACACGACTGAGCGACTGAACTGACTGAACTGAACTTCAAGATGTAATAAATAAATCTAACTAGAAAAAAAAAAGGATAATGTGTATCAACATTGACCTTATAATTAATTTAGCACGTAAACCACAATTTTCTTTAAAATATACATTTCAAGGTGTAATTTTAATCATTTTTTATATCTTGATTTGATATATTTTCAGGTGTTTCAGGAAGTTCTTATTCATTCTTCACAGTGTTCCTTTAGTAGTTTGCATTTAACCTAATACTTTTGGTAAAGAATCTGCCTGCAGTGCAAGAGAACTGGTTCTGATCCCTGGTTCAGGAAGATACCCTGGAGAAGGAAATGGCAACCCACTCCAGTATCCTTGTCTGGAAAATCTCATGGACAGAGGAGCCTGGTGTGTTGCAGTCCATAGGGTCACAAAAAGTCGGCCACGACTGAGCGACTAACACAACTTAAGGACTTAAATACATATAAATGTGTGTATATCTATATCATTTTGTGTATTTCTATATCCCCATTCAGAATTGCTTTTCCAGTTTTTGTTGGTCCCATTGGGTCAGGGAACAGGGTCATCCTAAGAATTGTGAGAGTGCCATTAAAAATATTCATTGAAATATGTATAATATCATATATGAAACAAGTCACCAGTCCAGGTTTGATGCAAGCTACTGGATGCTTGGGGCTGGTGCACTGGGACGACCCAGAGGGATGGTATGGGGAGGGAGGAGGAAGAAGGGTTCAGCATGGGGAACACATGTATACCTGTAACAGATTCATTTTGATATATGGCAAAACCAATACAATATTGTAAAGTTAAATAAAATAAAATTTAAAAAAAAATAAATAAAATAAATAAAAAAATTTTAAAAGATAAATAAAATTTGGAAAAAAATTGAAATAAAATTTGAAGCATGGTAAAAACTTACCAAGGTTAAAAGTAAAAAACCTCATTTGATAACTACAGCTTAATTTTAAAACACTATATTAATGATATGTATTGATCATTTATGTCAGGCATTATTCTACGTACTTTACAAATAAATATTCCTTAAAAAGCAAAAAAAAAAAAAAAAAATTAACCAAATAAGAAAACACTTAATAAAATGCTTAGTATATAATATAAGAAAATTAGTATGTAATAGGAGACCCAGGATTTTTAAAACCATGTTTAGAATGAAATATATGATTAGCAAAAGGATTTTTGATGATAACAAATTCACACTGGACTTCAAAAGATGATAAATTTATACAGGTGATGATAAGAAGACTTTTCTAGAAAAGAGCATAGGAATAATATTATGAGCATGTCAAATCAAGAAACCTCCTAGTCTATTACTCACACTTCTTGATTCCAGCTTTTGAGATTACTTTTATTTTTCTCAAGTTTTGGAATTTGTGAGTGTGTGTTTTCAGAGAAAAGACATCTTTCCTTAGTTTCACATCTTTCCTACCAACTAGTGCAGTGTCTACACATTCTGGGCACCTAGTAAATAGTTTCTGATGCCTAATGAAGATTGACCAGTCACTTTTAACTAGCTTGAGTAAGACCTTGATATCATCTGCCAGCAAAAGAGCTTTATAATATTTGGTAGGCTTACTCAGTGAGAGGACCAACGTGATATTGGGGAAGGAAGATATATCAGGAAGGAAGACAATGGCAAGGAAAGAACAAGAAAAAATGAACACGAGATCAGGTAGGAAATTTTGCAACTAAGTCCTACAGACTGGGAAGGGACTAAGGGCAAAATGTTGACATTCATTTGTTTTATTTCTTAAATAATTAAACTATTATATCAATTAGAATTTTAAATCATATCTGTTTTCATGAAGCCTATGCCTGTTTTTACTGTCTTTTCTGTATTACAAAAAATCAATTAAGCCTTAGTATATGTGGATGATCATGCACCCTTAATGTAATCTTACTTGTGTCCTCACTACTGACCAGAGTGGAGGAGAAAATTGGGGGATCGTAAGAATAATGAATAAAGCTGAAACTCCAGTACTTTGGCCACCTCATGCGAAGAGTTGACTCATTGGAAAAGACTCTGATGCTGGGAGGGATTGTGGGCAGGAGGAGAAGGGGATGTCAGAGGATGAGATGGCTGGATGGCATCACTGACTCGATGGACGTGAGTCTGAGTGAACTCCGGGAGGCCTGGCATGCTGCGAATTATCAGGTCGCAAAGAGTCAGACAGGACTGAGTGACTGAACTGAAGAATAATGACTGATGATCAAAAGAGAAGTGAAGACTGAAGCAGAGAGTTACAGTAAACAACTTTTTAGATATGTTTAGATAAGATGCAAATTGACATATCTTCAAACCTAAATTTTGGCATAAAAATGATAATATATTAGAATCAGTAGTAAGCCTTACACTATTTTGAAAAATTATAGTTTTGCTTATATTCTAACAGAAAAGTGTAAAACCAATATCAGTGTTTTTTTAATTTCTTAAAGCAGTTTGAAAGCAGTAAAACATACACTTACACACACACACACACACACACACACACACACCATAAATAACCATTTCCCTTCTACAATGGAATCTTAATTGGAATCTGGTAACTGCACAAATCAGATGAAGTCAGAGTAGTGTGATTACAGAGGAGTTGCAGCCTCTTAACTCTGCTGACCTCAAGCTGTCCCTCAGGGCTTCTTGAGATACTGCATCTGTACACAGGTCTCCCAGGAAGCTGGGAAAACCTGCATTTTCATATTAAGGCTATACTAGATTATTCTATCTACTTTGTACCAGCAAAACAAAAATCTCATGTGGGAGATAAAAAGTGTGTTATAATTATTTTCTCATACACATTTTCTAATAACTTTCATGATATCTGTGTCTAGGGGCTACCTAGGGAACAAAGTGCCCCTTTTAGATTCCTATAAAGCACTTTTCCTGAGGACCAGATGCCAGAATCTCCTTGGAGATAGATGTAGATTTCACTTAACTCTTATGTAGGTGATTCAAAGATTGAGCTAATATATACAAAGTACAGAAATATCAAGAAAGAGTGTATTTTAGTGCAATCATGAGGATTTTCCTAATGCAGAGATGGAATCTACTGTACAGTGTGACTAAGGAATATGAAACCAGGGTGACACAATCCCAGTTCAGTCGCTCAGTCCTGTCTGACTCTTTGTGACCCATGGACTGTAGCACATCAGGCTTTCCTGTCCATCACCAACTCCTGGAGCCTCCTCAAACTCATGTCCATCACATCGATGATGCCACCCAACCATCTCATCCTCTGTCATCCCCTTCTCCTCCCACCTTCAACCTTTCCCAGAATCAGGATCTTTTCCAGTGAGTCGGTTCTTCACATCAGGTGGCCAAAGTATTGGACTTTCAGCTTCAGCATCAGTCCTTCCATTGAATATTCAGGACTGATTTCCTTTAGGATTGGCTGGTTTGATCCTTTGCAGTCCAAGGGACTCTCAAGAGTCTTATCCAACACCACAGCTCAAAAGCATCAGTTTTTCAGTGCTCTAGATGGAGAAATATACCATGTTCATGGATTGGAAGAATCAATATAGTGAAAATGAGTATACTACCCAAAGCAATTTATAGATTCAACGCAATCCCTATCAAGCTACCAACAGTATTCTTCACAGAGCTAGAACAAATAATTTCACAATTTGTATGGAAATACAAAAAACCTCGAATAGCCAAAGCGATCTTGAGAAAGAAGAATGGAACTGGAGGAATCAACCTACCTGACTTCAGGCTCTACTACAAAGCCACAGTTATCAAGACAGTATGGTACTGGCACAAAGACAGAAATATTGATCAATGGAATAAAATAGAAAGCCCAGAGATAAATCCACGCACATATGGACACCTTATCTTCGACAAAGGAGGCAAGAATATACAATGAATTAAAGACAATCTCTTTAACAAGTGGTGCTGGGAAATCTGGTCAACCACGTGTAAAAGAATGAAAGTGGACCACTTTCTAACACCATACACAAAAATAAACTCAAAATGGACTTTCTTTATAGTCCAACTCTCACATCCATACATGACTACTGGAAAAACCATAGCTTTGACTAGATGGATCTTTCTAGGTAAAATGATGCAATACTGGGCCACAGTAGTTTTAGTTCTAATAGAATTATGCTCCCTTCCCATTTCCCATTTTATATCCACTGTGTAACACAGGTCTTTGCATAGAGGAGACACAACAAATGATGTGAAGTTCAATTAAAAGTCATATATCCCTTTCTTACACATTACTTGCTCAGTCATGTCTGACTCTTTGCTACTCCATGGACTGTAGCCCGCCAAGCTCCTCTGTCCATGGAATTTTCCAGTCAAGAATACTGGGGTGGGTTGCCCTGCCCTCCTCCAAGGATCTTCCCGACCTAGGGATTGAATCCACATTTCTTATATCTCCTGCTCTGACAGATGGAAGGATTCTTTACCACTAGCACCACCTGGGAAACGTTATGGAGAAAAACACCCTCTTTATAAATTACATTATTTCCCCATAACTTTAAAAGGATGAGAAGATACAAGTGCATCTCACCTTTAAAAATAAATAGATTCTTAAAATTTTGGAGAAATAATGTTTTGCAAACCTATTAATTTAAATAATGCCACTTTTGGAAAAGTTAGTCAGACTTCGTGTTTGAATATAGTTGAGTAAGGGGATTATGATGGAACAGGTCTTATCCTACAAGTCCTGTGCACCTTTACTTATAGAGTTCTATTTTAAATAATCTTATACAATACCCATTCTTTCATTTTATTGTGGCTGAAAGAAAAAACATCTAATAAGGTCATTAAAATCATCTGCTTTTATATTCATTGTACAAAATTACCTTTTGCCTGTGTGTGTAGGTTGTTGTGAAACTATTTTAAAAGTTCTTTTCAATTTATTTTTCTCAAAGGTTAAAATGTTCTGTATAAGAAATATAAAGTTTTTGAGACAGAAAATTTCTGGAAACCATTATTACATAATTTGACCACAAAAAGATTGCTAGGACAATTTAACTGAAGTTCAGTTGTTTAGAGAAGTGAGAATCATCTGCAGTTTAAGTTAGTAAAATTCATAAGTATGCTTGCTTGTGTGGTCAATCCTTTTCAGGATGCATTACCATCCCAATTTTGGTTCAAGTATCAGGATCAAAGATCACACACACACACACACCACACACACACCACACACACACACCACACACACACTCACTCATACACTCCAAGAGGATTTGAAAAAATACATTTCATTTCTTATATAATGAGGCTTTCAAGGTGGATCAAGTTGGCCCCAATATTGGCCCCAAAGTGGCTTGGGAGAACAAGTAAAGGATATGGACTTGGGTTTTTGTGGTGGTTAGGTAATGGGACCAAAAAGGGAGCATCCAAGCCTTTCCTTTCTGTTTGCCCAAATTTGGGAAGAAGGGCAAGAGACAGTGGTGAAGCTTCAAGCTGGCAGCTGTAAACATCAAAAGATGGAGTTGACTCTTTATTATACTTTCTCTGATCTTTATTAAAATGAGTAAAACTGAGACTTGTTTCTACTTAAGTTCTTGGCCCTAAAACTCTCAGAAGTTTGTTCTGATTGTTCATTCTGGAAAGATAAAGAAAATCTCAGAGTAGAGATCTATCAGTAATTATATCACAAGCAGTTTAGGATCAGGGAAATAACAATAAGCCAAGTCAGATAGCAGAACCTACACAAGAGCCAGGAGATTTTACCTCCCATTATGATCATAATATTAGCTAGTATGTGTTGAACATTCTTTATCAGACACTCAGTTAACTGTTTCTTTGAGTATCTCATTCAAACTTTTAACAATCTCATATGTTAAGTTCTAGGACTATTTTGAATCTACAGTTGAGGAAAGTTGTACTTAGAGAAGCAAAGAGATTTTTTTCAAGTGCATAGCTAGTGGAAGGTTCAGGCTGGCCTAAGATTAATGCTATTAATCACTGTACTTTTCTGCTTCCTGAAATTCTTAATTCTGATGGAAAATTAGGAAAATAAATAAGAAGCATGAATTTTATGGTAAAAGCATGAGACTGTGTAAACCTTAAAAAAATTTTTTTTGAGTGTGCATTTTAAGACTGAAGGCTGTAATCAAGTTAATTTGCTCTAAAGAACTAATAGAATTAATTATGGAAATACTTTGCTTAAAAGTTCTGGGACAGTGAAACTGGAGCCGATTATACAGAGTGAAGTAAGTCTGAAAGAAAAACACCAAATCAGTATATTAACTCATATATATGGAATTTAGAAAGATGGTAACGTTGACCCTATATCCAAGACAGCAAAAGAGACACAGATGTAAAGAACAGACTTTTGGACTCTGTGGGAGAAGGCGAGGGTGGGACATTTTGAGAGAATAGCATTGAAACATGTATATTACCATATGTGAAATAGATTGCCAGTCCAGGTTTGATGCATGAGACAGAGCACTCAGGGCCAGTGCACTGGGATGATCCTGAGGGATGGGATGGGAAGTGACGTAGGAGGAGAGTTCAGGATGGGGGAAACATCTACACCCATGACTGATTCATGTCAATGTATAGCAAAAACCACTATAATATTGTAAAGTAATTAGCCTCCAATTAAAATAAATTAATTAATTTTTTAAAAAATTTCTGGGACATATGCCAAAATCCAATTTTAAAATGAGAATTCTTTGTATATTATATTGTTCAGTCTGTTTATAATCCAAGGCTTTGTTGATTTTTAATATTTAAATAAGCTACTCCAGTGGTCAGGTTTATAAAACTTAAGAGTGGCATTGCAGGAGATAGTGAAATCTAGGTCAGTTATAAAAGAAGTAGCAGCACAGTGAAACTGAAATCTTTGAAGGGTACCCGATTGATGGGTATCCCTCTGCTACTTCCTTTCCTTCTCTTCCCGTCCTTTCCATGTACCATACTGAAAGAATCAAGGGTGATACAATTTGGTTACTTTTGATTCTACCATATATCAGTGATACGTTCTTATTTTACATTTAAATTCTGATAAAACCGCACTTTGTGCCCTCCATGAAAAAGGGAGACATGGTCCTCTGGTCAACAGCTCTAACTTGTGACCCCTCCCACCACCTTCTCCCTACCAACCCTGAAATGATTAGGCCTGCCACCCTTCCAACCATGAGTTTACTTTATTTTCTAGGCATATGCCAAATGAAATTCATGTGCTTTTCATTCAATTCAGTATATATATGATATCCAAGAGTGAGTTTTATAGGCTTACAATTCAGACCTTTATCTGCTATGACTTTTTATATTAGATTATGGAAGTACCTAGGGGCTAATGCAATGAATGTGTCTAAAGATTTGTTGCATAGATGAATTTTTTACAGTAATTTTAATGACTTTGTCTTGATTTACCAAGATACTCTGCATAGTGAGATCTCAAATGGCTGGATTAGTTATCATTTCACCTGTGTTCTCTTTTAATGAGAAAATTACCTACTCTTTTCTTGCCTTGTCCTTGGGGGTAAGTGGCAGAGGCATCAAAGGAAGGAAGGAAAGTACAGGATTGTGCATCTGGGTCATGTAGCTGTTAATGAGCTGAACGCATGGCATTTCCCAAAGAAAATTAAATATGCAAATGAAAGCAATGGCTGAGTTAAGGCCTTTCCACGTGTTTAACTTGAAATCCTCTGTAGGAATTATATTTTTCTTTTTTTGGTTGAAGTATAGTTGGTTTACAATGTTAGTTCCGGGTGTACAGCAAAGTGATTCAGTTTCACAAATATATATATTATATATATATATATATATACACACACACACACATATATTATTTTTTCCTATTCTTTTCCCTTATAGTTTACTACAAAATATTGAGTATAGTTCCCTGTGCTATATAAATTATTTTTCAATTACCATTTTATAATATTAACCATTCACTGCCCACTGTCATTGCTGTAAATTATTATTTGGAATTTTAAGAACCCTAAAAGGCCTGTGCTAATCATTGGTAAAAGGTTACTAGTGTCCAACTGAAATGGGGGGAGGGGCGAGATAACTATACATTTGTCAAATGTTGGCAAACATGTTCAGCTTTACAGCATAAGAGACAAAATGAGCCACTTACTCACTTAATCAAAAGTACTCCAATTTACAGTGGCTCCAAAGCCCCTCATGCTATATTGATTTTTAGGTTCTCTTCTCTCATTATAGTATCCTTGAGAAATTTTTTTTTTCACTTGGGCTATCTCAAACATGTCATGTTCTACCACTGGCTTTGTCGTTTCCTGCCTCCAAATCACACCTCTCTGGTTCATTAAAGGGACACTTTAATGCTTCTACCAATCGTCTCCTGCAATTCTGGGACGGGCAACCTTGACCTAAGTACTGGCAGATGTTACTACCTCTACGTGACCTTGAAGGATAGGGAGGGGAAGCTGCCTTCCTCTTTGACAGTCTATTCCAGTATTGGAATAGAATCTTGTCTTCACTCATTCCACAAACCAAACATAACACTCTTTATTATAAATAGCAGATTATAATACCATTTATGGAGTACTTAACATGTTTAAGCAGTAAGATATAGTCTTCAAATAAACTTATAAATACATTAATTCTCTTTTTAACCAAGGACAGAAGTCAGTTTCAAATAAGTTAAAATGTCTAAAGATTTCTTGCTTGAAAATAGTATTCCAATGCAGGGCCACTTCTAATCCATATGATGGCTTTGTACAAATAAGGGAGAAGAAAATGAACTCCTTTTACTTAAGACCCTTCCACCTTTCAAAATAATTACAGAATATGAAAATATGTTTAAAAAGAAAGATACTTGACTGCCACCTGCAGGAAAGTGTTGTTTTCTACACATCTGTGATGGCTAGAACTTAAGTGGTGTCTTAGATGTGTTGTCCTTGTGATGTTAAGAATCTGTCCAAACGTGTATAACAGCACTTTGGGAATATGAAAACAAGTTCTCTGGGTTAACAGTCCTTCTGATTAACTGTGCTATAAACTCAGAAATATCTAAGCAAGACATAGTCACATTGTACATGTAAATGATTGAAATTCTTCAATGTTTTCTGCCCCCATCCTCTGTCACTATAATCACACTTGTGTCCTGGTCCACCATGGTTACTCCTGGGTGCACATTTCCATTGTTGATGTCCTTCTGAACATCTTAAGGACAGAAAGAATTTCAAACAAAGGGATGACAAAGTATATGGATTTGTGGAAGAATTAAACGGAATATATATTTTTTGAAACTCAGCATAAAACAAGAGAAAAGAAACAGAAAGTCAAATTCCATTGTTTCTTAAGCTATTGGACTCTTGTTACTATGAACTGCAGCATATGAAGACAGAAGATTCCCAAAAAGTAGTTGAAGATAAGCCTGATACTCAGTCAATTTGGTGTTCGGTTTGTTTGTGCTTCTTTCAGAGCCTCACTTGTTAGCTAACTTAACAATAAATTTAAGTCATATTAGTTCAAATTAATTCTTTTTTTTTTTAAGTTGAAGAGTGTTTGTGGACTGATGGTCACGAGAAACTACTTTGGAAATATTACTTTTGAGGCACTATATTTAGTGACTGCAGCCACCAAACAATTCAGTCCCATGTTAACTGTGACCCTTGTCCTCAGTAGAGATCCCATTTGCATTTCTCCCAATCCTGTATGTAAAACCTATTAATAAATAGCTAAAATGCATTTCTGTCTGAAATGATCAAATGCTAATGTGACAGACATGCTATTCATTTTTATTCCACCTTGTTCCCTTTGACTGGAACAAGTAGAACTTGAGTAAAACTTTATAGGCCAACTAGTAGCGAGTGTTTTCATTTTACAGTTGAAGGAACAGAAACTCACAGACATTAAGTGAATTTCTCAAGTTTGAACTTTATTTAGGGAGACACAATCAGAAGTAGAACATTTGTCTCGTGACTAAAAGCGTAAGGATTTTTTATTATATTACTTAGCTATTGCTATACTCAGTCATCTAGAAAATTTTTGTTTTTTTTTAAAAGGAGCAGAATAACTCCCCTGTATACCAACAAGTTCTGTTCACAGATGATATTTGTTAAGTCCAAATTGTTTGTAAGTCCAACGAAGTTAGCCTAGGACCCTACTAACACAAGTGGCTGTATAGTTGTTCAGTCACTAAGTTGTGTCCAACTCTCTGCCAGCACATAGACTGCAGCAGGCCAGGCCTCCCTGTCCTTTACTGTCTCCTGGAGTCTGCTCAAACTCATGTCCATTGTGTTGATGATGCCATCCAACCACCTCTTCCTCCTTCTCCCCCTTCTCTTCCTGCTCTCTATCTTTCTCAGTATCAGGGTCTTTTCCAATGAGTTACCTCTTTGCATCACATGGCCAAAGTATTAGAGCTTCAGGTTCAGCTTCAGCATCAGTCCTTCCAATGAATATTCAGGACTGATTTCCTTTAGGATTGACAAGTTTGATTCACTTGCAGTCCAAGGGACTCTTAAGTGTCTTCTCCATACCTACAGCCCAAAAGCATCAATTCTTCGGTGCTCAGCCTTCTTTATGGTCCAACTCTCACATCTGTACATGACTACTGGAAAAACCATAGCTTTGACTATACAGACCTTTGTCAACAAAGTGATATCTCTGCTTTTTAATACACTGTCTAGGTTTATCACAGCTTTCCTTCCAAGGAGAATGTGTCTTTTAATTTCCTGGCTGTAGTCAGTATTCACAGTGGTTTTGGAGACCACGGAAATAAAATCTGTCACTGTTTCCATTTCTTCCCTATCTATTTGTCATGAAATGATAGCAATGGATGCCATGATTTTAGTTTTTTGAGTGCTGAGTTTTAAGCCATTTTTCACTCTCTTCTTTCACTCTCATCAAAAGGCTCTTTAGTTCTTCACTTTCTGCCATTAGAGTAGTATCATCTGCATATCTGAGATTGTTGATATTTCTCTGGGCAGTCTTGATTTCAGCTTATGATTCATCCAGCCTGGCTTGTCATATGATGTACTCTATATATTAGTTAAATAAGCAAGGTGACAATATACAACCTTAACAAACTCCTTTCCCAATTTTGAACCAGTCTGTTGTTCCTTATCAGGTTCTAACTGTTGCTTCTTGACCCGCATACAGGTTTCTCAGGAGACAGGTAAAGTGTTCTGGTATTCCCAACTCTTTTAGGATTTTCCACAGTTTGCGGTAATCCATACAGCCAAAGGCTTTAGTATACTCAATGAAGCAGAGGTAGATATTTTTCTGAAATGCCCTTGTTTTTCTATGATCCATCAGATACTGGCAATTTGATCTCTGGT
Source organism: Bos taurus (assembly GCF_002263795.3). NCBI lineage: Eukaryota > Metazoa > Chordata > Mammalia > Artiodactyla > Bovidae > Bos > Bos taurus. The sequence goes on from NC_037335.1 coordinate 34,466,949, forward strand.
TCTTCTGCCTATTCTAAATCCAGTTCCTACATCTGGAAGTTCACTTACTGCTGAAGCCTAGCTTGAAGGATTTGAGCATTACCTTGCTAACATGTGAAATTATGTGGTGGTTTGAACATTCTTTGGCATTGCCTTTCTTTGGGATTAGAAAGAAAACTGACCTTTCCAGTCCTGTGGCCTGTGAACTTCCACAGAACTGAAGGAAACAGAGACTCTTGAAGTGCACAAACAAAACCTTGTCCATACCAGTACCCAGGGGAAAGGAGCAATGAGCCCATAGAAGACTGAGCCAGACCTGCCTGTGAATGTTTGAGGGTCTCTTGTTGAGGTGTGGGTCAACTTGGTCTGCCATCGTGACAGGGGCACTGGCAGCAACAGTGCTGGGAGATTCATATTGGTATAAGTCCTCTTGGAGGTTGCCAATAGCCCCACCATAGATCCTGTAGAGGCCAAGACTGGGTGGCCTCAGGCCAAACAACTAATAGAGGGAGCACAGCCCACCCCTCAGCAGACGGTTGGATTAAAGATTTACTGAGCATGGCTCTGTCCACCAGAATAGGACCCAGTTTTCCCCACAGCTAGTCCCTCCCATCAGGAAGCTTGCACAAGCCTCTCAGCCTCATCCAAAGAGGGCAGAGAGAAGAAGCAAGAACTACAATCCCACAGACACCAGAATGAAAATCACAGTCACAGAAAGCTGATCACATAGATCACAGCCTTTTTGTGGCAAGGAGGCTTGCATAATTCAATGAAGCTATGGCAAAACATGATCCACTGGAGAAGGGAATGGTAAACCACTCCAGTATTCTTGCCTCAAGAACCCCATGAACAATATGAAATGGTTATACAGTACTGTACTGTACTAAGTTTATAATGCTTTTCATACAAATAATAGATATAAAGCAAACACACACACAAAATAAGCATTTTTAATCTTACAGCACAGTACCCGGAAAAGTACAGTAGTATAGTATAACAGCTGGCATCCAGGAGCTGGCATGCAGTGAACAGGCAAGATGAGTTACTGACTGGAGGAAGGAGAGGAGGTGGGAGATGGTAGAGCTGAAGGATTGTCAGCAAGAGAAGACAAAAGGCAAACTGCAGTTTCACTCACTCCTGACATTTATGGAACACATGCTCACGTTTTTGAAAGTTCACAACGTGAAGGTTCTTATGCAGGGGCCTACTGCATGATGTATTTCTAAATAAATAGTGGTAGATCCAATAATTCTCTATTACCTTAATGAAGTATATTGATGTAATTAGCTTAATTATGTTTAACCCTTCATAGTATGCTAACTAGTTTCCTTTATTGATTCTACCAAGGATTTAATCTTGATCATACAAATTCAAACACATATTACAAATCTGAAGCATTTTGTAGCAGTTGAGTACATCATTCTCCTCTTAGTGGTTCTCTGAGCAGATGAGCCATCTGCATTTTGATTAGCTCACTAAAGCGACTTTGTGATGGACCAGGAATCCTGGATTGCACATGACCTTGGTAAAATTCTGATTTGTACCTGGGACCCACAACTGATATGTTTGACAAAATAAAAACATTTCTTTTGCAACAAAATTTTTGGTTTGGACTTCATAAGTATTAATTAGTATTTATCTGCTTTTTTCTTATAATTTTTATCTACTTCTAATAGGTCATATCTCAATTTCTACTGTTGTGTTAAATATAATTTTCTTATAATAAGTAAATATTCTTAATATTTATTCATTAGACATTAAAATCTAGCATCTACTCTATGATGTGATAGTATGAAGTCTGGAGTTCTATATATTGGTGAAACAAAGAAGGACACTGGTTCTAGAGCTGTATTTGGTCTCAGAAGGGTACCCCCAAGCTTATATCTGTCATAATTCCTTAGTGATAATTCCTTTGTGGAATTCTGTATCATTGTATTATGGGTAAGCCATCTGAAAAGGTATGTTCTTCTCTGAGTATTAGAATTGCAAATTAAAGGAAAACATCTGCACACAAATTGTGCCAATCATCAGAGCATTTCTGAGAAAAGACAATTTTCCTATGGGCTTGCTCATCAAATCTTCCTGAGTATGTTTGACAGTGACATCAGGCATTTTTCATTTCTACTGAATTGAAACAGAATACTGATGGATAACATTTCAATTGCTCACCCCACAGAAGAAAGACATTTATTACAAGTTAAGATAGGAAGATTTCAAAGAATTCTCATGATGTGTGATATTCTCTCTGTTTCTTAACCATTTATTAAAATTTTAAGTAGCCGCCTATTTATATTTAGAGAGAATGTCAAGTTGAATAGCCGCTTACTTGTTACTGGGTCTCAAATGAAAGTAGTAGGTAAACCACTACTTTTGTGAGTTCAAATGCTAGTGGGATTTATCAAACAAAGCAAACAAAGCACTGACACCAGAAACGAAGTCCTAAAAGCTTCACAAGAGCAAAATGTATTACTGTCTCTTGAAAAGAAATACAGCTATTTTTTTCTAAGCTGTTAAGAAAATATAAATTACATGAAGGATGTAGCATATAAAAGCAATGTGTTCAGCAGCGTACTCTTCTATTTTCAAAAAACAAAACAGTCCACTCCTGGGTATAATCAAAAGATATGAAAAGGTTAGGTCTATACAAAAGTTGTACATAAATGTTTACAGAAGAACTATTCATAATAGCCAAAAAGTCAAAACAATTCAAATATCTGTCAGTATGTGAATGGGTAAAATAAAATGTGGTATATCCATAAAATAGAATAATACAAAATGAAGTATTGATGCATATCACAACAAGGAAGAACCACGAAAACCTTAAGCTGAATAAAAGAAGTCAGTCACAAATGACCACATATTATATAATTTATTTTATAGCAAATGTCCAGAATAGGCAAATGAATATATAGAGAAAGTATATTAGATGTTACCTGTGGCTGGAAAAAGTTTAAGGAATAATAGTGGGTCATGCCTAAGACTAAGGCATTTTCTTTTGGAGAGATGAAAATGTTGTAATGTTGATTGTGGTGGGAATATAATAAAATACATTGAATTGTATGCGTTAAATTATTTAATTTTATGGTTCAGTTCAGTTCAGTTCAGTTCAGTTGCTCAGTCATGTCCGACTCCTTAAGACACCATGAATCGCAGCATGCCAGGCCTCCCTGTCTATCACCAACTCCCGGAGTTTACCCAAACTCACATCCATCAAGTCGGTGATGCCATCCAGCCATCTCATCCTCTGTCGTCCCCTTCTCCTCCTGCCCCCAATCCCTCCCAGCATCAGGGTCTTTTCCAATGAGTCAACTCTTCGCATGAGGTGGCCAAAGTACTGGAGTTTCAGCTTCAGCATCAGTCCTTCCAATGAACACCCAGGACTAATCTCCTTCAGAATGGATTGGTTGGATCTCCTTGCAGTCCAAGGGACTCTCAAGAGTCTTCTCCAACACCATAGTTCAAAAGCATCAGTTCTTCAGCGCTCAGCTTCCTTCACAGTTGAACTCTCACATCCATACATGACCACTGGAAAAACCATAGCCTTGACTAGACAGACTTTTGTTGGCAATGTAATGTCTCTGTTTTTTAATATGCTATCTAGGTTGGTCATGGTATGTGGGTTATATATCAATAAAACTGTTATAAAAAACAAACTTAGAAGAATGGAGGCAAAAAACCCCAACAACAACAGCAACAAAAACAGCAATGATAAAACATACAGCATACTACAGAATTATTTCATATAAGGGAAACATTTTAGTTTCTCAGTGTTGGGTAGTGATTGCATTCTAATTTATGAGAAAACATTTAAGATGATATCTATGAATAATTTTTCATTGTTATTTTTGTAAAGTTTAATAATCTTAGAAATATTATATTCTCAGAAGTCATCAAGGTATTCTTCAGTTCAGTTCAGTTCAGTTCAGTTGTTCAGTCGTGTCCGACTCTGCGACCCCATGAATCACAGCACGCCAGGCCTCCCTGTCCATCACCAACTCCCAGAGTTCACTCAGACTCATGTCCGTCAAGTCAGTGATGCCATCCAGCCATCTCATCCGCTGTCGTCCCCTTCTCCTCCTGCCCACAATCCCTCCCAGCATCAGAGTCTTTTCCAGTATTCTTAGATGCTCTTTATATTTTAATTACACTAAAATCAACAGTAGATTAAACATACATTTTGGTTACTTTTACTAGTTTCAGATAGTTATGACTGATAAAAAATACCAACACAAACTATAAAGACATTGTTTTCCTTCTTAAAACATATATGAATATTTAAAATTATGTTTTAAATGAATTGAAGATAGCTAATACCTAGAGTTTAAATGTAAGGGTAGAGGAAAATGATTCAAGTATTGCTACTATTAGTGTTAGATAATCTATTGAAATATTAGGCCCAAGAATTTGAGTAACTTTAGAAAAATTCTTTAAATTGCAAATTTCACATGATTTCTAATAGGATCATAAAATAGTCTATATTCTAGCAATGTATTTGTAATGAGAATGTATCCAAAATAGATTCAGTGTGCAACAAATACCACATATGTTCAAAATTACTTCAATTTATAATAAATTGTCATTACTGAGACCAAAATATTTCTCAGTGAGTTGAAGATCAAATTATATTTATAGTAAGAAAGTCAGGTTTGTTTGTTTGTTTTTTTTGTTTTATGGCGTTTTGGTAGTTTACATATTATTCTTTTTTCTCAATATCTGGAACAGCTCTCTCTGACAGATAAAACAATTACTTTGTAAAATTATAGGATCAAAAAGTATCTACACAGGTTCATTCAGTTTTCTCTCAAACTCTTTAAAATCCAATTTGAAATTGTATTTTCTTGACTTGAGAATAGTATTCTTAACCTGAAATTCATTTATAACATTCTATTTTTAAAAAGTATGATGTGAGTGCTAGATCAATATTATAAATTTTTATTTGTAAACAAAGAAATGTTGTGAACATTTTTAAAAGCACCTTTAATATAATAAGCCTTATGAACAGTTTGATTAAAGAGGAGGGTTCAGGGTGGGGAACACATGTATACCTGTGCCGGATTCATTTTGATATATGGCAAAACCAATACAATATTGTAAAGTTAAAAAATAAAATAAAAATTAAAAAATGTAAAAAAATTAAATAAATAAAAATTTTTAAATATGCAATTTTAAAATTCTTAGGTTTACATTTATTGTCAGACATATCAATACTTAAATCATACTCACATGTACACATATATACACATACAAACATAAATACTGTTCATAAGAAATAATATTTTTATCATATCAACAGAGTATTTAAAGTGTAAGGTATAATTCCTCCTCTTAAAAAGTGTATATATTTAGACTTTTATTCTATATTGTCCTAATTCTGTCTTAATGTTCTGTCATCCTATTGCACAAGTTGGATCTAGATGGCAAGTTTAATGTTCACTGATACCAAATTAATCAAAATACTAACAGATTTTTGTTTTTAAATGATTTCTAAGAATTTTAATTTTGCAGAACAAATTGAAAACTAATTCATATTTTTCAAAAGATTTTTATAGAGATGATAAAGCTATCTTGTGAAACAAAAACAGAACAATTTATTCTCATTTAATTTTAAAAAGCAGGAGATACTAAGAAGAGGTGGCAAGAATACACAGAAGAACTATACACAAAAGATGTTCATGACCCAGATAATCACAATAGTGTGATTACTCACCTAGAGCCAGACATCCTGGAATGTAAAGTCAAGTGGGACTTAGGATCCATTACTATGAGCAAAGCTAGTGGAGGTGATGGAATTCCAGTTGAGCTATTTCAAATCCTGAAAGATGATGCTGTGAAAGTACTGCACTCAATATGCCAGCAAATTTGGAAAACTCAGCAGTGGCTACAAGACTAGGAAAGATCAGTTTTCAGTCCAATCCCAAAGAAAGGCAATGCCAAAGAATGCTCAAACTGCCGCACAATCACACTCATCTCACATGCTAGTAAAGTAATGCTCAAAATTCTCCAAGCCTGGCTTCAGCAATACGTGAACCGTGAACTACCAGATGTTCAAGATGGTTTGCAGAGAAGGTAATGGCAACCCACTCCAGTACTCTTGCCTGGAAAATCCCATGGACAGAGGAGCCTGGTAGGCTGTAGTCCATGGGGTCGCTAGGAATCGAACACGACTGAGCGACTTCACTTTCACTTTTCACTTTCATGTATTGGAGAAGGAAATGGCAGCCCACTCCAGTATTCTTGCCTGGGGAAGCCAAGGGACAGGGGAGCCTGGTGGGCTTCAGTCTGTGGGGTCGCACAGAGTTGTACATGACTTAAGTGACTTAATAGCAGCAGCAGCAGCCGGAGGCTGGTTTTAGAAAAGGCAAAGGAACCAGAAATCAAATTTCCAACATCTGTTGGATCATTGAAAAAGCAAGAGATTTCTGGAGAAACATCTATTTCTGCTTTATTGACTATCACAAAGCCTTTGACTGTGTGGATCACAATAAACTTTGGAAAATTCTGAAAGAGATGGGAATACCAGACCACCTGACCTGCATCTTGAGACATCTGTATACAGATCAGGAAGCAATAGTTAAAACTGGAACTCCTTGGAAGAAAGGCTATGACCAACCTAGAAAGCATATTAAAAAGCAGAGAAATTATTTGGCTGACCAAGGTCCATCTAGTCAAAGCTATGGTTTTTCCAGTAGTCCTGTAAGTACGTAAGAGTTGGACTATAAAGAAAGTTGAACACCGAAGAATTGATGCTTTTGAACTGTGGTATTGGAAAAGACTCTTGAACATCCCTTGGGCTGCAAGGAGGTCCAACCAGTCCATCCTAAAGGAAATCAGTCCTGACTAGTCATTGGAAGGACTGATGTTGAAGCTGAAACTCTAATACTTTTGGCCACCTGATGCAAAGAAGTGACTCATTTGAAAAAACTCTGATTTGGGGAAAGATTGAAGGCAGGAGGAGAAGAGGACGACAGAGGATGAGATGGTTGGATGGCATCACCAACTAAATGGATGTGAGTTTGAGTAATCTCCAGGAGTTGGTGATGGACAGGGAGGCCTGGCGTGCTGCAGTCCATGGTGTCGCAGAGTTGGACATGACTGAGTGACTGAACTGAACTGATTTTTTTTTTTTTAATTCAGAAACTTAGTTTTCCTTTAAAATGTTTCAGTTAATAAGGGGCTATATATTGAACTTTTCAAAGCAACATTTAGGAACTGTGAAGTGGAGTTGTTGGAAAGGTATTGCTTTACCTTTAAGCAGATTACAGCCTTAATAGGTAGAGAAGAGACTCTAAAGAACCACTGAACTCCCTCTCCCTTCTTAGAACCAAACCATTTTCTTTCCTTAGAAGGTTCAGTGGTACCAACAGCAGTCCAGATTTTTTCTTTCCAAATAGACTATCATACTGACCAAGGAAATTAATTCACCGGTAGGTCAACTAAGAGCTTCCCAGGTGGCCCAGTGGTAAAGAATCTGCCTGCCAAAGCAGGAAACACAGGTTCAATGCCTGGGTTGGGAAGATCCCCTAGAGAAGGAAATGGCAACCAGTATTCATGTCTGGGAAATCCCTTGGACAGAGAAGTCTGGCAGGCTACAGTCCAGGGAGTCTCAAGAAATTTGGGAACGACTTAGTGACTAAACAACAGCAGGTCAATTATAGACTGCGTCAGGTTTCTTTGGGTTATTATTTTAGACAATGTATTTTTTCCCTCAATTATTTGATCCGATATGTTTGAAGTCTGAGATTGACATTGGTTAGTGGAGTGAGAGTCTTTTTGATGGTGGAATGAGAGTTTAGAGAAAGTGATTTTAATCTCTAGGACCAGGTTGGCATTTATATTTCTTCCTAAACCAATGGTTCTTATCTTTAGTGACTTTGCCCCTAAGGAGATATTTGGCAATATCTGAAAACATTTTTGCTTTTGACACCTGTGGGGGCAGGGCAGGGGGCAGATGCTACTGGCATTCAGTGGGTAAGGGCCATGAACTGCTAAACATTCTTCAGTGCCCAAAATGGGAAGCCCCCAGGGCAAAGAACGTCATTAATGCTGAGGTTGAAAAACTCTTCCAGGAATGAACAAACTTATTAACCTCTCACTCTTTTTTTCCTCTTTGGTATAAGTATGTTTCAGATGGCTTTCTATTGTTTAAAATTATAAAAGTGGCATATAATTGCCAAAAACAGTTGAGAGAACTGTTCAGCACAGTGATTCTAGAGGGTTTTGGGAATGTGAAGATACCAGGAAGAGAGTTTCAAAAAGAGAGAGAGAGAGAGAGGGACTACCCTGGTAGTTCAGCAGTTAAGACTCTGAGCTTCCAATGCAAGGCGTGTTGGTTCTATCCCTGATCAGGGAACTAGGATCCCACATGCCACATGTCATGGCCAAAAAAGAAAAAAAAATTCAGAAAGGAGACATATTGAGAGAAACAGGTAAAAGGTTCTAGGTAATCAACTGAACAAAGGCTGGAGATGTATAAACCTAAAAATAAGAAAGTGCCATCAGTCTATCTGTGTTACATGGGAAGGAAAAGGGGAGTTGGATAAGAAAGATTTTGGTAACAGATTGTGACCAGCATTGAAAGTCAAATTCATGCCAATGTATGGCAAAAACCACTACAATATTGTAAAGTAATTAGCCTCCAATTAAAATAAATAATTTAAAAAAATAAATCTGAACATTAAAAAAAAAAAAGCCAAATGAAGAATCAGTTAAGATTTTTTGAGCTAGAAAGAATTGTATTTTCTGGCATTTTATTTTCAAATTTCTATAAAAACAGTATTAATTCATGGTAGTAAATTTAGAAAATTTGTAAGGTATATATGAGGAAATGCTACTATTCAAGAACAATTACTGTTATTAACTTAGCATATTTTCTGACAGATCTTTCTCAGTTAGTAAATGTTTTACATACACAAGATCAATATGTACATGTGATTTCTATTATTCACCTAATAATTTTCTCAGATTGTTAAAACTCTTCACAAATATCAACAGCCATATAAAATGTATTAATTGTACATACCAAATTTTATTTAACTATTTTTTTAAATGTCAGCCTTCCTACTGTTGTCAGTTCAGGAAAAAATTAAAATAAGACATGAACATCTTTGGGCATAAAATTTTATTATAATTATTGTTATTAGTATAATTAAATTAAATATATAAACACTTTAGAATCTTGATACTTAACACCAAAATATTTTAAGGAACATTGTACTAATTTATATTCCAATTTATGCACCAATTCACAGAAATGACTCCTATTAATTCTTAAAATTTAAGGTAATTCTTAGCTAAGTCATATCCTGAGTAAGAATTTTCTTCATTTTCTATATTTTACTATTAAGTTCTAATCATTTGCTGTTTGTGACTAAACAACTTAAACATTAATAAAAATGCGTTGTGAATCAATCTATTTATTCATAAATCATGCTTATAATAAAACATTAATTTACAAATTTTTATTGCTTAAGTTGCAGTTACTTTTACATGATTTTGATCTTAACACCTAACGTTAAGAAACAAGTGTTTTTGAGACACTGAAGTCCTATCATTTGTAAAACTCTTTTCTATTATTTATAGTCAACCTAATTCCAAAAAGGTTGGTCTGAATCCATCTGCCTGATCCCTGACTACTCATAAGGGCATTCCCTAGTTTCTTCACAAATTCTCCTGACATAGTTTGACAGCTTCTAGAATGTTCTTAACGGTCTTAATACTCTGAACTTTTTAACACAGATAGGTTATAGCAGTAACTTTTCTAGGTTAGTGTTTTTTTTTTCCCCCCCTAAAATTAGTCTTCGACTGAGAGCTATTCTCAGTCTACTTTAAACTCTACTTTCCTCTCAAGACCAGCTCAGACTGTTCCTTTGCTAATTGTTCTTTCTTTTTTGACTCTCATACCCTCATCCTGCCCTCACCCTCCACTCCATCCATTCATCCATATACACTTGATGTTGTCAGTTCACTTGTATACTAAAATGCTTCCCTTATTTAGTAACATTGACTGAACTTCTTTTGAAATATATTCTGCATAAATTAAAAGTGATATATTTGGGTCAACATTATGCATTCAGCATCCAAGGACACACAGGCCTTTCAGTTCTCCACCTTCCTCAGCATCATCCATTCTCTTCACTATTATATTTTAGAGTTGCGATTACCAGTGGCACATCACAGGAAGACCATATTTGGCACTGAGTATTGAATAATGCATATACTATTCATAGCAAGATATTTGTAACTTTTGATTTCTTTATTTTAATTCTCCTTAGCATTGCTTAGATCAGTGGGTTTATAATTTTGCTTAGCAACCATGCTTTTTAAAGCACATTTAACTAGTGATTTGTAAAGTTTTATTCTTATTGTGTGTGTATATGCATGTGTGTATGAAAGTGTTGTTCTCATGGGGCCAAGGAAGAAGTATTGGGTGAAATTTCCATTATATTTATATTCTTCTGGTTAATAAACTTTAAGTAATGTATTCAATGTTTTAAAGCAATTGCTTTTGCCAAAAAATAAATTTGGATTGGAGAAAATCAAGCATTTTCTTTTAAATTCACTGATGAAAATTTAGTGTTTTGGAGGCAGATTTTAATTGGAATAATATAATGCTCATTTCACCTGCAATTCAAATTCTAACTAGAGAATTTATTTTCTCAGTATTAATGAACTCATCTTGGTCAAGGTGTCAGTTTTTGCTGTTTAACAAACCATGGCAACATTTACTGGCTGATAACAAAAGTTGGCAAACTGCTGTCCAAGGGTCAAATCCAAGTACTGTCTTTTTGAGGGGGGAGGGTGACTTTTCGTATAAATAAACTTTTATTGGAACAAGGTCATGCCCATTTTCATGCTCATTGTCTGTAGCTGCCTTTGTGCTATAACAACAGAGTCAAGGAGCTGTGAGAGAAATCTTATGAATCACACATTCTAAAACATTTACTATCTGGCCTTACACAGGAAGTTTGCTTACTCCTGGCTGAAATCAATAATCTTTTGCTAGCTTACAGTTTGATCAGTGAGAAATTTGGGCTGAGCTAGCTGACTGGTTCTCCTCGTGGGTTTTCCTGGACTCACTCATGAGCCTCCAGTCCACTGGTTTCCTTTACATATCTCATGGTTGATGCCATTAATTGAGGTAGTGAAGGTAAGCTCCCCTGGATTATCATTAGCTGCTGGTACAGGACACCCAAAACAGCAATGGAGGGTCATGTCCATTGAGCAAGGAGGTTTCAAGCTTGTATCACATTTCCCAATGTCCCTTCTACCAAGGCAAGTTACAGTGGCAAGCATCAGTGTGCAAGTTCAGTTCAGTTCAGTTCAGTCACTCAGTCGTATCTGACTCTGCGACACCATGAACTGCAACACCCAAGGCCTCCCTGTCCATCATCAAATCCTGGAGTTTACTCAAACTCACCTCCATTGAGTCAGTGATGTCATCCAACCATCTAATCCTCTGTCGTCCCCTTCTCTGCCTTCAGTCTTTCCTAGCATCAGAGTCTTTTCAAATGAGTCAGCTCTTCACATCAGGTGGCCAAAGTATTGGAGTTTCAGCTTCAGCATCAGTCCTTCCAGTGAATATTCAGGACTGATTTCCTTTAGGATGGACTGGTTGGATCTCCTTGCAGTCCAAGGGACTCTCAAGAGTCTTCTCCAGCGCCACAGTTCAAAAGCATCAATTCTTTGGTACTCAGCTTTCTTTATAGTCCAAGGCTCACATCCATACATGACTATTAGAGAAATCATAGCCTTGACTAGACGGACATTTGTTGGCAAAGTAATATTTCTGCTTTTGAATATGCTATCTAGGTTGGTCATAAATTTTCTGCCAAGGAGTAAGCGTCTTTTAATTTCATGGCTGCAATCACCATCTGCAGTGATTTTGGAGCCCCCAAAAATAAAGTCAGCCACTGTTTCCACTGTTTTTCCATCTATTTGCCATGAAGTGATGGGACCAGATGCCATGATCTTAGTTTTCTGAATGTCGAACTTTAATCCAACTTTTTCACTCTCTTCTTTCACTTTCATAAAGAGGCTCTTTAGTTCTTTTTCACTTTCTGCCATAAGGGTGGTGTCATCTGCATATCTGAAAGAAAAGAAAGTGAAGTCACTCAGTCGTGTCCAACTCTTTGTGACCCCATGTATTTTAGCCTACCAGGGTTCTCCATCCATGGGATTTTCCAGGCAAGAGTACTGGAGTGGGTTGCCATTTCCTTCTCCAGGGGATTTTCCCGACCCAGGGATTGAACCCAGGTCTCCCGCATCATAGGCAGATGCTTTTACCATCTGAGCCACGAGGGAAGATCTGCATATCTGAGGTTACTGATATTTCTCCTGGCAATCTTGATTCCAGCTTGTGCTTCTTCCAGCCCAGCCTTTCTCATGATGTGCTCTGTATATAAGTTAAATAAGCACAGTGACAATATATAGCCTTGACGTACTCCTTTTCCTACTTGGAACCAGTCTGTTGCTCCATGTCCTGTTGCCTCCTGATCTTCATACATATTTCTCAAGAGGCAGGTCAGATAGTCTGGTATTCCATTCCATATCTTTCAGAATTTTCCACAGTTTATTTTGATCCACACAGTCAAGGGCTTTGTCATAGTCAATAAAGCAGAAATAGTTGTTTTCCTGAAACTCGTTTGCTTTTTCGATGATCCAGTGGATGTTGGCAATTAGATCTGCCTTTTCTAAAACCAACTTGAACATCTGGTAGTTAACAGTTCATGTATTGTTGAAGCCTGGCTTGGAGAATTTTAAAACATTACTAGCCTGTGAGATGAGTGCAATGGTGCAGTAGTTTGAGCATTCTATGGCATTATCTTTCTTTGGAATTAGAATGAAAACTGACCTTTTCCAGTCTTGTGGCCACTGCTGAGTTTTCCAAATTTGCTAGCATATTGAGTGCAGTACTTTTACAGCATCATCTTTTAGGATTTGAAATAGCTCAACTGGAATTTCATCACCTCCACTAGCTTTGTTCACAGTGATGCTTCCTAAGGCCCACTTGACTTCACATTCCAGAATGTCTGGCTTTAGGTGAGTTCTCACACCGTCATGCTTATCTGGGTCATGAAGATCTTTTTTGTATAGTTCTTCTGTGGCAAGTTCTATCCTTGCCACCTCTTCTTAATATCTTCTGCTTCTGTTAGGTCCATACCATTTCTGCCCTTTATTGTGCCCATCTTTGCATGAAATGTTCCCTTGGTATCTCTAATTTTCTTGAAGAGATCTCTAGTCTTTCCTATTCTATTGTTTTCCTCTATTTCTTTGCACTGATCACTGAGGAAGGCTTTCTTATCTCTCCTTGCTATTCTTTGGAACTCTGCATTCAAATGGGTATATCTTTCCTTTTCCCCTTTGCTCTTCACTTCTCTTCTTTTCACAGCTATTTGCACAGTCAGCTCCTGGTCTTGTTTTTGCTTTATAGAGCTTCTCCATCTTTGGCTTCAAAGACTATAATCAATCTGATTTTGATGTTGACCTTCTGGTGATTTCCATGTGTAGAAACTTCTCTTGTGTTGTTGGAAGAAGATGTTCACGTGCAAAGGACTAGGCAAAGTTATGGATCCAGGAAGATGTGAACAAACTAGGAGCTATCACTCCCAAATCTACTAAGGTTGATTTCTTAATTTTACAAATGAGGGAATTGAGGCCCAGAGAAGTAAAGTTACTTGCTCATGCTCATAGAGCTAGTCAGAGTCTAAGCCTGTACTTGCCCCAGACTCTCCTGATTTTTGGTTGCAATACATCCATTTATTTTATTTATTTTCAATGCCCTTCAAGTTGTCATTGTGTTTGTCTCCTCAGTCTCTCACTTGTGTCTTTACTCTTCATGACCCTGCCAGGCTCCTATGTGCACAGAATTCTCCAGGCAAGAATACTGCAGTGGGTAGCCATTCCCTTCTCCAGGGGATCTTCCCAGCCCAGAGATTGAACACAGGTCTCCTGCATTGCAGGTAGATTGTTTACCATCTGAGCCACCAGGGAAGCCTTTAAGCTTGTCATTAGTAAACAATTATGTAGCCCATAGGGATGGTATATTATAGCACCTAACACATGGAATTGGATTTCATTCAGATCTTACTTTAAATCTTGCCTTCACTACTTTGTAGGTCAGTTTGAACAAGTGACTAAATCCTCCAAATGTATTTCCTCTCTGTATATAAAGATGATAGACCCTAACTCATAAGTATGTTTGATGAGTAAGATGAACTCTGAAAGGTAGTTCAGTAGTACCAAATCACTATAAGTACTCAAATGATACTAGTTACTTTAATGCTAGAATTTTATATTTCATTGTGTTTTCCTGTGTCAAATATATTGTTTGTTCTTTAAATTTTTCATCATTTCTTTCAAACTCCAAAATTGGTTTTTCTTTACTTTTACCTTTTTGAACTACTTATTTTTAAGTAAAATCATTTTTAACCTTTAGGGCCCAATTTGTTGATTAAATGGCTTAATATATATGTAACAGGTGACCTTCTTGTATCAAGAAGCAGTTTTGGTCTTTGAACACCTTGTCTGTTTGATCAGAGCACATTTTCTGTAGGGGAGACGTTATTTGTTGAACATATGTATTCTATAGAGTTACATATTTAGCCTCCATGTATGCCAAGGCACTGACTGATACTACTGAATTCTAGAAGGTACAGGTAATTTCTTCTTCCCAGCAGGCCAGTATGCCTCATGGTTCCCCATCAACTTTGACACCTGCAATAGAAATTATTCTGTTTTCTGGTTCCTGTACATTCACTGTTGCTTTAATAATGTTAACATGCATAAAGCATCACTACGAACAAAGCTGGTGGAGGTGATAGAATTCCAGTTGAACTATTCCAAATCCTGAAAGATGATGCTGTGAAAGTGCTGCACTCAATATGCCAGCAAATTTGGAAAACAGCAGTGGCCACAGGACTGGAAAAGGTCAGTTTTCATCCCAATCCCAAAGAAAGGCAATGCCAAAGAATGCTCAAACTACTGCACAATTGCACTCATCTCGCACGCTAGTACAGTAATGGTCAACATCCTCCAAGCCAGGCTTCAGCAATATGTGAACCGTGAACTTCCTGATGTTCAAGCTGGTTTTAGAAAAGGCAGAGGAACCAGAGATCAAATTGCCAACATCCGCTGGATCATGGAAAAAGCAAGAGAGTTCCAGAAAAACATGTATTTCTGCTTTATTGACTATGCCAAAGCCTTTGACTGTGTGGATCACAATAAACTGTGGCAAATTCTGAAAGAGATGGGAATACCAGACCACCTGATCTGCCTCTTGAGAAATCTGTATGAAGGTCAGGAAGCAACAGTTAGAACTGGACATGGAACAACGACTGGTTCCAAATAGCAAACGGAGTACATCAAGGCTGTATATTGTCACCCTGTTTATTTAACTTATATGCAGAGTACATCATGAGAAACGCTGGACTGGAAGAAACACAAGCTGGAATCAAGATTGCCAGGAGAAATATCAATAACCTCAGATATGCAGATGACACCACCCTTATGGCAGAAAGTGAAGAGGATCTAAAGAGTCTCTTGATGAAAGTGAAAGAGGAGAGTGAAAAAGTTGGCTTAAAGCTCAACATTCAGAAAACAAAGATCATAGCATCTGATCCCATCACTTCATGGGAAATAGATGGGGAAACAGTGGAAACAGTGTCAGACTTTATTTTTCTGGGCTCCAAAATCACTGCAGATGGTGACTGCAGCCATGAAATTAAAAGACGCTTGGAAGGAAAGTTATGACCAATCTAGATAGCATATTCAAAAGCAGAGACATTACTTTGCCAACAAAGGTCCATCTAGTCAAGGCTATGGTTTTTTCTGTGGTCATGTATGGATGTGAGAGTTGGATTGTGAAGAAGGCTGAGTGCCAAAGAATTGCTGCTTTTGAACTGTGGTGTTGGAGAAGACTCTTGAGAGTCTGTTGGACTGCAAGGAGATCCAACCAGTCCATTCTGAAGGAGATCAGCCCTGGGATTTCTTTGGAAGGAATGATGCTAAAGCTGAAACTCCAGTACTTTGGCCACCTCATGCCAAGAGTTGACTCATTGGCAAAGACCCTGATGCTGGGAGGGATTGGGGGCAAGAGGAGAAGGGGATGACAGAAGATGAGATGGCAGGATGGCATCACTGACTCGACGGACATGAGTCTCAGTGAACTCCGTGAGTTGATGATGGACAGGGAGGCCTGGTGTGCTGCGATTCTTGGGTTCCAAAGAGTCGGACACAACTGAACGACTGATCTGATCTGATAATGAATAATTGAGTTTGAGGAGTGGATCTTGTTTCGTTCGTTCTTGTTTCTTATAAAGCATATAATTAGTATCGTTATTTTAGATTCTCTCATTTGATGTTTTAAACTCTAGATATCAGACCTTCCATCATTTCAGTTGAGTAATAAATAATTATATGAATGATATCTTTATGATAACTTAGTTTGGATCAGATAAATGACAAATGACAACGAATATTTTTTTGAATTTTCCCCAGTTGTCTTACTGAGCATTTATGTTATTTTGCAAAGTTATGCATATTATTATTTTTCTATATTTAAGTCTGTATCTGACTGCAATGCTCTGATTTCAATATTCTACCAGGACATTCAATTTCAAGTGTTCATAAAATTAGTAATATCGGTCATTGAGATAACTGACATGTATTATTTCAAATGATATTTGGCCTTTTTGTTCTTTCTTCATTTGAAAAAGCAAGCATCATGTCAGGTACAAGACTAATTTTTTGCAAGCACATGTCTGGTTTCTAGGATCCTCTTGAATATCCCCCCACCCCACCCCAGTTGTTTTGATCTACTTGAATGGGTCTTTAAAATTAGTTTCATTTTAATGAGATTATGCCTTATTCAGAAAACTGACCACATGCATGCCCTAAGTAATATAATTCTCTTGAATGGTTAAGAATTAAAAAGAGCAACAAGAAAATCACACTTAAATTTTTAGTTTCTTTTAAACTACTGGCAAGGGACAAGCAAGACTATTAGTATAGACTTGTAATCATGTGCAGGATAATGCTACCCTGAATGAAATTTCCAAGTGCCTTATACATTCCTTTTTGTTAATTGTTTTAAAAAGAACTTTAATGTCCTCTTTCTGTTATGAAACTCTGAAAGAAAATAGAGTATTTTCATATTTCCAAGGTAACTGTCACCTTGTGGTGACATTCACAGGCGTACTAACACTTAACTCCAGACTTTGGCATTCTTCAAGAGCTCAACTCCTGATGACATGGGAGTAAGAGATACAAGGAGTTAGGCTCGAATGATAAAACCTGGATTTATACTTAGGAGTGCTAGGATTTGAAGGAGAAATAACTCAGCTTGAGAATATAAAATTAGACTTGGAAGAGACCTTTGAAACTACCTAGTTAAAATTGCAGATTTAAAAAAGAAGTTGAGACCTTGACTAGAGAAAAGTCTCCCATAAAACATCAGGGGTACCAACTAGAAGAAGAGGGACTCAGGAGGGCTGACAAGACTGTGAGATCTGACTTTATATCAAAGTATTTTCTTGGGCTAAATAAGGTTTTGATCCTGCTCAAGAGATTCTGTTTATTTGGTACTGGTTCACATTCAGTTCAGTCCAGTCCAGTTCAGTCCAGAATGGGTTCACATTCTGCACCCAGTTGGCCATTGCCAGAATAATAAAAAATAAATAAAAACAAAGTATCTGGTTAATTTTGAATTTTAGGTAAGCATGATTTTAGTATAAATATGTCCCAATATTTGTCATATCATATCAGGTAGCCTTGAAATATATTAGACCTGAGAGTCTGGAAAAGGGAACTGCTGCTGCTGCTGCTAAGTCGCTTCGGTCGTGTCCAACTCTGTGCGACCCCATAGACGGCAGCCCACCAGGCTCCCCCGTCCCTGGGATTCTCCAGGCAAGAACACTGGAGTGGGTTGCCATTTCCTTCTCCAATGCATGAAAGTGAACAGTGAAAGTGAAGTCACTCAGTCATGTCCAACTCTTTGCAACCCCATGGACTTCAGCCTACCAGGCTCCTCTGTCCATGGGATTTTCCAGGCAAGAGTACTGGAGTGGGGTGCCATCGCCTTCTCCAGTAAAGGGAGCTAGCAGGAATCAAATAGATGATCAGGACCCAGGGTAAAAGCTGAGTTTATAGGCAGTTTAATAACTGAGTGAACAGGAGTATTTGATGGGGAAACTAAGCTAGACACATACATTTTTATTAATTAAGCCAATATTATTATAATTTAAAGGAGTATTATAGAGAAAGGCCATGTATTAATTGAAATAAAAACCATTGCCACAAACATTGTGAACTTCTGACATGGTTGCACTTAGATCTGCTCAGGAACTGAATGGAGCTGATTCTAGAGGTAGAACACAAGCAAAGCTCCCACTTGGAGGACCTGCAAAATCTAGAGAGTCAAGGTAGGAATAGAGGACTTTGAGGCCTTTGGACAAACTAGGCATTACCTCTGAGTTCCACATTAAGGATATTTTGAAGTCAGCAATCAAATGGTTACTATATATGGATAAGGAGAATGCTGGTCCTACTATGTTCTCCTACAGGTGAGAAGCAGATACTTTCAACACTCTAAATAAACAAGCTCAACAATACTATTTTAAAGTTAAATTTTTCATCTTTTTATGCGAGTCGTCCATTCTCCATTGTATAGTAAATGGTTTCAATGAATGAATAAATTAACATGAAATAAAAATGAGTATATTCAGTTGTTGTCCCTATTCTTTGAATTCATAAATATAAATTTTTTCTTAAGGGTTTGAAAGAGAGAGAGAAAGGAAAAGAAAAAAATCAACACTTTGCAAATCTTAAACCACACTAAGTTGCTAATTTGCATACACTATACAGATTTAGTATTAAAAAAAGATGTAGGTGCAGGTAAAGATTCTGAAGTGAGTATCCAGATGAATGTTTATTAGTTTGCCAGTATTATATATAAAAATTATTGTTTACTTTATTGCTTATTTTGTAAGCATTACTAAATGAAAGTGTCTACATAAAACTACCGAGATTGCTTACATAAATTGCCTAGTTTCATGAGGATCTAAGGACATTAATTGCGGTCAGTGATCTATGAGTTATTACAGCAAGACAGCTTCTTGTAACTTTATATTCCTCTGTTCTTTGACATTATCATATTCGGGCTTCAGGTTTCTAATGGTGAAACCACATCAGAGTATTTTGAGATTTCTCACCCTCCAGAAACCCCTCATTCCCCATAAGTATGTACATGGAACCAAGTAGGAGTACTACTGAAAAATAAATTGATCAAACCTGACTTCTGCATCACACCTTTCAGTTGGTATTTGTGTCCTATCGTAGTCCTTCTGTTCTCTCTCAACCAAACTACAAGGTTAAGCAAGAAAGGAAGTACTTTGGGTTCACATATCAAATCCTTGGAAGCGTCAGGAGTGAAACTGGCTAAAGAAACACTAGTGTTAATGGGACTTGCAATCTATCATCTCTCTTTCTTTTCCCATTGTCTTCTCCCTCTGGTCACACTCCCTTCTTTTCTCCCACCTTCCCTTCTTTTGCTGTGTCACCTGAACACACACACACTTTCCCTCTCTATGCATACCTGTTTCTTTCTTTCTTTCTTTCTTTTTACTACAGAAGTGGCAAAGAGTTCTCTTTTTTCAGTACCTTTGATGCATTTGACTGTTAGCATCTTAACATCTGACTTAATCTTTAATTGGTTTGCTGCTTAGTCTCAGCCTGAGTTTTAACATTCCCCAGGGAGAATTCAAATTGCCCTGGTTTGAGTCACCTACTCATCCATTAACCAGGAGAGGTGATTAGGAGCTTGAACACCAGTGATGGATCCAGATGAGTTCTCCCCTGTGTTTCCTTCAGCTGTTCTAGCAGAGAGGAGTATGAAAAGGAGGGGATCTATTATGGCATCATAGAACCCATTTTGAACTAGGCAATCAGCCCAGCTTGTACCCACTATAATTCTCTGGGATATTCCTATCATTTTTCTTCCTTATATTCCTCTGCTTGCCTAACCGGTTGGATGTGATACATGCTGGTATCTTCCTGGCCTATGGATTCATCTTTCTGATGATGATCCTATCTCTTTGCCCTAGCAGCTTTGTTCTGAAGTATGTTCCTGGTTTACCGTAGCTCTCCTTGCACCCTGTGCATCAGCATCTTCTCCCTAATTGTTGGCTTAATAATTACGTAAAGATTTGGGTGGAACAGAAGTAACATTGTGCTTGTTGCTTACGTGCTATGGGCAAGGTGTAAAAAATAAGCTACCTTTTCTCTTTGTGTTTCAGGCAGTTAATTGAGAAGCAAAAACCTATCTAAAACCAGTTTATGTTCATTCTTTCAGTCATTAATCTATCTTTGTATTTTAAATAACATTTAGTGAACATTGTGCCAACTGCTTTAACTGGAAAAAATGTATTTTTTCCCACTCTTATGGAGCTTTTAGTCTTGGGGACACAGATGTTAACCAAATTCACCTTAATATGGATGCTCTAATGTATGGAGTTTATTGACATGAGAGTATACAATGGTGTGTATTATATGTATTTATCATAATGTGAACATAATAAGGAAGAAATGGTTGAGGAGGTGATCAAGCTGAGGTGTGAGGAAGGATTTGTGGTTAAGTAAGTGAAGGGGAGTAATTGCAGACACCAAGGATTGAGGATGGAAATAACTGGAGAAGGAAACATCATGTACAAAGCTCTGTGCCAAGAAGAAACTTGGCATTTTAAAGAAGGATGATGAATAATATCCTGGAGAAATAGGTAGAACATGTTAAGGACCTGTCCTCTGTGATAGGGACAGTAGGTTCAATAATGGTTTTTTGTGAAAAGAGACTTGGTCAGTTATCTAACTGATTAACTGAATTTCTCATAGCATAGGCACAAAGTTTGTAACAAAGATAGCTCAAAGGAAATAATAAGAAAAACTTGACAAAGTAACATAAAAAGAAGAATTTATTTTAAATAGCAGCATTTTAAAGTTAGCAGGGCCAGATGGAAAAGTATTTTGTGCTGTGCCTGGCAAATTTAAGATTCTTACTAATTATTGTTGGTGGTATCATTATATTCCTTTTGCTTTTCTTTATATCATGTCTACAAGGCCATGTTTCCCAAGACATGCTATAACTACAAAGATTTTAATAAATAAGGAATTTTATAGAGCATATAAAGGGAAGGTAAAAATACTGTAATGTATGTTAAAAAAAAATACAGAGAAGAACAAAGACTTTGCTCTTTTGATCAGCAGAGACTACATTTGTTGATGCTTATCAGGAGTCTCCTGGGAGACAAGCATGCCTGTGTGTAGTATACAGAAATTCTGTATGTGTGGGTCCTTGTGACCTCAGAGCAGCAGGAGAAAAAATGGTGTCAGGGTTTGCGTTGAGATGGATGTCTCTAACTTCAATCTCTTTCTTACATCTGGCAGTCAAAAGGATCTCCATTCTTCTGGAAAACTTCTAGTCTATTTGCAATACAAGGATCACAGATATAATTAAAAGTCCTCAGTCATCCTGATTGTTACCAAGCACAAACTTTCTTGAAACATAAAACTGTTTGGGGCTAATTGTTTTTATGCTTTATTTATTTTCCATCTAGTGAAGATTGTAAAATATATACACAGAGATGACTATTAGCCTGGCAACAGTGAAAAAATAGAGTCTTGGCTATTTGACAAACTGGAACATTCATCTCTGAATCATAAGTTAGTCTAAATATTAAACAAATATATCTCATTATGTAATTCATAATGTTTATCACCAGGAAAAGATTCAAAACACTGTTAAGCACATTTTGGCAAATCAAAGCCTTATAGTTATTACTTTTGAATTTTAAGTAACTGATTTTATATTTGGTTACTTATTTTTACATTTATATAATCCCACACATGATTTACCAGCTTATATTACATCAATTTAAAAATTATATAAATGATTGACTATTTAGAATGATTTAGGAGTAGACTATATGATTGACTATTTAGAATGATTTAGGAGTGGACTATATGACTGTGAGTTGACACTTTCTGAGAAATTGAAAAGTCTCAAAGAAATTTCTTTGCCCAACAAACTGTTTTTGAAACAAAGGCTGTAAACATGATATGTAAAGCTGGGTGATGCACCTGAATTATAACTCAACACTTTGAACAGATACCAGTATTATGTTTAAATTGGAAGAGAAGGGTTGGTTTTTAGTTTTATGTGTTGCAAAAGTTAGTTATATTTCTCTGAAAATGATATAAATAATTAAATATCTTAATATATAATAGGTAATTATTGTGTTTGAACACATATACATATACACATGAAAAATTTTTTTCTTTGATTCTTTTAAATTAGTGGAATATACGCTCAAGGGAAGTAAACCAGTATATAGCCTATGGTTCCCTGGAATACTCTATATTACTTGATGAGGAATTCTTTGTTTTTTTCTCTTTGGCTTAGATTTTTGTTTCTTCCTGTGTAAATAGAATATTGTATGTTCAGGAACTGTTTGTTGATGTATCAGAAGATTGAGATTAAGGTTAAAGAAAGATTATTTCTTAATAGTCTCTTGCTAAATATCATTTTGAGAACAGCTTGAAAGTAACCAAGCTCTATTTGAGGATCCACTTTTTATCTGATGATAATCTAAACCTTTTAAAGGCTTTCTAGGCCCTTTGACATTACAGAATTTGGTTCCAGTACATCTTGTCTTGGCAGGCACCCAAAAATGTAAAAAATTTTCAGATGTCTTATAAAATTATTGAGGTTAATTTAAAATTTGGTTATATAAATGAATGAGGTGTCAGAGAACATACATGGAATATATTTTATTATCTTAAACCTGAAACTTGAAAGAAATTACTTGCTTTTTCACTTTTTTATAGTTTATTTTACCAGAATCTTCACTTCCCATCTCTTGATGTAAATGCTTTCACAATAAAGTGAAAATTTATTGTACTGTGCTAAAGCTATCATAATCCTCAAATAATATGTACTAAGTACTTTCATTCAAATAGAGTTTGGCAAGTGCGGTAACTAGAGTAAAAGCCCCATTTTTTTTTCCCCTAGCAATATTATTTTAGACAAATCTATAAGGTTCAGATGGTAAAGAATCTGCTTACAACACAAGAGACCCAGGTTCAATCCCTGGATCAAGAAGATCCCCTGAAGAAGGGAATGACAACCCACTTCAATATTCTTGCCTGGAAAATTCCATGGACAGAGGAACCTGGCTGGCTATAGTCCATGGGATTGCAAAGAATTGGACATGGCTGTGCCACTAACCCTTTCACCTTTCATGAAATATTAGATAATATTAGATAGTAATACTACTGTGAGATAATAATATTAGATGTGGCTATTTTTTCGGACCACAACATTAATAATAAGAATTAACATTTTTTTTCTGAATTTCCAAATGTGAGGCTGAGTCTCTGATTGTGTTAAAAGAGAAATATTTAAGCATTATTTTTTTTCAAATGGGCACCTGCCTTCCTTAGTTTATAGTAGGCACTGTCATCTATAGATTTTTATGTTGACACCTACATGTACTTCAATTTGTAGATACCCTATTATAATATTTGCTGCTAATCTCTAAAGTATAAGACAATAGCCTTTATGGTAGCAGTATTTGTTGTTTAGTGGCTAAGTCATGTCAAAGTCTTTGAGACCCCATGGACTGTAGCCTGGCAGATTCCTCTGTCCTCTATTATCTCCCAGAGTTTGCTCAAATTCATGTCTATTAAGTTGATGAGACTATCCCTTGAGGTTAAGCGGTAAAGAATCCACCTGCCAATGTAGGAGAGATATCTCTGCAGGGTTCATCTCCGGGTCAGAAAGATCCCCTGGAAAAGGAATGGCAACCCACTCCAGTATTCTTGCCTGGGAAATACCATGGACAGAGATTCCTGGCAGGCTATAGTCCATGGGGTTGCAAAGAGTCAAACTCAATTAAGTGACTAAACAACAACAGCAATATTTAAATACTGCCTAATTCTAGAAATAAAACTCCTTCATATTAGTACTTAACAAACAAATGGCAAACTTTATTTGAAATAATGTGATGAAAATTTTAGAATAAAATGTTAATTCCTACATCTGGTCATGAATTAGCTTTTAGGTAAGTTCCTTTACCTATTTTGTAAGTGGCCAAATGTCCAACATTCAGGAGGCATCCTTTTCTTGTGACAGACAGAGTAATTACCTAGACAGCTTTTTTTGTTGTTGTTTGTTTTTTCCCAGTGGTGTCAAACCAGCCACAAGAAAAGGAAATCTTTAGGTCCAACCTTGGCTATAACCAGGTCAAAAAATTCAACTCTTTCTCACGGCTCCTGCCGGTCTCGGAACAGAAGAAATGCTAAAAGTTAACAGAACTGTTAGTCACCAAAAAAAAAAATAAATAAATCAAATATGGTAATGTCTTTTTTGTTGTAAAGAGCATCCTGATCACAACAGGAAAAGAGATCTAGTTTACTTTTCTTCAGAGACTAACAGCTTCAGAGCTTTTCCATGCTGCTCTCAGTACAAGCACTGCAAGGGAGATAAAAGTAGAGATATCTTGAAATCACTTTTTTAAAATCACTTATCTGGTGGTGAATATTTTTAAATGCAGGTTAAATTTGCTGACTTCAGATGTGTAAGATATGCAGAAGTAACATCTTGACTTGAAAAAGAAGGCACACAAAAGCAATACAGATGCATTATATGGTTCAATGAACCAAGTTTCTAGACTACCACACACTACTACCCCCCTTAGGAAAATAAACTCCCTGTAATAGATTGCAAAATTGAATTTGAGTGAACACTGAATATCAGTATTGATAAAGAAGATCACACACTTATGGACAAAGGTCATGTTTTAGTCATCTTTGTATCTTCTGACATAAGATTTCTGTTGTAACCCAAACTCCAAAATCATCTCACTCCATGGTAGAAGAACATGTTCTTAGTTTAATGAGATGTTTAAGAACGTGTTGCAGAGTACTCAGGACCCTCAGGAAATCCCATAGAGATTTAGACTGCCTAACTTCTTATCAGAAAATGATACTCTTCAGTCTGATTTGTTATGGGAGTTTCTTTTTTCTTTTTCCTCTAAGTACTCTTTGAAGCTATATAAAAATAATGATTATAATGATGCACATTTGAAAATAGAATTTCTTATTTTGGAGAGTAACTCATTTTTGCTCTATTCCCTGCATTTTTCCCCAAGCAGTTCTTCAGTCCCTGCTTTGACTGCCCAATTTAGAGTTAATAATATTCTAACTTTATGATGGAAGCTGTGGTGGGATATGTGCTTAATTTTGTATCTATGTTCCTAAGTTTGGGACAGAATTGTTTAAAATTTACCTAGAACCATCCTCCAAAATGGGGCTTCCCAGGTGACACAGTGGTAAAGAATCTACCAAAACAGAAAATGCTGGATACTCGGGTTCAATCCCTGGATTGGAAAGCCCCAGGAGTAGGAAATGGCAACCTACTCCAGTATTCTTGTCTGGGAAATCCCATGTAAAAGGAGCCTGCTGGGCTATCGTCCATGGGGTCACAAAGAGTTGGACACGACAGTGCACACACACACACACATCCCCCAAAACCCTGACTCAGAGACTTGGTCTCCCCTCTGCCTCCTCTCGACACTATTAACCCTTACTGCTGCATCCACTCTGTACCACTCCCCATCACCTCCTGAAGTTTTATGTGGCTTCTGTATTCCTTCCTCTGTGGTCTGGAATGCTATCCTCTTCTTTCTCTCCCCCAACCCTCCCCTGGCTTCCAGGGAAATCATCCAAGACAGAATGCAAATAAATATTAAAAACAGTGAGATATGTGATTTTTTTTTATTTCTACAAGCCTATAAACCAACATTAAATGCACAAATAATGTTAGGTCATTTAGGGGGAAATATTTGTGGAAATGACACAAATGTGACAGCAACTATAACTGGGAATAATGCTAAAACCATAAAATATTGGCTCATAAAATGTTCCTAGTATATGGTGATATGTGTATAAATTATGAAAATAAAAAATTCACTAAAATATAGCTTAGAAGTAACCATAAAGAAATAGATTCTATGCCCAACTTATTATTGTTTGGGGATTAAATTTTCAGAGAATTAAGAGGGTTTTAATAGGAATCTTATTATTTTAATTTATCTAGGAAGAAAATATGCATGGCATTCCTTTTAGTTTTTAAAGCGTGGATCTTAATCAGAAATGATTAAGTCCAAGGTGCAACTATATGAAGTCTAACTCAGAAAATATCATTTGGGCATGGAAATTTGAGATTTGATTTCCCTCTAGGTATATAGGTTTCTCATTAATAAGGCTAATTAACAATAATGACTAATGAAACCACTTTTAATTTATGTAATACCTCTTAATCAAAGATTAAAAATGTTTAACTTTCTAATAAAGTTTCAGTTATATTTTATGCATGCAAAAAATCTTTCCCCTTAGTACAGTTTTATGTCTCTACAGAATATCTGTGCAGTTAATGAGTATTTATTTTGTGCTCATAGTACATCTGCCAGTATTAACCACCTAAAGATATATATTTTAAATAGCTCTAGTTCTTGCAGAGTGTAACTCAATAACTTAGAGCAGAAATTTTGTTAAACAATGATGATAGGAGAGGGGGAAGGGAAGAGGAATAGGAAGTTAAAAAGACTAGTAAGCTTCCAAAGTGTATATACCCAGTAATATGTATAGTTGTGTTTCAAACTTGTTATTCTTTTAACTACTACTGTGGCCACATGATTGTTAGAAGATTTAGAAAGCAGGATCAGTGAGAAAGATGCTCACTAGACCAAAAGAAATACAAAATAGGGACTATCCATTTCCTACCATGGTTCATATTGTTTTAATTTCAATGCTTACTTTTTGATAGAAAATTTTGTATCACTAAATTGGTTTGTAGTATCTTAAAATTTAATTTTTCAAAATATCTCATTTTTGAAGCATTTTTTTTTCTGATTTACTCCTAACTTTGCCTTATTTGAGTTAACTCTATGCCCTTTATATGCTGCCTCATCTACTTGATCAATTTAACTGCCTCCTCCAACTCTCTACTGCACCCCCCATTCCTCCTCACTCGTCAACACACACACACACACACACACACACACACACATATACATACATGCCAGGTTAAATGCCTTGGTAGAAGGCTGCTTCTTATTCCATGGTTTGTTTGTTTTACTGTTCACACATTCATTCGCAAAACCAACAAACTTGTACTAACTACATACTTTTAAAAACAAGCCACTCCTTCTTCTATCAAAGTGTGCAATACAAGAAAAGGGCTAGTACACATACAC
This sequence comes from Bos taurus, assembly GCF_002263795.3. Lineage (NCBI taxonomy): Eukaryota > Metazoa > Chordata > Mammalia > Artiodactyla > Bovidae > Bos > Bos taurus. The sequence continues at coordinate 34,494,230 of NC_037335.1, forward strand.
ACACACACACACACACACACACACACACATATGTAGTGCAGTTTCTGTGGGGTCGCTTAGCATATCTTATACATACTAGGATATCAATGACAATTGAACAGGCAGTTATGTTCTTTGTAAGCAATACTTTTACTGAAAGTGCTATTATAATTTCACTTAGAAAATCATAGTTAGCATGATGTGTTCAACTATTTCAAAGTATTAATTGCTTATTTATTCTATGAAATATGTATCGTATGACTTTTCATCATAGTCTCAGGTCATCTGTAGGATATAAAAGGATATATATTTGTTATCTTTAACGATAGTCTGCTACATACAGGGTTCTACAACATATGACTAATGTATCCTAGAAGAAAATTGGCCCAGTATTTATAGAAATCTATGTTTGTCTCAGCTAGATTATGATAGAATCACATTATATTTTTCACTATGTTTAGGGTAGTATGTTTTTCAATAAAGTGGAAAATGTCAAACCATATATTAGAAAATACATAATTATACATAACATTTCTGTTTGGGCTGTCAGGTGCGTTGTGTTAATCTTCTAAGAAGTTTTCATTGATAAATTGTTTCATTTTTGTTATTAATTAATAAGAAAAAGGAGGATAAGAGTTTCCCAATATACTGATAATCAAAAAAAATTGTGCAATAAACTGTCAAGTAGTCTTACAGAACATGTCTGGAGTCTAAAAGATTATGCCTTGGGCTTAGACAAGTCAATATAGAATCACCTAGAAATCAGAGCACTTATAAAAGTAGAGCCCTGATAAGAGGGGCAAAGGCAAACGCTCTAAAACCATTGTTCAATTAAAGAAACAGCAAACATATTCAATGTTTTAAGCATTGAATTTCAATCATTCTACTAGCCTTATCCACATGGCCAGTGAATTTTCAACAGAGGCTCTACAGTTTGAACTAGTTTGAAATGGACTTTTTTTCTTTTGATGGGATGATTTTTTATTTGTATCCAGAATTCAAGAAGGATATTTATTCCTGTCCAAAATCATAACCATCTTTGGTCTGAAAAACAAAATCTGTATTGACCATAAACTCAGATGTCTGTACTCATATCTCCTTAATGTCCACAGAAACTTGCTCAGCTGTTTCTCTTTCCATGATGTCACTGTATTTGTAAAGATACATCCAGAATCCTGTATCTTAAAAAAAAAAAAAAAGATTAACTATCTGGATAAGGCACAGCAGTGGGCACAGGGATGCGGAATTGCATTAATCAATATCTCTGCTCTGAGGTAGATATCAGTTTAATGGCGATGCTTTGAAACAAATGTTAGAGCTCATTGAAGGTATGGTGGATATGGATGATCAATGTACTTAAAGAATGCAAGAATAGAACCCTCTAAGGAGGATCAAGCGGTGATTCACAGAGAGGTTACTTTTCCTTGGGGGCTCAAACTGTAAGTGTGATACCACTAGATCACAACAATGAAAATAAAAAGTCAATAGAAATATTAATAAATGATGATTGAGGACTCTCTGTCAGTCAGAAATTAGAGGTTGAGACCAGATTGTGAAGGGTTTGTATGTTAGGTATTTGTAGTTATTACTACTACTCTGCATATATGCACTGATGAAGAAAAATGGATGGATAGATAGATGGATATATAAAGAAAACTGTGGTGGCAGCACTGTGAAGAGTGAATCATTCAGGGAAGAGAGTAGAGAGGGTTAGTTGAAAATCAGTTAAGTGGAGCTATTAAAACTATACAGGTGGGAGGATATTCACAAGGACTTTGTCTGGGCTTTTATAATATGAGATTTGATTACCAAAATGCATTTTATGATCAAACCTCCACCATCAAGAGTAAATTTTGTGATACACTACAAAAACAAAGCAATAAACATTAAAACATTAACATTTAACCTGAAAATAAAATTAAACTTGTCTCAAAATCACTAGCCATTACAAGTGTGGGCACATGTTTATACAAGGCAGAATATAAATGTGGAAACCATTCAGTTTTCATAATCAAAGGAAACTATTATTCTCAAAGCAGTAACTTCAGGGAGAAATAAGCATGACATTAAAGAAGACTCTCTTTGGATAACTTCTCCCCTAGAGTGAAGATTCTTGGGTTTTTGAAAGGTGTCAGGTAAAACTGTTCATAAAGTGTAAAGGAACAGTAGAAACTGAATGATCTCAGGCAGTGAAAATGGAAGTCCTAGTTTAGAGTCTAAAATTTATATCAATTTATAAACTTTATATTTTTGAAACATTGCCATTTTAGACTCTATTTTTTAGCTCCCGCACAGACATGGTGACATTTTGCAAATTCTGGTTGTTTTCTGCTAAAGAAATGTTATGTCAGTATGTTGATCATATCCAGAGAGAGGTAGCAAATTTATAAAATATATAGCTATCAGTTCCCCCTAATAATTACAAGTAAATTGTACTCTTTCCTCAAATACCAGACAGAAAAATAACAATTGATTCTATGAAGCTGTAGAATTATTCTTTTAAATCAGGTAAGTCCTTAAGCTGATTGATTTTGTACATAACCCTAAAGAAGCAGCATGTTATAATCAGAAATACAAAGATAAATTTGGGTTTAATTCCTGTCACTAACACTCAAGTAAAAAGCTGCACTCATCACTGTATCCCAACATCTAGCACATAGTTGGGATGAGTATATTTCTGTGGCATGAATAAATGTTGAATAAATGGTTTTCCCCCATATTTCATCCATCTAAATCACAATATTATTGTGAGAATCGATTGATTATACAGAAATGTATCTCCAATGAGTCTTGGCACTGCTCTATTATAATCTCTCATTAGGCCTAGTATAGATAATGGCCTCAACATTTGAAACTAACACTTTGGCCAAGGTGAAATTTTTTCTTGGAATGAAAAGAAATCAAACAATGAAAAGAGGTTGTTGATGTTCAGTTGCTACGTCATATCCGAGTCTTCAGGAACCCCATGGGCTGCAGCAGGCTAGTCTTCTGTGTCCTTCACTATCTCCAGGAATTTGCTCAAACTCATGTCTATTACTGGGCATCCCTGGTGGCTCAGATGGTTAAAAAAAAAACTGCCTATAATGTGGGAGACCTGGGTTTGATACCTGAGTTGGGAAGATCCCCTAAAGAAAGGAAGCATGACCCCAGTCCAGTATGTTTGCCTGGAGAATCCCATGGACAGAGGAGGGCTAGTCCTTGAGTCGCAAAGAGTTGGACATGACTGAGTGACTAACACTTTCACTTTCATGTCCATTGAGCCAGTGATGCCATCCAACCATCTCATCCTCTGTCACCCCCTACTCCTCCTGCCCTCAATCTTTCCCAACATCAGGGTCTTTTTCAATGAATCAGTTCTTTGCAACATGTGGCTAAAGTACTGAAGCTTCAGCATCAATCTTTCCAGCGAAAATTCAGTGTTGATTTCCTTTAGGATTGACTGATTTGATCTCCTTGCTCTCCAAGGAACTCTCAAGAGACTTCTCTAGCATCACAAATCAAAAACAGCAGTGCTTTGGTTTTCAGTCCTCTTTTTGGTCCAACTTTTACTTCTGTACATGACTATTGGAAAAAATGATAGCTTTGACTATACATACCTTTGTTGGCAAAGTGATATCTCTGCTTTATAATATACTATTCGTGTTTGTCATAACTTTTTGTAAGGAGCCAACATCTTTTAGTTTCATAATTGCAGTCGCTATCTGCAGTGATTTTGGATTTCAAGAAAATAAAATCTGTCACTTTTCCCCCTTCTATTTGCCATGAAGTGAATGGGACTAGATGCCATGATCTTAGTTTTTTGAATGTTAAGTTTTAAGCCAGCTTTTTTCAGTCTTCTCTGTCCACCCTCAGCAAGAGGCTTTTTAGTTTCTCTTCACTTTCTGCAGTTAGAGTGACATCATCTGCATGTCTGAGATTGTTGATATTTCTCCCAGCAGTCTTGATTCCAGCTTGTAATTCATCCGGCCTGGCATTTTGCATGATGTACTCTGCATAGTAGTTAAATAAGCAGGGTGACAAAATATAGCCTTGATGTACTCCTTTCCCAATTTTAAACCATCCATTGTTCTATTCTGGTTCTAACTTTTGCTTCTTGACCTGAATACAGGTTTCTCAGGAGGCAGGTAAAGGTGATCTGGCATTCCCCTCTCTAAACCTTTTCTACAGTTTGTTGTGATCCATACAGTCAAAAGATTTAGTGTAGTCAATGAACAAAAGTGTGTCTTTCAGGAATTCCCTTGCTTTTTCTATGATCCAATATTGACAATTTAATCTCTGGTTCCTCTGCCTTTTCTAAATCTAGCTTGTATCTCTGAAAGTTCTCAGTTCACATACTGTTTTAGCCTAGCTTGAAGAATTTTGAACATTATGTTGCTAGCATGTGAAATCAGCATAATTGTATGGTGGTTTGAACATGCTTTGGCATTGCCTTTGAGATAGAAATGAAAGCTGATCTTTTCCAGTCCTGTAGCCATTGCTGAGTTTTCAAAATTTACTGACATACTGAGTGCAGCATTTTAACCGCATCATCTTTTGTATTTTAAATAGCTCAGCTGAAATTCTATCACCTCCAAAAGTTTTGTGTGTAGTAATGCTTCCTAAGGCCTATTTGACTTCATACTCCAAGATGTCTGGCTCTAGGTGAGTGGCCACACCATTGTGGTTATCTGGGCCATTAAGACATTTTTTTGTGTGTAGTTCTTTCTTATATTCTTGCCACCTCTTTTTAATCTCTTCTGCTTCTGTGAGGTCCTTGCCATTTCTGTCCTTTATTGTGCACATCCTGGCATGAAATATTATAGAATTAAAAATAAGCCTGTTCCTTTTGTAAGTTCCACCACACAAGGTATTAGAGGATCTTTTAAAGATTTTGAAAGCTAATGGCAGAACAATATTTATTATAAATCAATCATATTATTTTTATACTGATTCATGTTTTAAGATTTTTGCCTTCACAGATCATAGTCTCAAGTCCAGAGACTTATTTTTTCTCTCATTAGTTTCTTTAGTCTTTTACTTCAGTGCAGATATGGAAACAGTCTTAGTATCTAAATGCACTTTCAACAAGATGAGTCGGTTTGCAAATGAGACATAAAACCATGGTTTAATTCACCATTAGTTATAATAAATAGCTGACCACTTGCCAATTTTCCTTCTTAGATAATCAATTTTGTGGCTTTGTTGTAGTACACTTGACACACAATAAAATGCCTCTATTTAAAGTACACAGTTTGGGGAACACATGTATACCTGTGGCGGATTCATTTTGATATTTGGCAAAACTAATACAATTATGTAAAGTTTAAAAATAAAATAAAATTAAAAAAAATAAAGTACACAGTTTGGATAATTTTTAACATAGGTATTCATCTGTGAACCATGAACACATTAAGATAATGAATATACTCATCACCCCTCTCCCATTCCCTTATGCTCATTTATAATCTTCAGTTCAGTTAAGTTCAGTTCAGTTGCTCAGTTGTGTCTGACTCTTTGCGAATCCACAAATCGCAGCACGCCAGGCCTCCCTGTCCATCACCAACTCCCAGAGTTCACCCAAACTCATGTGCATTGAATCGGTGATGCCATCCAGCCATCTCATCCTCTGTCATCCCCTCTCCTCCTGCCCCCAGTCCTTCCCAGCATCAGGGTTTTTTTCCCAATGAGTCAACTCTTTGAATGAGGTGGCCAAAGTATTGGAGTTTCAGCCTCAGCATCAGTCCTTCCAATGAACACCCAGGACTGGTCTCCTTTAGGGTGGACTGGTTGGATCTCCTTGCAGTCCAAGGGACTCGCAAGAGTCTTCTCCAGCACCACAATTCAAAAGCATCAATTCTTCAGTGCTCAGCTTTCTTCAGAATCCAACTCTCACATCCATACATGACCACTGGAAAAAACATAGCCTTGACTAGATGGACCTTTGTTGGTAAAGTGATGTCTCTGCTTTTTAATATGCCATCTAGGTTGGTCATAACTTTCCTTCCAAGGAGTAAGCGTCTTTTAATTTCATGGCTGCAGTCACCATCTGCAGTGATTTT